>NC_034595.1:84386496-84424555 GCF_900095145.1 Mus pahari | reverse complement strand
TATATATATATATATATATATATATATATATATATATATGAAAGAAAGGGATGTGTATGTATGATGGGTAAGCACTTGCTGTGGCTAGCATGCGGAGGTCAAAGGTTGACTCCATGCAGTCTGGCTTTGTCTCTACCTTCTACTTGGTTTCCAGGGGTGGAGCTTGAGTCTTCAGATTTGTGTCCCATTACCCACTGAGCCAGTTTGCTGGCCCCAAAGCATTTCACTGGGGGTGCTTTCTTGCCTCCACCACATTCACAGATTTGCAGTTATTGCCATTTGATGGAGGACAGAACAGAGAGGCCACGTCACTAACAGCAAGTATCTGAGCTAGGAAACGGGTCCAGGAGTTGAACCTGACATGCTGCACTGTACCGAGATAGCTTTCCTGGGTCTCCTGGGCCTGCATTATTCGGGAAGTCAAACCATTGCCACACTCGCCGCTGGGGCCTCTGAGGGGCCAATGAGATCTTTAGGCTTGGATGTCAGAGGTGTAGTGGGGAGAGGGGGGATCTTGCTCTCAGGTCAGGTAAGGCTCTAGATCTACACCACACACACACATCACACACCACACCCCCTCCCTCAGCTCTCAGACGGCCTCTAGGACCGACACAAGGCTGTCTCCTGCCAGCTCCCAAGGGGCAGTTCGGGTAGGAGGTCAGGGTTAGGATAAGAGTTCTCCAGATCAAAAGAGGAGCCTGACAAGGAGGGAAGAGGATCTAAGGCCTCAGACGCTATACTTTGCCTTTAGGCCTTATTTCTTAAGATAAAGGTGTATCACTCAGTAAGAAGATGTAATGGTTCTTATTTGCCTGTTTATTTTGCGGAGCTGGGGATCAAACCCAGGGCCTTCCTTACACATTTGAGGAAAAGTTCTGGTTCCTAAACCACACTCCCAACCCTTGTGTACCTTTAATTTTTTTTTTTCAAATGTTATTTTTTAATTATTTATTTATTTTACGCATATGAATACACCACCATTGCTCTCTTCAGGCACATCAGATGAGGGCATCAGATCCCATTACAGGTGGTTTTGAGCCACCATGTGGTTGCTGGGAACTCAGGACCTCTGGAAGAGCAGTCGGTGCTCTTAACCACTGAGCCATCTCTCCAGCCCTTAGAAAGGTTCTTTGGAGCAACTCCCATCTGTATCGTCTGGAAATCAGCCGTTCAGTTCACAGGTTAGCGGGCAGTGGCAGCTCGGTCCACTCACAAACACCTCACGGATACACCAGCAGTCTAGTTCAGTAAAGTTGGGTTAGCAACAGTGGTGACATGACCTAGCAGGGATAGCCAGGGCTCAGCCTTGGTTCGAGTCAGCGGGAGGGACCAGGAGGGACACCAGGAGAAGTTCTCAGCTGTGCCTCTCTCAGGGAGGCAAAGATCAGCAAATGAGAGACCCATGAACCCTCACAGCGAGCTGAACCAGCAAGCCAAGCTCTGTGGCGGTCATTGCGTGGAGTCCTATTTATACCCCCCCCCCCACATCACGTGTCCTCCATGTGCCTTACCTCAGCATGTGCATCCAATCAGCCTGACTCCTTGACGTGGCGACAAACTGCAGCACACCACCAGAAGTTTTTTAGTGCATTTCTCTCTATGGAGCCCCAACAAATGCAGCTCAACTACACAATGTAAGGCAGACTCTGTTAGCAAAGAATCCTTAATCACGTGTCCTTTCACGTGCTTGCCTTAGCAGAACTTTCTCTCCTGTCTCTGCTTCAAGGAAACATTCCTTCACATGTTTGCCCGAGCAAACACCAACTGACTGACTTTCCAAAGAACCCTTAAGTTTCCACTTTACCTTGTTTGTTTGTTTCAGACATAGGTTTTCTATGCAGCTTGGGTTAGTCTCTAACTAGCAATCCTCCTGCCTCATCTCCAGCGTGCTGAGAGTCCAGGTCTATGCCACCGCGAATATTTTAACATATTTCTCCAGGTTTGGTTTCCCGGGTAGGAGACTCAGGCCTGGGCTGCAGAGGTGAAAGCTGCAGTGCCAGCTGCCTTGGAGCCTGTTTGGGCTCAGGGACCAGGTTTTGTCATGATTTTTAAAGTTGAGCTGGGGCCTGCTCTGGGTTCAAATGGAGGTATGTGTGTTTTCTCCCGACTTGTCAGGGCCCCAGCCTGCAACAGAGGGAGCTATGTCTGGGCCTCACATGACCCCTGTCAACGTGCTCAGGCTTGGTTAAGAGATCAGGGTCAGGGCTCGTCTTAGGCTATGAGACAGGGAGACTCAACCTTGCTTGGCCCTTCCCAACCCAGCTCCAACCCAGGATTCCTGCTCCAAAAGACTGAGTCAGGAAGTGGCTTGGAGCCCATAGCCTTAGGCACCTGGGATGGCGTGGAAGCTCTTGGTGAATGGGCTGGAGGGTAGTGTGGGAGGAGCGGCTCAGCATCAGGTGAGGGTTAGGAACCTTCCCCACCCCAAAGCACATCTGCCAGGACGCAGGTGTATGGTTGCCATCTTTGCTTTTTCCATTCAAGGTTCTGCTACTTATAGAAGCTGGAGGCACCAGGGACAGCTCTGGTGTCTGGCTCTGCCTAGGACAGGTGTTGGAATGTAGGTAGGCTCTGCTCAGGTCTAAAGGACTCTGCTCAGACAGAGGTATGTAACCTGGAAAAACCTGAAAGTCCCCATCATAGCTCATTTCTGCCATCACACTCCTGGGATGTCCCCCGTTATGTCCCAGGACAGCTCTGGAAGGGGCTGGACTCCTGGTGACCTGCCTGGCCAGGGTGTTGTCACTTTGTGATTGTTGGTGGGAGAGTGGTCGGAACCACTTTACTAGGGCTTTAGTTGGTATGGTGGTTTTCATTCTTGAGGCTCTCCTTGCTGGTCCCAGTGACAGGGAGTGTCTCTGTCACTCAACTGACAATGTCCTAGAGCATTAAAGGCCACTTGGGAGCTGTGATAGTTTGCATATACTTGGCCCAGGGGGTGGCACTATTAGAATGTGTGGACCGGTTGGAGTAGGTGTGTCACTGTGGGTGTGGACTATGAGACCCTCATCCTAGCTGCCTGGAAGTCAGTATTCTGTTAGCAGCCTTCAGATGAAGATGTAGAACTCTCATCTCTAGTACCATGCCTGCCTGAATGCTGCCATGTTTCTGCCTTGATGATAACAGACTGAACTTCCAACCTGTAAGCCAGCCCTAATTATACATTGTTCTTTATAAGAGTTGCCTTAGCCAGGCATGGTGGCGCACACCTTTAATCCCAGCACTCTGGAGGCAGAGGCAGGCAGATTTCTGAGTTCGAGGCCAGCCTGGTCTACAGAGTGAGTTCCAGGACAGCCAAGGCTACACAGAGAAACCCTGTCTCGAAAATAAAATAAAAAAAAAAAAAAAGACTTGCCTTGGTCATGGTGTCTGTTCACAGCAGTAAAACCATAACTAAGGAGCCAAGTCACTTTGGACATATTGTGTCTCTAGCTAAGACACTTGGCCTGATATGACCTAGTGACATACCTTTCTCCCCTTCTGCTCTGGGCAGTGACTCCCTGACCTCACTCTTCACTGAGAGAGGAGCCCACCCATGAGGTAGAAGCCCACCTCACTCTGCTCCTCTTGAACCCGTGCTTCCCATTTCTATCTTGTCCTTACCCAGTTAAACCTAGGACACCATGAGGACATGTCCTTCGTTTTATCAAAGGACACCCTGAGTGGCTTCCGGAGGACAAGAATAGAATGCTAAGTCTTTCCCTGGCTGTCTTCCGCTTCCTCTCCTCCCGCTCGTGGCCCCTTATGCTCTGGAGTCTGCGGCTCTGCCTCTGTTCTGCAAACACGGCAAGCTTGCTCCTGCTTTGGGGACTTTGAGACACACCTGCCCAGTTCCTCATTCTTTCAACCTTAGCTCCAAAAGGCTTTTCCAACCCTGCCATCTCCACGGCTTTCAGGGGACTTCCGTTCCCTCCAGTAGCCCCATCACTGCGAGCTTACCGTCATTTTCTGCCCCTAGTCACTCTGTCTGCTTCCTGGTTTCTTTATTACTGTCTTGGAGACGAGATCTCCCTCTGTAGCTCAGGCTTCTGATCCTCCTGCCTCGGTTTTCTGAATAGCTGTGATTCCTGGCCTAGCTAGTAGACTAGTATTTAATCCAGAGAAGTAGGAACTCACACATTAGCTAAGGAGGCTGAAGGACCCAACCTCCGGCAGGCAGTGAACTCTGAACCACACAGCACTGACCCACCAAGAGAGCCACAAGCAGTTCCAGAGCTACAAGCTAATGAGAACCCCAGACATGCCACCCCAGGGCCCTGAACACTGGATCTCCAAAACACCCACCTGCTTTGCCCACTGAGCTGTAGCTGGGCAGGCAGGAAGCTGCATCCCTAAATATCCACTGATGTCACTCAGAGCTGCTAGGTGGCTCTGTAGAAAAGCGTTGTGTTACTGCACTTACTGGTTGGTAAACCAGCGAGAGGATGGCAGGAAGTGACAGAAGATAAACTCCCTATGGCAACCAAGGGTGGAGTTTGGTGGCCATCTTCCTTCTACCCATTTATTTTTGAGGCTGGTCTCAAACACTACGTAGCTGAAGATGATCTTGAACTCCTGGTCCTTCTGCCTCTGCCTCTTGAGTGGCAGGATTGTCACACATGGTTTCTGTCGTGCTGCAGGGAGAACCCAAGGCGTCATGCATGCCCAGATAAGCCTTTAGACTCCCGACTCCCTACCCAGCAATCCTTATTTTACAACAAAGAAAGTGTAAGGGTCCATGATCTGCTAAAGAATGGTACCCCAGACTCAAAAGAGGGTTTTATTCTGCAGAAGTCCAGCCTGCTGGGGTCTCCCATGATGAGAATAGAGAGACAACCAAGTGAGCTTGTAGGCCTGATTGAAAGCACACTAGGGGATTCTGGGGTAGATGGCCTCTGTGTTCATCTGTTGGGTCCATCTCTATGGACATTCCATTGCTGGGGTGTGGGGACTGGAAACTTGCTGGGGAGGTCTGGAAACTGTTGCTGAGGAAGTCTGGACACTGCTGCTACCCGTTGTCCTCGCCTCTGACCAGGTGAGGCCTGGACTTGCCTGGAATTGCCCAGGTCTTGGAAACAGAGATTTAGGCCTAGTCTCCTTAATGGCCAATTTGAAGCCTGCCATGAAATCAGCCCTTGTTGTGTTTATCAAAAGGTAAAGGAAGAAAAGGAATATGCTTTGTGGAGGCGTGATAAAGTGTGGGGGAAGAGAGTGCCTCTGCAGGCCCATGCTGAGGGAGCAGCCACAGGATGAAGATGGTATAGTATATATAGAACAGAGTTTATTCAGGGCACGGGGAGGGGAGCTGAGAGGGCAATAGAGACAGAGAAAGGCAGAGAGAGAGAGATAAGGAGTAGAGAGGTAGAGGCCGGCCATGAGCACGTGGAGAGAGAGGGGGGGGAGTGGAGGGGACAAGGAGGGGAGGACAGAGTGGGGAGCAAGAAGGCAAGAGCAAGAGAGAGCCGAGGGGGCGAGCAGCCCCTTTTATAGTGAGTCAGGCACTCCTGGCTGTTGCCAGGTAACTGTGGGGAGGAGCCTAGACAGAATGCTAACAAACCTAGCCTTCTCAAAAGTGGCCGCAGCTGCCCTCTGCCTCTTGCTTGGATTGAGTCACTGCAAGGGAGGAAATGGGGTTGTCTGTTGTCCAACTGTCCAGCCAGGAGGATATCATAGGAGTGTGAAACACTGAGCCACAGTGCCTGCCCCATGTCACCTGTCCATCGAGGCGCCACGATGTGCCATCACCATTTACCAAGGACAGAAATGGCACCTACTCATTACCAGCGTTGTCCCTTCTCTTCCCGATACCGAGATCTAACATCTGTCACCTTTTCCACCACTGCCCCCCTCCACCTCCCCCCTTCACCGTTGATGATGTCACTGTTGCTGCTGTGGCCATGACTGCTCTCATTAGGTCGCTTCATAGCAGTGGTGGTATCCAGCGGGCAGCGAGGTCACTTCCTGGCCGTGGCACTCACAGGGTAATTGCTTAATGAGATGACATGGTGATGCCCCCAGCAAGCTACTTAGCTGCGGTGGGAATCTTCACAGGCTCTGGGCTCAGCTGCTGTGACTATGACTTCAAGACTCTTTTTTTTTTTTTTTTTTAAAGATTTATTTATTTATTATATGTAATTACACTGTAGCTATCTTCAGACACTCCAGAAGAGGGCGTCAGATCTTATTACGGATGGTTATGAGCCACCATGTGGTTGCTGGGATTTGAACTCCGGACCTTCGGAAGAGCAGTCGGGCGTTCTTACCCACTGAGCCATCTCACCAGCCCGACTTTAAGACTCTTAAGAGCCCCTTGGAGGTCATTCTGTCCATTCTCCTGCCTCACACTCACTTTGTTTTTGGAGTAGAGGAAAGCAACATCCTGGGACAGTTGCTGATCCGACCGCTTGTGAGGCTGAGACAGGAGGATTACTGTGAGTTCTAGGCTAGCTTGGCCTACAGGGTAAGACACGTCTCAAAGACCAAAACCATAAATAAAGAGCACTCATTGAGTTGTTCTAGACCAGCAATTGACCACACCTTGGAACCAGAAACCCAGGCTTGGTTCGATCAATCGTAAGAGAGGGACTCAGCTGCCATACAGGGTGGTATAATAATGATGCCCTTGGGACACAGTGAATGACCTGGCCATGTCTGTCACCACGAAGCCCTCAGGTAGAGCCTGCTCCTGTAATTTTTCTTTCTTTCGTCAGAAATTTAGATTTGCGGGGATTTCTTATTTATTCTGGCTTTTCAAAACAGGGTTTCTCTGTGTAGCCCAGCCTGGCCTCAAACTCACAGAACTCCACCTGCCTCTGCCTCCCATGCTGGGTCTAAGGGATCATGCCGCCATGCAGACTAAACTTATTTATATTTATTTGGGCTTGTAGCCCTGGCTGTCCTGGAACTCGCTCTGTAGAGCAGGCTGGCCTCAAACTCACAGCCTCCTAAGTGCTGGGGTTAAAGGTGAGAGTCACCACTGCCTGGCTTTAAATAGTTACTGTGCACGTGTACGTGAGAGAGAGAAAGGGAGAGGAGGGGGGAGAGAGAGAGAGAGAGAGAGAGAGAGAGAGATCGGTCACATATACACGTAGAGGTCAGAGGTCAGCTCTATGAAGTCAGTTCTCACCTTCCACCTTTCTGTGGGTTCCAGGAATTGAACTCACGTGGCCAGATTTCCACAGCAAATGGCCTTACCCACTAAGCCATCCTGCCAGCCCCCTTGTGTCACATATTTAAATGGCATGCATGGTGTGCCAGCCACTGTTCTGAGCACTTTGCAGATTCAGCTCAGATGTTTAAACTGTATAAGAGCCCTTGAGACAGTACTGACATTGGCTCCTGTTTCTGGTTTATAGAAAGCTAGGGATGGAAGTTCAGGCACGCTAGAGCTAGATACAGGAGGATCAGAAATTCAGGCTCGGCCTTGGTGATGTAGAGAGTTCAAAGTGAGCGTCAGTTACTTAAGAACCCATAGAAACAATAATATATAATAATAATAGATAATAGATGAAGCGAAGAAGCACAGAGAGGTTAAGTGTTTTAGCCAAGGTCACACAGCTGCCTAGTGGTATAACTGGGATTCAAACTCAGGAACTCTAGTTCCAGACTGTCTCTTAATGTTTACAGCAAGTACTTAACTCCTCTCAGGCTTGTGACTGGCCTTCCTGTCCTGTGTAGGTGGAGCTTGGCTCTTCCCATCCAGCATCTGTATAGAGAGCTTCGAGAAGTCCTTCATCCAGTTCATTTTCTTGGATCAGCTTCTTGTCCAGGCCTCCCATCCCTCCCAGTCAGGAAGTTCTTCCTGTTGTCTGATTTGAATGTGGACTGAAGTAGCCGTTTCCATGGAGGAAGCTCTTGAGGTAGAAGACTTATAAAAGGGGCCTCAGGAGGCCAGGTTGTGGGGCATCAGGACTTGTAGGGGTGAACCTGGGTACTCAAAGAGTAGAGAGGGGTCCCAGACATTGGCACAAGGTCTGGACACTGGGGACTGCCACATGATTGTCTGTTCCAGAGGGCCTTATTTCTCAGCCCTCCTTCATGACCCAGCCTAAAGTCTCATGGAACTTCCTCTCTCTTTGGCAAGGCCCCACCCAGACAGCAGAGGACTGCTGCTCTCTCTGTGTCCCCTTTGTCCTCACAGGCAGTCCCCTGAAGCCTCCCTAACTCCTCCCTCTCTGCCCTCTTTTGCTCTGGTTTGTTCCTGGAGACTCTAGCATGGTCCCGGGCACACCAAGCCTACTTCATCCTCTTTCTCTAACTTGGTCTCCATCTTAGCGCAGGGTGGGGCCCAGACCACAAAGGATGAGAAGAGTCTCCTGAGACCGGTCCTTTGTCATCTTCCCTCTGTCCCAGGCTTCTGACATTTAGTGGGTGTTCACTGTGAGCCAGGCTGAGTGGCACGCAGACTTAAGGTTGACCAGGGCAGCTCCTGGATGCACGTGGTGTCCATGAACATTCCACAAACGCGGCTGATGAGAGAACTTTGCGATAAGTCTACAGGGTGTGTCCAATGTGGCCCTGGGGTCACACATGTCCCAGGATAGTTATGAACATGTCCTAACACATCTGTGAATGGCAATAGCTTGTCATGTTTGGACACCCCTGGTAGTCTGGCCTGGCCTCCTCTCCGCCATTGGGGTCACTACTGAGGACCACTCCAGCCTCACAGCTCTGTGGCTGAGGCCTGGGGTGACTTCTCCATCTTCGGCCTCCCTACTGGGATCCCTGGGTGTCAGTGCAGGCTCTGTAGTGCCCTCTGGCCCCCTGTGGGTCTGGCACGGCCTTGCAGGCTGTGGAGGCTCTGGCTTGGCACCAGGGGAAGAATCCTCAAGGTCCCAGCTTCCTGCTTCTGCTTCCTGCTTTTCCCCCTTCATTTCCTCAGCCAGTACCTGAGGCCCCACCCTTCATCCCCGCACCAGAACCTCCCAAGCGTCCTTCCCGGCACTCTCTCCCTCACCTTGGTCCAGCTCTTCTCCAACTTTAAAATAAAAATGTGTGTGTATAGGTCCCAAGTGGAGGTGCATGTCTTTAATCCCGGCACATGGAAGATAGAGGCAGGCGGTTCTCTGTGAGTTCAATGCCAGCCTCGTCTACATAGTGAGTTCCAGGCCGGCCAGGACTATACAGTGAGACCCTGTTCAACATAAAATTGAATACGTGGGGCTGGTGAGATGGCTCAGTGGGTAAGAGCACCTGACTGCTCTCCTGAAGGTCCAGAGTTCAAATCCCAGCAACCACATGGTGGCTCACAACCATCCGTAACAAGATCTGACGCCCTCTTCTGGAATGTCTGAAGACAGCTACAGTGTACTTACATATAATAAATAAATAAATAAATAAATCTTTTAAAAAAATTTGAATACGTGTGTATAACTTGCATACATACACATCCGTGACTGTTCATACTTGAGACATGTATGTCATGGTGCGTGGGTGGAGTCCCTGACTTATTTGAGACAGGGTCTTTGGTTCAGCACTGCTCACAGCAGACTAGCTGGGCCTCGAGCTTCCAGGAGTTCTGTCTCCCATCTGAGATGACAGATGTGCATCACAGCATCTGGCTCTCGGCTGATTCTGAGGACCCGAACTACAGGCCTCAGGTTCATACAGTACGCGCTTTATCCCTTGACCCTCTCTGCTGTTCTTCTTTCCTGGGAATGCCAAGCTCATGGCCCCTCCCGAAGGAGCCCACCCCCACCCCCCTGCTTCACATCGGAGATAAACTGGGTTCCCAACTCCTGTCACCTGGCCCTTCTTAGCTGGCTTCTGTCACCTCTGTCACTGTTACCTGCTAGCCATCAGTCCTCCAGTGTCCCCTCTCCTGCAAGGCTAGGTGCCTCAGTTTGGGCCAACCCTGGAGGCCTGCATAGCCCCTCAGAGCAGCCATGTACAACCTCAGCACCCAGTCAATAATGGAGGCCTGGAGCCAGGCGTGGTGGCGCACGCCTTTGATCCCAGCACTTGGGAGGCAGAGGCAGGTGGATTTCTGAGTTCGAGGCCAGCCTGGTCTACAGAGTGAGTTCCGGGACAGCCTGTCTCGAAAAAAACAACATCAACAAAATAATAATGGAGGCCTGCTGCCTGCCCCCACTCCCTGTCCTGCCCCCGCTCCCCCCACCTCCGGGCTCCCCATACTGTCACCTCAGCAAGTTCATTTGCCTTCTCAGTCACGGTTAGGGAGTTCCTCCTGTGTCCAGGCGGGCTTGAGCTCTGGCCTTCGGAGAGGCGGAGAGGCTGTGGTCACCAGCATCTATACAGTCTGGATCCCCCCAGGGAGCGTGAACTCAGAGCAGTGGTGGGCAAAGGGCAAAGGTAGACAGGGGTGCCCAGGTTGGTGCCCATGGGAGGGTGCCGAACCCCCTCAACCCCTCACCTCAACCCCACCAGGGGCCACAAAGGCAGTATGGAAGGGACACAGATCTCCAAGCAGATTCACTCCCTTCCCCAAGGTTCTGCAGACTTTCCGGGGGTGGGGGCGGGAGAGTTGAGAACAGTGGAGGGCAGGCAGCTGCTGGGCTCTCCTCCCTCAGCCAGCTTAGGCTCAGGAGTTATGATTGGTTGCATCCCAGTCCCTCCTTATCAGGCAGGGGCCTGCCCCGTGTGAGATTTGGGGTCTCCCTAAGCTGCAACGAGGTGAGAGTTCTGGACAGGTTAGCTGAGATTAAACTGCGACCCTTTCAGAGTCTCTCTCTCTGGGATCACCACGGGTTTTCTCCACTGGCCCTTCGTCTATTTTCTATCTGTTGTGCGTGCCTATCCAGGCCCCTGTTGGAGAGCATACGAACCCAGCCCCATGCTGGCTTCACTCAGGAGGCCCTGGGGAATGGGTGGAGGATGAATGAGCATAAACCCATCAACAGTGCAGACTATGGCAGCGTAGCGCGTTTGCCAGTGCACACAAAGCCCAACACATCCTAAACCAAGCACGGAGGTACGGAGGCAGCTGTAATTCCAGCACCTGGGAGGTGGAGCAACAGGCCCAGAACTCAAGTTCATCATCTACAAAGCAAGTTCTGAGCTAGCCTGAGACCCTGGTTCAAAACAACAAAGAACCAAACCAAACAGACAAACAGAGTCTTCAAAATAACCACAGTCCCCACAGCTGGGTGTGGCCAGGCTGGGTCTGACCTGAGGGCCCTCCTCCCATCCTGCCTGTCCCCCTCCAGGATCACGAGACATGGTAAGACTGAGCGATGACAATAATAATAATAATAATAATAATAATAATAATAATAATAATGGTAATCACAAGGCAGGAGCTAGGATTGCCCTCACTGTGGACACTGTGCCGACAAGGCTCCAGGAGATCTTATCACCGGACCAACATAAATAAATGTGGGTTGGGGACTCAAACCCAGGCTGGTGCACCTCTCTTCTGCCCTTCTCTCTTCTTGCTGTGTTGAGAACGGACCCCTGGATCTCCTACAGACTAGGGAAGCAAGCCTCAAACCACTGAGCCACACTTTTAACCTCCTTTCTCTATCTTCCTCAGACTTCTTGCACAGATGCCAAGCCTCTCAAAGCCTCAGTTTATCTGTCTGTGATGGGCACACTAACCTCTGCCCATTTTGCTAAAATGGACCATGAATGCTAAAATGAGTTGTGTTATTAAAGTGTCAGGGGCCAGGAGAGAGAGAGTGGAAAAATGCTGTGGTGACTTGCCCAAGGTCACCCTGAGCTGGCAGGGGACTAGGTCTCAGCTGCTCAGATCTGGCAGGGCTCTGTGGGTATCTGAGGGTTAGTACGAGGGTGGGAAGCTGTGTGCTTGTGTGTGGGCGTGAGCGCCAGCCTTCTTCCCAGAGCCCCTTGGAGGTCAAGAAGAGCCCTGTCACTTCTCATTTTAGGTCTCCATTGTATTAAATAAATAAAATAAAAAAGTGGGAGCTTGCAGAGAGCACTGCGCATTTTAAATGTTTACATCTAGCAAATGAAAGCTTAGAACAGGCACAAAATGTAATGCAGTGTAATTGTGCTATTCACAGGATAATTACAGGATTTATAGAAAATATTAATTCCTCTGCACTGCAGGAGGTGTGGTCGGGTAATGGGATGCAAACTCAAAGCTGGAGACAGGCAGGCCATGCCTCCTCTCTCCGAGTGTGTCTCTGTCACAGAGGCCACAGCTTCCTCTGGGTCCCACTGACCCATTTCCACCCACTCGGAAACCTAGCTGCCTGCATTCCCATGCTACCCCAGGGCCTCTGTACTTACTGCCCTGGGTACTCGACACACCCTCCTCAAAGCCTCGGGCCCACCCGCCACCCCTTCCATTTCTATTCAAAGGCGCGCTCTCTCTCTTTCTCTTTTTGAGACAGAGTCTCCCTATGTAGACCAGGTTATCCTGGAATTTGTTACATAGACCAGGCTGGCATAAAACTCACAGAGACCCACCTACCTCGCCTTTCAGATGCTGGGGCTAAAGGCATACATCGAACACATGGACAAAGATCTCTTCCAAATAAGTCCTCCATACTGCAAACCATGTTCCCTTCCCTTTTCTTCTTCTTCTTCTTCTTCTTCTTCTTCTTCTTCTTCTTCTTCTTCTTCTTCTTCTTCTTCTTCTTCTTCTTCTTCTTCCTCTTCTTCTTCCTCCTTCCTCTTCCTTCTCCAACTCCTCCCCTCTTCCTCTTCTTCTTCTTCCTCCTCCTCCTCGTCTTCTGCTTCTTCTTCTTCCTCCTCCTATTGTTCCTTTTCCTCTTCCTCTTCCTCTTCCTTCTCCTCCTTCCCCTCTCCCTCCTCCTCCCCTCCTTCTCCTTCTCCTCCTCCTCCTCCTCCTCCTTCTCCTTCTCCTCCTCCTCCTCCTCCTCCTTCTCCTTCTCCTCNTTCTCCTCCTCCTCCTCCTCCTCCTTCTCCTTCTCCTCCTTCTTCTTCTTCTCCTTCTTCTTCGAGATACTTTTACTGTGCCCCTCTCTCTCCCCTCCCCCAAGCTCTCAGTATTAAGCCCAGGCCTCAAGCTCACAATCCTCCTGTTTCCTGCATTTGCATGTCTAGCTGCCCCCTCCCCCATCTTTAAGAAATTGTCAGAAATAGAGACAGATGGGCTGGAGAAAGGTGCTTGCCTCCAGACCTCACAACCCGAGTTCAATTACCATGTCTCACATAGCAGGGGGAGAGAACCAACTCGGGAAAGTTGTCCTATGACCTCCACAGCAGTGTGGTGGCACAGGCAGCCCTCCCCTCTGCATGCAGAAAATAGGTAAATAAGATGCAATTAAAATAAACAAAAGCCGGGCGTGGTGGCGCACGCCTTTAATCCCAGCACTCAGGAGGCAGAGGCAGGCGGATTTCTGAGTTCGAGGCCAGCCTGATCTACAAAG
Source organism: Mus pahari (assembly GCF_900095145.1). Lineage (NCBI taxonomy): Eukaryota > Metazoa > Chordata > Mammalia > Rodentia > Muridae > Mus > Mus pahari. The sequence continues at coordinate 84,411,260 of NC_034595.1, read as the reverse complement.
TGAGTTCCAGGACAGTCAGGGCTATACAGAGAAACCCTGTCTCGAAAAACCAATAAATAAATAAATAAATAAATAAACAAAACATCAGATTGTATTTAAAAAAAAAAAAAGAATGTGTTGGGGGCTGGAGAGATGGCTCAGGGGGTAGAGGGTGAAGTGGCTTAGCAGTTAACACTGTGTACTGTAAAGCTGGGTATGGTGGTGCACACCTTTAAGCAGGCAGCTCTCTGAGTTCGAGGCTAGCCTGGTCTACAGAGCAAGCTCCAGGACAGCCAGGACTACACAGAGAAACCCTGATTCAAAAAAGCAACCGATCAGTCAACCTGTGAGCTGAGGGTGTAGGGGAAGAGTGGAGTGGGAGAGAGCCCACGTCCAGCCAGAGTTCCTGTGCTCTGGGCAGGCGGACATGGGAGGACTGCCGGATGCTTTCCAGGTGCTCCTGGGTGGGCATCTGGCTGTGTGAAGCCACTGACCCCACAGGGCAGGGGTGGGGGGTGGACAAGGGGCAGCCCCAGGTACCAGGTTCTCAGTCTCTGGCATCCCATGCTGGATACAGCAGAGGAGCTGAGAACAGAATAGGGGCCCCAGAAGAGGGCAGAGGGAGAGAGGTTCCCACACAGGTGAGAGTTCTTAGTCCATGGCTGGATCACAGGAAGGCCTTCTGATGGGAGATTAGGCAAGGCTCGTTAGGAGAAAGCCTATCCCATCGGCCAGGCATGCAGGCCTTGATGAACAGACAGTCTATGGTTTTAGAGCTTTATTGTAGAAAGGCAGGTGGAAAGAGAAAAGGTAGAAAGAGAGAAACCAGCCATAGCTAAGAAGAGAGAAGGGGGAAAAGGAGAGAGAGAAGAAAGGCTGGAGAGTAAAATAGCTTAAAGAGAGAGAGAAAGGTAAAAGCTTAGAGAGCAAGAGAGAGAGAGAGAGAGAGAGAGAGAGAGAGAGAGAGAGAGAGAGAAAGAGAAAGAGGGAGAGAGAGCAAGAGAGAGAGTGTAAGAGGGAGAATAAGGAAGTAAAGGCTTAAGAGAGCGAGGAGGGGCCAAGCAGCCTCTCTTATAGTGGGCTTGTTATCTTGCTGTTGCTAGGTAACTGGGAGGAGTCTAGCCTGAAGGTCAGAAGCTTGGGACCTTGTGTATGTGACTGAAAGTCACGAGCCTCTCCTGTGGGGGCTGTAACTTTGACAGGAGCCAGGGGTCCAGGAGACCTGAGGGAATGCCTTCCATCACATGTAGGTGAAAATTACCACCACCAGGTCCACCGGGGTTCCACCTCTAAGCTTGACTGGAGACCAAGCTGTCTGTGCATAGCCCATTGCCCCATACCAACCAAAAAAACCAAAAAAACCAAAAAGCCAAGCCAAGCGTGGTGCTGGCTGCTCTTGCAGAGGCCCTGAGGCCAGTTTCCAGTACCCATATTGGCTGCCTCCTGACATTCTCTTCTGGCCTCTGCAGAGACCTGCATATATCCACATAGAGACATGTAATTAAAAATAAAATGAATTTGGCTGGACAGATGGCTCAGCAGTTAAGAGCACTGGCTGCCGTGGTAAAGGACTCAGGTTTAATTCCTAGAGCTCACACAGTGGTTCATAATCATCTATAACTCCAGTTCCAGGGGATCCAATGTCTGATTCTGGCCTCTGCAGGCAACAGACATTCATATGGTACACAGACATCCGTGCAGGAAAAAGTCCTATATATAACATAAAAGTTTTTCTAAGATCTAAAGAAAATAAGTCTTTAGACAGCCATGGTGACACATGCCTTAGGCAGAGGCAGGCAGATTTCTGAGTTTGAGGCCAGCATGGTCCTCAGAGTGAGTTCCAAGACAGCCAGGGCTACACAGAGAAACCTTGTCTTTAAAAAAAATAAAAAACAGCCTTTAAGGAAATGATAGTGTTTGGTGTGTGAGTGCATACATGCAGGTGTGGAGTTAGAGGACAATTTCCCACCGTCCACCTTGTTTTTGAGGCAGGGTCTCTGGCTGCCTTTTCGGCCATGCCGTGGACTGCAGGCTAGCTGGCCTTGGAGTTGCTGACTGATTCCCCTCCCTCTGCCTCCTGTCTTGCCATAGGCATGCTATGACCGTGGATGTGTGCCGCTGAATTTTACGTGGGTTCTGGGGACCTAGCTTGTGCCATTGGGTTCTAGTTGCAAATGTTTTTACCAGTTGGACTGTTCAGTTCTTCTCCTCTGTCTTCCTTAGAGCATGTATGCTCCTGAGTGTACTCGTGTGTGTGTGTGTGTGTGTGTGTGTGTGTGTGTGTGTGTGTGCCTGTGTGGTGGTTTTAATGAGATGTCCCCCATAGTCTCAGGCTTATGAATACTTGGTTCCCACTTGGTGGCGCTGTTTGGGGAAGGCCTAGGGAGCATGCTGGCCTTGGAGGGAGCGACTCTTGTCATTCCCAGTTTGCTCCGTCTGTTTCCTGCCTCCGTGTCTGGCACCTGATGCCACAGTTCTCGCCACGATGGACTGTCCTCCGTCTGGATTCCCTAACCCTAAATAAACTGTTCCTTCTATAGGTGCCTCAGCTACAGACTTTTATCACAGCAATAGAAAAGTAACCAATATAGTGTATGAGTGTGTGTGTGTGTGTGTGTGTGTGTGTGCACATGGGCTCGCTCCAAGGCCAGAGGGTGACAGGGGGTGTCTTTCTCAAATGTGCTCCCCCTTATTTTTAAGGCAGGGTCTCTTACTGAACCTTGATTGTCTCCTCCTGTCTCTGCCTCTGCCTCACCAGCACAGCTCTGGGTTAGAGGTGCGTGCATACAGTTGCCCTTGGTTTGTTTGTTCAGTTGTTTGTTTTCATGAGTGTTGGGAACCTGAATTTAGGTCTTCATGCTTGTATGACAAACACATTACAACCTGAGCCATCTCCCCAGCCTCCTACATTTCCTCTGCTTCACTCTGCATCCTCCGGCAAGCCTGCCCTGAAGGTCTTGCACCCTATCTTGCCTCCTCTGGGCTTCTTAAACTTCTGTGCCTCCCTCTTGCAAAGCACTCAGGGTTATGTGGGTATTTGGTGCCCTTCGCCAGTCTGTCCTTTTCTAAACTGTGAAGACTTCTTGGGAGAAGACAAGTCTCTTCTTCTTCCTGTTGTCATTTGTCTCGCTTGGTTTTTGTTCGTTTGTTTTGTCGTTTTTACTTTTTGTTTCTTGACACAGGGTTTCTCTGTGTGTCTTTGTCTGTCCTGGAACTCACTCTGCAGACCAGCCTGGCCTCAAACTCACAGACATCCACCTGCCTCTGTCTCCTGAGCCTTGGGATTAAAAATGTGTGCTTCAATGCCCAGCTCAGCTCAGGGTCTTATACATTACCCCAAACACGGCTTTGGGCTGAACTGTCCCAGGCTCAGACATGCAGACACACCGCCCCTCTCTTGTACACACAATGCTTTTTGTGCTCGCTTGGGGAAACCCGGTCCTTCTGTGCCTCATCTTCCACATCTGTAAAGTGAGAGTGTTGCTGGACTATCAAGTCTATACTGAAAGAACCAGGTAGCGCCTAGCATACAGTCAGAGCTCAATAAACAGAAGAAGAAGGTTGAGTGACAGTGTCGCTCTGTGGCAGAGCACTTGCCTGGCAAGTGAAGAGACCCAGGATTCGTACCCAGTGCTGTAAGTAAAAAGAAAAGGAGGACAGGAAAGGAGAAAAAGAGACAATATACAGGAGGAAGGTGCAATTTGCCTTTGGCTGGAGCAATGTGGACATGCAGTTCCAGAAATAGCCACAGGGTGGCGCCAAGATCCCGGTTGGTGTGGGATTCTGGACGTCATTCTTGGAGTTTTCTTTTCTTTTTTCTTTCTTTTCTTTTCTTTTCTTTTCTTTTCTTTTCTTTTCTTTTCTTTTCTTTTCTTTTCTTTTCTTTTCTTTTCTTTTCTTTTCTTTTCTTTTCTTTTCTTTTCTTTTCTTTTCTTTTCTTTTCTTTTCTTTTCTTTTCTTTTCTTTTCTTTTCTTTTCTTTTCTTTTCTTTTCTTTTCTTTTCTTTCTTTCTTTCTTTCTTTCTTTCTTTCTTTTGTTTGTTTTTTCGAGACAGGGTTTCTCTGTATAGACCAAACAAGTAGGTAGCCAGCTTCTGCTACAGTCAGGGGAAAGTCCGGTCACTCCATTCTCTCAATTTGTCTGGTGGGTTTTCTTGTCTATGTTCAAGCATCCGATCACCCGACTTTGTCCTCAGTTCCCCAGTGTCAGGGGCATTCTCTTCTGAGCAGACCCCATTCCTCCGAGAAGAATGAAAAGTGTGCCCAAGTTAAAGGAGACTTCTTTCTGTGGCCTTTTATATGTGTGTCTGAGGCAGGAGGATCTCAAATGGAGGTCAGCTTCAGCTGCATATGAAGATCTTTTTTTCAACAAAACAACGTAGGAGCAGACAGTGCTCCTAACTGCCTGGCCATCTCTTCATGACCCCCTTTCTTTCTTTTCAATTTTGTGAGACAGAATCTTATGTATCCCAGGCTAGCCTCAAATCCCCTTCATACTGAGGGTGACCTTGAACTCCCAATCCTTCTGCCTTTACCTCCAAATTTGGAGATTCCAGGTGTGTGTCACCACACCCGTATCAAAACAACTGTAATTTTCAATAAAGTTAACTCAAAACCCTTATACAAATAAAACTCTGAACTCACGCCAAAGACTTTTGTGAACTTGCTCATTAATAAGGAACCAGAAAGACAACATAATAATTTTAAATTAAATAAATTCTAATAAGTGTTATTTCTCCTAAAGAGGAGTCATTTGCATTGTTATCAATCAATTTATCTATCCGTGGGAACAAGTTTTCTCCATGTAGTCCTATATGTCCTAGAACTCACTCTGTAGACCAGGCTGGCTTCGAACTCAGAGATCTGTCTGCCTCTGTCTCCTAAGTGCTAGGATTAAAGGTGTGTGCAACCACCTCCTGGTGGTTGTGGTAATGTGTGTGTGTGTGTGTGTGTGTGTGTGTGTGTGTGTGTGTGTGTAGGAATGTATGAAGTGCCAGTGGAGACCAGAAGGGGGCAGCAGATCCCAACGTAAGCTGCCCAACATAAGTGCTGGGTAACAATTTCTGGTCCTCTCCAAGACCATCCAGTGCTCTTAACAACTAACCCATCCACCCTTTCTATCCATCATAGGTTTTTCCATAAGTTGGTTTTATCCCTACACAGTTATAGTCAGCCAACCCAAAGCCTACCCCTCCTCTAGAGAACTGAAGCATTGAAAGTCGCCATGCTAATGTTCAACCTTTCTCCAGGAGAACAGGCACCTTTTTGTCTGTTGCAAGGCGAACGTTTGTTTTATTTTTGCCTCACTATGTATCCTAGGCTGGCCTTGAAGTTATGATCCTTCCTGATTTTACCTCCCAAGGGTTGGGATTTCAGGCACACACCACAACACCTAGTTCTTCCGTTTGTTTGTTTTGGCTGACCCCCAGGAGGATCACGATGAATCAAGCACTAGTTATTTTTTAGTGGGACACGTCATTTGAAGGGCGTCCCCTTCCGCATTCAGGCAACAAACTTCCAATTCCGGCAACAGTCAGTACCAGCCAGCAGGTGGCGCTGTGACAGATGATCAGCTGTTCCAGAGAGAATTCATGGAGTGGTAGGTACCTCGTGAGCCCACCTAATTTTTGACCCTTGCTGACTTCCACGAGTCTGGTTGCATGACTGCAGGATGACACAGGGCCACAAATCTGACGGATCACGGATTCAGTCATTCTTTTAAGAATCAGAAACATGCAGATGGACACGCAACATTCTCTGCAGGAATGTCTGTGCCGGCAGCTCCTGCCTGTGCTGCCCCAGAGAGAGCAGGTGCCTGAATTCTGTCTTCTCACGGTGCTACCCACTCCACCTCCACCTGCCTCCTTGTGTCTCTCTTTCTGGAAAATTCTCACTGGAGGTTGACTAACGGACTTTAATTCCGTAACCTCCCTCATGCCCTCCTGACCTCACAGGTGTCGAGTAGCCTCCTCTCCCCTTCCTCAAGAGCTGTCCAAACTGTGGGAGATGCCCCCACTCGGCTACCCAGACATTGGCCCACGACTCACAGACATGGCAATATGGCCTCCTGCCTGTCTTTCCCAATGCTGGGATTACAGGCATGAGCTATCACATCTGAGGTCAGAAGATGGCTGGAATGTTCCTTGTGTCTCACCATCTGCTTGCCCTGGCCTGTCCTTGAACTTCCTCTGAGCTCCTCGGGGTCTGCCCAGCTCCCCGGAAGGCTGTTGGAGCTCCTCAGACTCCGCCCACCTCAGTTCAGCAGGCAAAGTGTACTTGAGTAAAAGGCCTCCCTCAGCCAGCCCAGAGACGGGGGCACCAACACGGGTAGTGGGCAGCCATCATTGAAGGGCTCTCTGACAGGCCCAATCATGGCAAACACGGCGCTGGCTGCTTTGGCCCGTCCCTCTCCCTTGCTAAGCCACTAGATTACATTCCTAAAGCTCGCCCCCAAGGTCTATTCCCTTATTTAGCCACCTACTCCTTCTTGAGACTAAACACCAAAGCCCAGCTATCAACATTCATTTTCTGCTTACACCAGCTAAGCTGTCCAATCAGGTCTTAGCACAGACTTGCCCTTCCCTCGTTAAAAACTATTTCTGCAGACACACTGCTACTGCCTTGGTGGACTCAGAGGCGGCAGGCACTCACTCCCCTTGCTCGCCCCTCTGGGGTAATAAATCTCCTTCGTGCCAAGAACCTGGTGTCTGGGTGTGTTCCCTAGTGACTCTGAGACACACACACACACACACACACACACACACACACACATACACAATCATAGGATGAGATCTGTGGTGGGGTCTTCACAGGGTCTGCGGATAGCTGTGGAACTGGACAGGGTTTTCCCACCATGGGGATATTGTAAGTTAGGACGAGACCCACACCCAGTGACTGTCCCCACAGAGCTGTGGCCGAGTCTCCTGGGGTTGGCAGCTTGGTGCTGAGCAGGTGGCCTCGCTGCCTCACGGTCAGGTGTTATAGTTTGTGTGTCCTCATAAAATGCCTGGCTTCCCTGAAAGGCAGTCCCCCAAGGTGCTCCCAGTCTCCTTCATAGTTTTTTTTGTTTTGTTTTGTTTCGTTTTTTCAAGACAGGGTTTCTCTGTGTAGCCCTGGCTGTCCTGGAACTCACTCTGTAGACTAGGCTGGCCTCGAACTCATAAATTTGCCTGTCTCTGCCTCCCAAGTGCTGAGATTAAAGGTGTGTGCCCCCACCGCCGGGCTCCTTCATAGTTTAACCTTAACAATCACAAGCCTTTACTCCCACTGTATCTTATTGGCCAATCACATCATTTCTTTTTTTAATATTATATTGTTATATAATTATTATATTTATATTTATTACTTATTTATTTTTATTTTATTTATTTTATTTTTTATTATTTTATTTATATTCCAGTTGTTGCTTTCCCCTCCTGTTCTCCTTCACACAATTCCTCATCCCATTCCTCCTCCCCCTTGCCTCTGAAAGGGTGCCCCCTCCCCCCCAGACCACCCCCCTTTCCTTGGACCTCAAGTCTCTCTCTCTCTCTCTCTCTCTCTCTCTCTCTCTCTCTCTCTCTTTTTCGGTTTTTCGAGACAGGGTTTTTGTTTCGTTTTGGTTTGGTTTTGGTTTTTTGAGACAGGGTTTCTCTGTGTAGCCCTGGCTGTCCTGGAACTCACTCTGTAGACCAGGCTGGCCTCGAACTCAGAAATCTGCCTGCTTCTGCCTCCCGAGTGCAGGGACTAAAGGCGTGTGCCACCACGCCCGGCCTACATCATTTCTATTTAGTAGAGATGACATGCCGAGAGATTCCTGGAACTTTCTTGCATCCTGGCTGCCATGCTAGCTTTTATGTAAGTCATTGGGAATGAGAGAGAAGCTCATAGACCTTCTAGAACCATCTGAGTGCTCTGAGCCATGTCTGCTTCCAACTTGGGCCTCTGAAGAGGGATGAATCTGCCAACTGTCAGGGACTCTCTTCTTCCTGTCCCCTACCCCCCAGTCTGTCTTTTCTTCCTGTGTCAGGCAGTGAGTTCCAGCTACCACACAGGTGTGGCAGCTGTTCAGCAAAGCCACGGACTCCGTAACTGTTCTGGGCTCCCTCTGCTGGCCGGCTACAGTTCATCTGGAGGCCAGTGACAGGGGTCAAGTCACCTGAAGGAGGGATGACAGAGTCTGTCACAAGAAGCTGAAGAGCCAAGATTCAGGAAGGGTGGGGACTGGTGGTCTGGACCTTGATAGCTGGGGCTCATGGTACTACAGACTCAGGCTGCAGTTGTATCTCAGCTAGTAGAGAGCTTGCCTTATAGCTGGACGTGGTGGCGCACGCCTTTAATCCCAGCACTCGGGAGGCAGAGGCAGGCAGATTTCTGAGTTCGAGGCCAGCCTTCCTTCCTTCCTTCCTTCCTTCCTTCCTTCTTTTTATTTTGTTTTGCTTTGGTTTTTGAGACAGGGTTTCACTATGCAGTCCCGGGGTGCTGGCTTTGAACTCAGAGAGCTTCCTGCCTTTGCCTGGGTGCTGGAAAGGCTTGTGGTACCACCACACAGGTGAGGAATTTCTTTTTGTTAATTAAATCCATTGAACTGGGAAGAGCCGGTTTTAAAGATTTTTTTTTTTAAATTTATTATATGTAAGTACACTGTAGCTGTCTTCAGACATTCCAGAAGATCTTGTTACAGATGGCTGTGAGCCACCATGTGGTTGCTGGGATTTGAACCCCGGACCTTCGGAAGAGCAGTCGGGTGCTCTTACCCACTGAGCCATCTCACCAGCCCGAAGAGCCGGTTTTAATCTGGATCTTTTAAGATGGGAAGATGCACCTTTAATCTGGGCAGCCATATGTAAAGGGGACGGGAGGAGGGAGCTTGCGCTCTCTCTGCCCGCTTGCTTTTGCTCTCCCTGGTAAGTCCAAGTCTTTCACACACATATACACGTTTATATTCTATGAGTTCTGTTCTTCCAAAGAATCCTGGCTAATACAGAGGAAACGAATGTTGGTTGTCCCTGATCCCAGAGAGTAATTTGCTGCCACTTGTATGACTTTGGAAATGGCCTGATTTGGGTCACAGGGGATCAAGAAACTAAGGCAAGCATATGGAAAAGCCAGGATCAGTGGGTCATGTGCTCTGATGGAGACACACCAAGCAGTGTGGGAGGAGGGGCGAGACACAACCAGATCCTGTGCAGCATTGAGGAGGAGGCATCAGCTAATGTCAGTAGGGGACAATCTCTGCTATGGTCCTCCTGGAACTGAAGCACACGCTATCAACATCCAGTACCTGGACCAGGGGAAGGCCTGCCTTCCTTTCCTGAGCCTGACCCAGGAAGGCCTTGCCATTCCCAGAGTGTGAGGCCCTGGGATCCTTGACATGGCCCTGCTCCTGTTAATAATACACAATTGCAGCCGGGCAGTGGTGGCACACACCTTTAATCCCAGCACTCGGGAGGCAGAGGCAGGCAGATTTCTGAGTTTGAGGCCAGCCTGGTCTACAGAGCGAGTTCTAGGACAGCCAGGGCTATACAGAGAAACCCTGTCTTGAAAACAAACAAACAAACAAACAATAATACACAATTGCTGAAGACTTCATCCCCTCAGAGAGTAATTTTGTTTTGTTTTGGTTTGTTGTTTTGAGACAGGGTTCCTCTGTGTAGTCCTGGCTGTCCTGGAACTCACTCTGTAGACCAGGCTGGCCTCGAACTCAGAAATTCACCTGTCTTTGCCTCCCAAGTGCTGGGATTAAAGGTGTGCGCCACCACCACCCGGCCCCTCACAGAGTAATTGATAGCTCTGTGGATCAGCCTAATGAGGCGTCTGAGTCTCCACTCCTGTGCGAGGGGGAGGGACAGGAAGAAGGGAGGAGACATCTCATGTATCCAGTCTGGCCTTGAACACGTAATGTAGTTTCAGATGAACTTAAACTTCTGATCTTCCCGCTTGTGAATGGTGGTCCTATCAGTTGATAATGGAGCTGAAGAGTCCCATTGCCTGGAACTACACAACTACTTCACTATACAACTTGTAGTTGAGTATTATGTCTCTTGTAGCCTACAGGGCCTAGCTAATTCATATGTATTTGATTTCCACTACTTTTTTTTTTAAAAAAGATTTATTTATTTATTATATGTAAGTACCCTATAGCTGTCTTCAGACACTCCAGAAGAGGGCATTGGATCTTGTTACGGATGGTTATGAGCCACCATGTGGTTGCTGGGATTTGAACTCCGGACCTTCGGGAGACCAGTTGGGTGCTCTTACCCACTGAGCCATCTCTCCAGCCCCTCCACTACTGTTTTATAGTAAGAAAGAATATGGCTGAATCCATTTGTCTTGGGGTTTCTTTTTTGCATGTGCATTGGTGTTTTGCCTGTGTGAGGGTGTATGTATGTCTGTGTGAGGGTGTAAGGGTGTATGTCTGTCTGTGTGAGGGTGTATGTCTGCCTGTGTGGGGGTGTATGACTGTCTGTGTGAGGGTGTATGTATGTCTGTGTGAGGGTGTATGTATGTCTGTGTGAAGGTGTATGTATGTCTGTGTGAGGGTGTATGTATGTCTGTGTGAGGGTGTCAGGACCACTGAAAGTGGAGTTACCGACAGTTGTGAGCTGCCATGTTGGTGCTGGGAATTGAACCTGGGTCCTCTGGAAGAGCAGCCAGTGCTCTTAACGCTGAGCCATCTCTCTGGCCCTAGTTAGGGTTTCTATTACTGTAATAAACACAATGATCGAAAGCAACTTGAGGAGGAAAGGGTTAATTCACTCCCTCTCCCTTCATGTATAACACGAGACCCTCATGAAAACTCATAATGTCACCTCCACAAGTGACCAAACTGGTAATAGCAACCCTGAGCGAGCCACTCGCCTGAGCTGGGCAGCCATTTCTCCTTTGTTTGCCCGCTGGACCTGCATGGGAACCAGATGAGAAGACTGCCAGAAAAGACAGTCGTACCTTTTAACCCAGCGTCTGACTGAGGAGTCTCCCGTTAGAATTGCTCAACTGGGTTCTCAGGCAGTCTCCCCGAAAGGGAAGGCTGGGGTAGGGCTCTCACCTTAAAACGTTTCTTTTCTCCAGGCAGTGGTGACACATGCCTTTAATCCCAGCTCCCTGAGTTCGAGACCAGCCTGGTCTACAGAATGAGTTCCAGGACGGTCAGGGCTACCCAGAGAAAGACAATTTTTTTTTAAAAAGATTTATTTATTTATTATATGTAAGTACACTATAGCTGTCCTCAGACACTCCAGAAGAGGGTGCCAGGACTCATTACGGATGGTTGTGAGCCACCATGTGGTAGCTGGAATTTGAACTCAGGACCTTCGGAAGAGCAGTCAGTGCTCTTAACTGCTGAGCCATCTCTCCAGCCCCGAGAAAGACAATTTTAAAAAACATAAACAAATACACAAAAAAGTTTCCTCTCATTAGGGTCGAGAATCCTTCCCAGAAGCCCCCACAGACTCTTGCTTCTGTCTCACTGGCTAGACAGTAACCCTGGACCAACTGTAGTGACATTTGACTTGTCATCTGACCCTGGATAGGTCAACAGGTCGTCCTCTCACTTGAAGAAAACAGCCTTGCTTCAGGAAGGAATCAGGAACAAGTACCTGCCCTGCCCTTACAGTATGAGGGGAACCAAGGATTAGCGGCAGCCTGCCTGTCCACTGAGGTGACAGTGAGCGGGTCTCATCCTCCCTGGGTCTAGACTTCGCAGTCGCTCCTGCCTGGCAATGCGGACTCTGGCTTCTGCTGTTCCCATGGCTCTGGCTTCTTCTGGCTTCTGCTGTTCCCATGGCTCTGGCTTCTCCTGGTTTCTGCTGTTCCCATGGCTCTGGCTTCTTCTGGTTTCTGCTGTTCCCATGGCTCTGGCTTCTTCTGGCTTCTGCTGTTCCCATGGCTCTGGCTTCTTCTGGCTTCTGCTGTTCCCATGGCTCTGGCTTNTGTTCCCATGGCTCTGGCTTCTTCTGGCTTCTGCTGTTCCCATGGCTCTGGCTTCTTCTGGCTTCTGCTGTTCCCATGGCTCTGGCTTCTTCTGGTTTCTGCTGTTCCCATGGCTCTGGCTTCTTCTGACTTCTGCTGTTCCCATGGCTCCGGCTTCTTCTGGCTTCTGCTTTCCCATGGCTCTGGCCTTGGAATCTACTCACTTGTGCTGTGTGGTGTTTCTTCTCTAAGAAGCCATGACTCTTCTCCATGAGCAGACTCTCCCTGGAAATTCCTGGATCCCTGCTCAGCACACAGCTGGACAGGACATCTTTGGGTCCCAGGGTCAGCCCATCCTCACAGAACCCACTGTTCCATCAGGCATCCCGGGGCTCAACACCCTGCCTCCACCTCCATAGCCCCAGGCCTCCCAGCTCTTCCCAGCCCCTCTCCTCTGACACTTCTCGGTTAGGCTGCCAAGACCAACAAGGCCTCAGAACAAAGGGACCTTTGAGAGGCAGGACATAGTCCACTCAGAAGGAAGCTGTGGTCTTACCTAACAAAGGTCCCCTCTGCACTCTCCTGTGAGTACCGGGAATTCAGACTTCAGAATGAGTACAGCCTACTCATTCTGAAGTTTGAATTCAGATGGTCATCCCTCTTCGGGGTCCAGCCTGGCCCCTCGGAGCTTTGAACAATCACAGCGAAGCCGTTTCTTTCCCAGAAGCAGGGGAGGTGAAAGTTGACTGTGCTACAGTTTCTACCTCAGCTGCCACACAGCTCATGGCCCAGCACACAGCCTCCCAAGGCAGTCAGAGCAGCAGCTCCCCTCTCTATTAAGCACCTCAGTCAAGTAAGGCCAGATACTTGGCTTTGCCAAGGAAAATAGTTTCAGGACAAGCCCCCATGAAGAAGGTGGTAGTTTATTGAAAGCTTTGTTTTTTGTTTGTTTGTTTGTTTTGAGACAGAGATTAGTTTTGTAGTCCTGGCTGCCTTGGAACTCACTCTATAGACCGGGATGGCTTCAGAGATGGGCCTGCCTCTGCCTCTCCTGTGCCGGATCTAAGGGTGTGAGTCGCCGTGTCATGTCCAGCACTGATGGATGTTAAGCACAAGGACAAATGAAAAGAACAAGACGCCGGGCGGTAGAAGCACACGCCTTTAATCTCAGCACTCAGGAGGCAGAGGCAGGCGGATTTCTGAGTTCAAGGCCAGCCTGGTCTACAGAGTGAGTTCCAGGACAGCCAGGACTACACAGAAAAAAAAAAAAAGAACCCAACTCTAGACACGGTCTCTCAAAGGAAAAAAAAATGGTTCAGTGGTTCAGTACACTGGTAGTAATGGATGGAACAGTAACAGAGAAAACAATGAAAAGAGAAGACATGAGGGAAGAGAGACAGGGAAGAGCGAGCGAGCGAGTGAGAGGGAAGAGAGCGAGGAAAGAGAGAGAGAGGAGAGAGAGATGAGAGAGATGAGAGAGAAGAGAGAGAGGAGAGAGAGAAGAGAGAGAGAGAGGAGAGAGAGATGAGAGAGATGAGAGAGAAGAGAGAAGAGAGAGAGGAGAGAGAGAAAAGAGAGAGAGAGAAAAGAGAGAGAGAGAGAGAAGGGGAGGGGAGGAGAGGAGGAGAGGAGAGGAGAGGAGAGGAGAGGAGAGGAGAGGAGAGGAGAAAGAGGAGAGAGAGCACCAGCTCCTCCCCTTGGAATCCAGTTGGAGCATCTTACCAACACACAGCAAGAATCCCAGCAAAATGACCCCCTTCCCACCTACACACCCGTTGTTTCTGGGAATGTTTTGAACTCCCTGTGCGACCTTGGGGGCTCTTGGCATCCCAGGCTCAGACTGTGAGTCCATCCAAGGCATCTTCAGAGCCTCTTCACTCCTCTCTTAAAAGAGAGTAAAGAAAAGCTTCCCAGTAACCTTTACAGATGGAACCTGAGAGCCATCCTGATGGCACGGATGGCCAGAGCTAAGAAAATCGATTGCAGCTCTCCCTGGGGAGGCCGCACCCTCATGTGGGCATGATTAATTTCCCCTTATCCTTTGAGAAGCAGGCATGCCTGCCTGGTTGAGTCTTATTTTCATCTGGGGTTCTCTTTTTTTTTTTTTTTTTTTTCTTTTATCCTTGGGCCAAAGCCTATATAAAAATCTCTATAATCAAATTTCTAGTAGGGCTGCGGTGACACGCACCTTTGATCCCAGCAGTTGGGAAGCAGTGGCAGAGAGATTTGAGTTTGATAATAGCCTGGTCTACAGAGTGAGTTCCCAGACAGCTAGAACTAAACAGAAACACACACACACACACACACACACACACACACACACACACCTCTAACTCTGCTTCAAAAACTGTTTAGCCTCAAATTCCTTTCAGCATCAAAGCCACAAACCCTGGTGTGACCAGAGTTGATGTCCCTAGAAGTGTAGGGGAGACCCTCAGGCTGCCGAGGGTGACCCGGGGGCTGTGCTTCTGCTTCCTCAAGACTGACAGTGGCACCGACTTTGGAAGGGTCTGGAATTTCACCGGTCAGTGGGTTTCTAAGCCCCCGTTTCTGCTCAGGTGTCTGGGCTGGAGTTACAGTCTGGGAAAATAAGCAGGAGACACTCCTGTGTCCTGGGCTATGTGGAGGAGTTAGTGCTCCTGTTCCTGTAAATGGGGTTTCTGATACGATTTCTAGAAAAGGGTGGGTTTAGAGTTAAGAAGAGAGAATGGCTTTGAGCCAGTGTTAATTCTGTTCGAATTCTTGACTCCCAGCTGACAGGAGGCATCCATCAGACTCTGAGGTGAGGGCTCCCCTCCCTCCCTACTATCTAGCCTGCCTGGATTCTTGCCACAGCTCCTGCCATAGTTGCTGTGTCCATCACCTCAGCTCCCCGTCCACCTCAGCTCACATCAGTTTCCACTGCATCTCAAGCTACAGCCCAGAACCTTCCATTGCTCTCCAGACTTCAATCAGGGAGAGAGATACTCCTCCCTGTCCCAGCCTCACTTCCCAGGTCAATTCTAGGGCAGAAATCAAAGCGGCCGCTGGGGGAACAGGACCCGTGACTGTGAAACTCCAGAGTGGGGGCCATGGCTGGCTTGGGGGGTCCAGCCTGCAGCTGTAGCTTGTTCTCCAGCCGTAGTCTCTGGAGCACCACCAGCGGCAGAATCTGGACACTTGGGAGACATGCAGATTTATTTGTTTATCTAGTCAGCATTTCACTATGTAGACAGGCTGGTCTCGAACTCACAGAGATCCACCTATTCCTGCTTCCCGAGTGCTGAGATTAAAAGCCTGTTACCACAGCCACGGTGAAATGGAAATCTCAGATCTGTTCCATCAGGCTTGGGGGGGGGCGGGGGGTAGCAAATTCTGTTTTAGGCTCTCAGGCGATTCGGGGTGCGCTTGTAGTTGGGGACCTGCTAGCCCATGCTGCGGTAACCTGATTTCCTTTGGGGGTCACGTGACTGTGATGAGCCCGACGTTTCTGCCAGGTACTCCTCTGGGGCAGGCAAGCCCCATTTTAGCTGATGAGCCAGGAGGGGGATTCCAGAGAGAAAGGGCCTCCATGCACAGCCATTTATCAAACCAGGAAGCCATCTGAGAGGCAGGTTTGCTCAGTCTCTGCCTCTGCTGCTGTCTGTCAGGAGCCGCGTGCTGTGGGGTGTGTCAGGGGTTGGGTTTCGAAGTGGAGGCCTGGGTTGTGTGTGCAGGGAAGCAGAGGCTGCTGGGGGACTGTCCTGAAGAGAGAGCGAGGGGAGAGCTGGACAAACCAATAGAAATAGCAGCCATTGTGTCCCACAGCCTGTCTGAGCTCTTAAACACCCCCACTGAACACATTCACCCCTCATAAGGTTCCCACTCCGCAGAGGAGAAAACTGAGCCACAGGGTTGAGTAACGTAGCCAGGCAAATAATAGCTACAGTGTAGAGGCCAGGGTGGGGACCCAGGTCAAGGGGGCCAGCAGGGCAGGACACCCTAGAGACCTCATATTTTTCCTAAGGGCAGTGGGAAGGTATTGAAAGGTTTTAGGCCAAGGCTGGCAGCTCTGTCTTACCGTTCAGATATTGCTGACGCGCTTTTGTATAAAACTCCCCAGTGGTCGGGGATGAGCCGGGCACATGTGGGAGGCCTGTTCTTCCGCCTGGGTTTCTGTGAGCTCAGCAGCAGTCTTCCAGAAAACTCAGTGTTGGTGATGGCGAGTCAAAGCCAGATGTTGATGGAGTGGGACAGCCAGAAGTCCCAGCTCATTCTGGGAAAAGAACAAGCCGCACCAAGTCACTACGAGGATTCTTCCAAGACTAAGAAGATGGAACCTGACTGTCCTGGTGGGGTTCCTGCTCTGAGCCTCACTCCTGCCTGGCTGGTAGGGTGTGTGTGTGTGTGTGTGTGTGTGTGTGTGGTGTGTGCATGTGTGTGTGCTTGCTTTGAGACAGGGTTCCTCTGTGCAGGCCTTGGCTGTCCTGGATCTAGCTCTGTAGACCAGGTTGGCCTCAAACTCAGAAATCTACCTGCCTCTGCCAACTGGAGTGATGGGATAAAAGGTGTGTGCCAGCACCTGGCTTTTTTTTTTTTCTTTACATTTTTATTTTCCATTTTCTGTCGTCACCTTGTTTCATTGGCTGTTAAAAAATGGTCTTTGTCACTGATTAAAGGCACTGGGAGCAGTGTTGAGTCTCCCCTGGGGCATTGGCTTCCGGTGTCCACTGTGTTAGCTGCGCCAGTGGGAACTGCAGTTCTCACAGCTGACATGAGGTGGCCATGACTCCTTCCGGGCTCCTTCAGTCCCCATTCACTGGGCTGGGGCTGGGTGGGTGGAGAGGAGGCAAGGGGAGGCTCCATCTCACCACTGTACACATTGATGCTTTTCTGTTCTCCTTTTAATGTTTTTATTTTTAATATTTGATAATTTTATCTATATGAGTGTTCTGCATGTGCGTATGTGGACCATGTGTGTGGCTGGGAAGATCAGAAGGGGCTTTTGAACCAGAGTTACAGTCAGTTGTGAGCTGCCATGTGGGTTAGTCAGTGCTCCTAACCACTGAGCCACCTTTGAACCCACAGTGATGGTTTTCTGGGAAGTGTGCCCAATCAATCCCTGAGTATGCTAAACAGTCTTCCTCCCTCGGTCTGTTCTCTCTCTTTCCAGCCCTCCCCTTTCCCTCCATCCCTCTCTCCCTCCTCCTGGATATGAGGGCTTTTGTCCCGTGCTATGTAAGGTCCCTGAGGAGAGGGCTAACATTGGGGATCTGGGGGGGCAAAAGGATGATCGTCATTAGCCCATGAGCCATCAGCCTGGTCGAGCTCTGCACTCCTCGGGCCCTCGGGCTCCTGGATCTTCACACACCGCCTTGGGCAGAACAGCTTGATTCTGGAGGGTACTGGATATCTAAGCACTGTACCTAAAGCTTAGACCTTTGGCATTCAGCTCTGCTGCTATTAACCCTGATACTTGTAGCAAAGCCTCAACCTTCTGTGCATCTTTATCTTTTCGTGTGTGAGTTGTGTGCATAAGTACATGTGTGTGCACATGCATGTGGAGGGCAGGGGGCAAGGCAAGGTGACTTTTGTTTGCTTGTTTGTTTGTCTTTGGTTTTTCGAGACAGGGTTTCCCTGTATAACCCTGGCTGTCCTGGCACTCACTTTGTAGACCAGGCTGGCCTCAAACTCAGAAATCCGCCTGCCTCTGCCTCCCAAGTGCTGGGATTAAAGGTGTGTGGTGACTTTTTTTTTTTAAGATTTATTTATTTTATATATATATGAGTACACTGTAGCTCTCTTCAGACACACCAGAAGAGGTCATCAGATCCCATTACAGATGGTTGTGAGCCACCATGTGGTTGCTGGGAATTGAACTCAGGATCTCTGGAAGAGCAGTCGGTGCTGTTAACCACTGAGCCATCGCTCCCGCTGCAAGGTGCCTTTCCTAATCACTCTCTTCCTCATCTCCTGAGGCAGAGGCTCTCAGTGGACCTGAAGCTCACTGATCTGGCCAGGGTAACTGCCCAGCCAGATAACTCCAGGAGTCATCCCGTCTCTGTCTCTTCAATACTGGGATTACAGACGTGCCCTGCTTTTTATGTGGGTACTGGGGACCCTACCTCAGGTCTTTGAGCTCGCACAAGTAAACACTCTATTGACTGAGCCACCTCCCTAGCTCCTTTTGTTTATTCTTTTGAGTCAGGCTTTCATGATATAGCCAAGGCTGGCCTTGAACTTGCCGTCCTTCAACCATGGTATGCTGGGCTTACAGATGTGCCCTGACACCTGACTGCAAAGGTGATCTTTCAGTCAGTTTTGTCAGGTATGGGAGTCTGTAGTCTAGCAAACACAGAATAGTATGGCCTGCCTTGCTGGGTCCTTGGAAGAACTGAATTCAGGGGCGCACATTCTCTCTGCATCTGATTCGGAAAAAAAAAAAAATTGTCTTTGGATGCTGTCAATCTTTTCCCTGTCTCTGTTTCAGCTACTTTGAATGCTTTCTGTGCTGGAAACCATCATTTGCAAACTATAACACATACACACCACACATACCCCCACCACAATACCCCCATACACATGCACACACATACACACCACACATACCCCCACCACAATATCCCCCATACACATGCACACACATACACACCACACATACCCCCACCACAATACCCCCATACACATGCACACACATACACACCACACATACCCCCACCACAATATCCCCCTACCATCATATGCACACACATGCACATACAGACCACACATCCCTCCCCCACACCATATATCACACACATACGTCACACATACCCACTACCATACACACACACCACACCCACATGCATACCACACATATGCATACACACCATACCACACATACACATATACACCACATACACATACATCCCCACACACCCATATACACACATCACACATACCCACCACCATACACACATAGCACACACACATGCATACCACACACACACATACACACCATACTACAAATACACAAATATACCACACACACATACACTCACAACACACCAAACACATATACACATACACACACACACACACACACACACACCATATCACTCTTCCCTTGCAGTAGATCTGGCTGAAATGACCAGGTTCCGGCAGGTGGAGCACAAGGCAAAGGTAATTCATTAGTTTCTCTTACGCAGAAGACTCACGTTTCCTCTTTCCTTTCTTTCCTATGGATGAAATGGGATGCAGAGCTGAAGCAACCAATTTGGACCATGTGGCAAAAGGCAAGCAGAAATCGTTCAGAAACAAGGCAGGGGGGTCCCTAATGTTTGTATTATTATTAAATCTTCCTGGACTGAATTCTGTTTTTTGAGATAGGGTCTCTCACCGTGTAGGCCAATCTTACAGCGCTCTGCATGCCTTTGCCTCTTGATTGCTGGAGTTAAAGGCTTGTGCCACCACACCCAGCCTTATTTTTGGACCTTGAAATGTCTCGAGCTGCCTTTCCATCTCATTTAGCTCTCTGTTACTTCCTCCAAGATTCTGAAACTAAAGATGTGTGCTACCACACCCATCAGCTTCTTGGTGGCCCCAGGAGAGACTCGAAGCCTGGTGGGGCAGCTGGAACTGTAAGATCAAGTCCGGGGTGCTGTTTGACCTTGGAACAAAGTCAGGTGTGCCTGGCAGCCTCTGAGGGCACAAGGAAGGAAGCTCAGGGGAGCCGCTGAGCAGGTGGCCCGTTCCCTAGAGTCCCTTCTGCAGCCTCCAGCTGCACCCCCACCCCTCCTCTTGCGCATTAGACTCTGCTCCTCGGGCCTAATTGATTAGGGCTGGAGAACTGCAGCAGGCACACAGGCACGCACAGCTCTGTAGGAACCAGTCTCATCTCTGGAACTCAGAGGCAAAAGAGCTAACTGCCATCGGATCTCGGATCTCGATGTGAGGCTGGGTCTTCGCAGAACAGTGTCCCCATCCCCCACCCCACCCCCACGCTCTTCAGGAGAATGCCCCGGAGTGCTGGAGTACGGGAGCCAAGCAATAGTATGTGTGATGCCAGGCAATTGAAGTATCAGCTACATAAGTGGTGGCTTTTCTTCCCACCTTGCCATTACCCCCTTCCCCGGGAAAAGCTGAGTTTAAGCGCTAACCCCCTTAAGGGACAGGAAACCACTAATCCCTGCTTGCTAGTTGCCAAGCAACCCAGGATGAGCCTTCGAGGTCATTTCTCAGACAGCTCTGCGCCTCCCCACAGCCTGTGAACAGATGGCCCCCTCAAGCAGCCAGTCCCAGTCCTAAGCAATTGCTGTGCTCCCGCAGCCTGTCCCCTGAGAGTAGGCAGAGAGAAGGAGGACTCCAGGGAGGAGGCAGGGGCGTGTGGAAAGGGAGAGGGGCCTGGGCCAGGCTCCCAGCAGCCCTGCACGACTCTGCTCTTGCCCAGGGCAGTGTCTGGGAGGAAGGGAAGGAGGAGGATGTTTGGATGATATTGCCCTTCTAGATGGGCTGGACTGTGTAGGAAAGAAGGCTTGGCTCACTTGACTGTGCGCCAAAGTACTACAACCTTTGACAAGAGGCTCCCAATGAGCTAGGAACGAGCTATGGATGTAGCGCAGTTGGTAGAGAGGCCCTGGGTTTGATCCCTAGTATTTCATAAAACTGGGTGTGGTGATGTATTCCTGGGATTCCAGTACTGGGGAGGAGGCGGGGTGGGGGGATCAGAAGTCCAGGGTCATCCCTGCCCACACAGAGTTACAAGCTAGAACCTGTGTCAGAAAGAGAGAGAGAGAGAGAGAGAGAGAGAGAGAGAGAGAGAGAGAGAGAGAGAGAGAGAGAGAGAGAGAGAGAGTTGAGTGTGGTAGCCTGCACCTTCAGTCTCAGGACTCAGGCAGAGGCAGGAAGATCTAGTTGAGTTCAAGGCCAGCCTGGCCTATATTATCAAGTTCTAGGCCAGTCAATGTTATGTAGTAAGGCCTTGTCTCAAATAAATAAGAAATTAAAAAATCAGGAGGCAGCTGTCGTAACCAATCACCTGTTCTTTATTTTTGGGACAAAATTGGAGACAATGCCTCGGCCTCCCGGAGGTTTCCCCTTCTGGGTGCAGGAAGATACAAGATGCAGATGGCTCCCAAGATGCAGATGGCTCCAGACCTGTTTGTCCTGTTTTCCTGTGTTTTTGCTTTTTATTTTCTTAGTTTCGTATTTTTTTGAGAAAGGGTCTCACTCCGTATCCCCTGACTGGCCTTGCACTCACTGTGTGTGACCCCCCACCCCACCCCCACCCCGCAAGTATGATGGCCAGCAGCAAAACAATCAGAGGAAAGGCAAGAATGAAGCTCAGTCCCGCCGGATCCGGCTTCTGGAGGCTGACACCAGGTGGTTTAATTTAGCTGTATTTAAGCCCAGCACAGTTTTGGAAAAAAGTTTTCTGAGGGCAATTAACTCAGTTCCCGTGTGTACAACAAAGCTTAAGACGTGTTTACGTTGAAACTCTTTACAAAATACAGATGGCTTCTTCCTTAAAGATGGGGTCTGTTGACTGAGAAAGGATGCTCAAGGAAAGGGGTCTAGGGAAGATGGCTGAGATAAACACCCCGCCCATGGGAGTCGGGCGTGGCCGGGCCCTGAGACAACACAGAAGTCACTCAGGCTGCTGGAAAGCACATTCTCTCCTCAGGATGGCTTTATGGACTGAGGGACAGTGCTCAAGGTCTATGGGGGATGGAGAGGGTGGAGTGGGGGTGCGGGATATGTCTGGGCTAAACAAACATAATGATTCTGGGGCATTTGGGTGAAGTCTGGTCCTGTAGGTAGCAAAGCGTCACCAGGTTATAAACACCAACCTTCCCAGCATGCCAGATGGAGGATGGGTACCCATCTTCTCCCTCTGAAGAGACAAGCCTGCGTGTTTAACCTTCTTGGGTTCCCTTGTGCTTATCTGTGTGCACGAGGACCTCTAAGCCCCTACAGCCCTGTAGACCAGGCTGGACACAGACTCAGAGAGATCTGTCTGCCTCTGCCCGCTGTGTGCTGGAATTACAGGCATGTGCAACTACTCCCCGACTAAAGCAGTTCATTTTTATTTATAAATGTGTGAGTCGGGGGGCTGGAGAGATGGTTCAGCGGTTAAGAGCACCGACTGCTCTTCCAGAGGTCCCGAGTTCAATTCCCAGCAACCACATGGTGATTCACAACAATCTGTAATGGGATCTGGTGCCCTCTTCTGGTGTGTCTGAAGACCATACATGCATCCTAAGTCCTCAGGGACCAGAAGAAGTGGGTCCGATCTGGAACTGGAATTACAGACAGTTCTGAGGCACCACACCGGCCCTGGGAACCTTCCCCAGGTCCTCTGCATGAGGAACATGTGCTGTTAGCTTGAGCTCCAGTCTGTGTTGGCCTACGTTAACAACCCTAAATAAGACAGACCTGCTATGTTCAGAGCAGACACCAGCTACATGTCCTTTAATTCATTCCAATTCTGACAAGGCCCACCTGCAGGTGGCGTAACATCCCGTAGGTTCAGGGCTTGGCCTCTGACATTTCTCACTACAGGTGCCAACAGGTAGATTGGCATAACCGCTTCTGACCAAACAACTTCAAACTCTGGCCCCCATGAACTCTGCTCTCTGCTGGCATTAACTCGCTTTGCTGGTGGTTGACAGTACTCAGGAAAACTGAAGTTTACCAGTTGTCTATTACCATTATTGTTATTATTAAGACAAGTCTTGCTATGAAGCCCAGGATAGCCTTGAACTTGGAATCCTTCTGCTTCTGTTTCTGAGTGCTGAGATCATATGTCTGGCACCAGTTTACTATATTAGTAAAGGATATTGTCTTTTTAAAAAAGATTTGTTTATTTTATGTATATGAGTACACCATTGCTCTCCTAAGACACACCAGAAAAGGGCACACCAGTAGATCCCATTACAGATGGTGGTGAGCCACCATGTGGTTGCTGGGAATTGAACTCAGGACCTCTGGAAGAGCAGTTGGTGCTCTTAACTGCTGAGCCATCTTTCTAGTCCAAGGATATTGTCTTAGTCAGGGTTTCAATTCCTGCACAAAACATCATGACCAAGAAGCAAGTTGGGAGGCAGGTGTGGTGGCACATGCCTTTAATCCCAGCGCTTGGGAGGCAGAGGCAGGCAGATTTCTGAGTTTGAGGCCACCCTGGTCTACAGAGTGAGTTCCAGGACAGCCAGGGGTACACAGAGAAACCCTGTCTCGAAAAAANAAAAAAAAAAAAAAAAACAAAAACAAAAAACAAAAAAACAAAAACAAGAAAGTTGGGGAAGAAAGGGTTTATTCAGCTTACACTTCCACATTGCTGTTCACCAAAGGAAGTCAGGACAGGAACTCACACAGGGTAGGAACCTGGAGTCAGGAGCTGATGCAGAGGCCATGGAGGGATGCTGCTTACTGGCTTTCTTCCCCTGGCTTTCTCAGCTTGCTTTCTTATAGAACCCAGGACTCACAGAGGCCTTTCCTCAAGGGAACTTCCTTTCTCTGTGATAACTCCAACCTGTGTCAAGTTGATCCACAAAACCAGCCAGTACAGATTATTATCTCTGCACGGTAGTGTATGCCCATAACCCCAGCACTCAGAAGGCTAAAGTTGGAAGATGGTTGTGAGATGGAGAGCAGCCTGGGCTATATAGTAAGTCTCAGGGTAGCCTGGGCTGCAACAGGAAACTATCTTTAAAACAAGAAAAAAGTACAGTATCTTGAGTGTGGGGCACAGATCTGCAATATTAGTTAAGAGTCTGGTCCTGTTATCTCTTTAAAGGGAATGATTGGGAAAGTTTATGATCTGCATAAGAAATGAAATGCCCCACTAGATTCAAATGTTTAAACGCTTGGTTCTCAGTTGGTGGCGCTGTTTGGGAAGGTTGTGGCACCTTTAGGAGGTGGGACTTTACTGGAGGAAGTATGTCACTGGGGGCGGGGCTTTCAGTGCTCATCAGTTTACTCCACTTCCGGTTCCCTGTTGTGCTTGTGTCTGAAGCCCCTTCCTGTTCTTGTAGGTGTGCCTACGGCTTGCTGCCGTGCCTCTCCTCCCACCACGATGGACTCCCATCCCCACAGGACCGTAGGTCCAAATAAACGCTTTCTCCCATCAGTTGCTTTGGGGTCACTGTGTTTTATCACAGCAACAGAAAAGAAGCTAGTGCAGAAGACAGCTATGGAGTAAGCACTTGTCTCCAAAAAGACGTTTAGGAATGCAACTGTGAAATTAACTCAGGTAGAGAAAGGTGCGTAAGTCAGAAACATATGGTATAATGTATAATTATGAAACGAACACCTGTCCTACGCGTACCACACAGATCAAGGCACGGCAGATTGTCAGCAGCTCAATGTCCCTGTGCCGCCATCACATGCCTCAGTTCCTCCTAAGGGAGTCGATCGTTCTTGTAGTCTTTACGGTAGTCCAGTTTCGTGGGTCTTCATAGATCATCCGTGCTCTACTGTATAATTCAGATTTTTCTGGTTTCAAACTTTATGTAAATGAGTCATGCTTTGGGTTTTGCGCTTTTGCTCTGTGCCAGCCTCCCATCAGTCTGCGTTGCTGGGGAGAAGAGTTTTCCTATTTTCCTTGCTGGTTAATATTCCCTCGTGTAATTATAAAGGCAAGTCAGAGCTAAGGAGATGGCTCTGCCTTTGTCACACAAGACGGAAGACCTAAGCTCGATGCCCAGAATCCACAAAAGTAAATATAAATACATAAATGAATAAATGAATAAGCAAGCAAGCAGATGTGTCTGTGATTCCAGGACGGCTCTGGTGAGGCCAGAGAATTTGCTAGAAGCTACCAAGACATCTAGCCTGGCATAAACCATGCAGCAGAAACAAGATCAACTCTGGTAAGCACTGTGGGAAGGGAGAAGGAACTTCCTAAAGTTGTCCTCTGACCTCCGCAGTCACCAACAGAAAAATCTAAATTTTTTTTTTTTT
>NC_034595.1:84363861-84385398 GCF_900095145.1 Mus pahari | reverse complement strand
AGACAGATCTCATTAGACCAGGCTGCCCTTGAACTCCCAGAGCTCCACCTGCCTCTGCATCCTGGGTGCTGGGATTCAAGGCGTGTGCCAGCAAGATCAGCTCTGAATGTTTTTGTATCTATTCCCTGGCACAAGATGCATGCATTGCCTAGGACATTTTCCTGGTTTGGTGTCCTGGGTCACAGTATATCAATGTTATACCACTTTACTAGAAAATGCCAACCTTTCCCCCAAATAAGCTGTGCTAAGACACACAGGCTTCTATGTAAATTTTTGGAAGGGTTGATACAAAAAGCAAGGGCAGTCAGGAGATGGAGGTGGGAGGGTCTGTAGTTCAAGGCCAGTTTTCCATATGTGGCAAGTTTGATGACAACTTAGGCTATTTGACACTCTGTCTCATAAAGGAGGTGGGCAGCTAGCTGGCTAGGGATGTAAGCCACTTGCTGTTAACTGTTTACTCTATCTTGAGACATAGTCTTGCTATGTTCCCCAGGCTGTACTAGAACTTCTGGGCTCAAGTGGGTCTCCCTCCCCAGCTTCTCCTCAGGGGCAGGTACCACCCACAGTGCCCGGCTCCCTCTCATCTGGGGAAAAAATAAAATCAGTCTGGGTGTGGTGGCGCATGCTTGCAGTCCCAGTCATGGGTAAATGGAATGCAGGATGACAGGAGGCCAAGACCAGCCTAAGACCTAAGATCCTGTCTGCACTGGCCACGGTAGCACCTTTAATTCCAGCCCTTGGGAGGCAGAGGCAGGTGGATCTCTGTGAGTTTGAGGCCAGCCTGGTCTACTGAGTGAGTTCCAGGACAGTCAGGGCTAAACACAGAAACTTTGTCTTGAAAAGCCATAAAACAAAAAAAAACCTAAAACCCCAAATAATTTCAGTTCATTGGAACTCTTGGGGTCTAGGATAATAATCACCCCCTGAAAACATCTATATTTGCTTTCATGAGGCATAGGAGTTTCTAGTTATAGCAGACAAAACAGTACAAGTCCAGAAAAAAAAAGATTTTTAAAAAATTATTATTATTATTATTTTTGGTTTTTCGAGACAGGGTTTCTCTGTATAGCAAAGATTTTTAAATAAAGGCTAAAATCACACATGTGAGCAGCCATGTGCATTTTTAAAAACATACTTCCTGGCAAGGACTATTGGAAACTCGGTGTATTTCCCGCTCTGGTATCCTCAGTAGTTATTCGGCTGTTCAGTGGGAGAGTAGCTATTCCAGCCTAGCTTTGGTGTGATGCAGGTCTTCGTGCCTGTGTGGTAAGCACTTTACCAAGTAAGCACCTCTCCAGCCCATGGTGGTTAGTCCTGCCTGCTATCCTGGTAGCATGGAGCCTCATCTAGTTTGTGAAGTTCCGCTGTGGGCGTGTCTGTGAGGGCGTGTCCAGAAAAAGTTAGCCACTGAGGAGAGCCATCCTGAATCCATCCCATTGGCTGAGGGCTGAGGGTCCAAATGGAATAAGGGAGAAAAAGCTAGCGAGGGCTTGTCTCTCTCCTTCCTGTCATGGCATGGGCTATCCTGCTCCATTTCTCCCCACTCCACTCCCAGCACCTTGATGGACAGAACTTGTGAAGCCTCAGGCTGACGGCCGTCTTCCGTCTGGTTATCCCAGACATCAGATCACGGCGGTGAGAAGGACAGCACAGCTTCTGATCAAGAAGCCTCAGCTCACAAGGGCTCTGCCGGCTCCCGCTCTGATCCTTCCATCTGGCTCTGGCGTGAGCGGGAATGCAGAGCGGCCTGTTGTAGGCATGGAAACGAGGCTGCGAGAGCATCTGCCTTAGCTGCCTGCCTGCTGGATCTTTCAGGAGAGGATGTCTTACCTCTGACACCAAGGCATGTGTGCGCGCGCGCACACGCATGCACACACAGACACGTAGGTAGTACATGCACATACAGCAGATGCTCTGGGACTGTTTGCCAAAAGGCATGAGGCATCTGCCTTACTTTCCTTGTCTGGAAAATGGGCTCACATACTGTGCTGAGTCCTGCAAACTGATCTCTCCCAAACCTCCAGCTCTCACAGGTTCTCGAACTTTTCTTTGTCTAAGTCTATCCTCTAGTGTGGAGGGACTCCTTTTTAACTCAAACCTTTTTTGACTGATGCCATGCCTGGTAGCGAGTGACTCTAATCTCTGCACTTGGGAGGCAGAGGCAGGCAGATTTCTGTGACGTTGAGGCCAGCCTGGTCTATCTAGTGACTTCTAGGACAGCTAGGGTTGTTACCCAGAGAAGCCTTGTCTCAAAAAAACAAAGAAGCCGGTGGCGCACGCATTTAATCCCAGCACTTGGGAGGCAGAGACAGGCAGATTTTTGAGTTCGAGGCTAGCCTGGTCTACGAAGTGAGTTCCAGGACAGCCAGGGCTACACAGAGAAACCCTGTCTCAAAAAACAAAACAAAACAAACATAAAAAACCCAAACAA
This sequence comes from Mus pahari, assembly GCF_900095145.1. NCBI lineage: Eukaryota > Metazoa > Chordata > Mammalia > Rodentia > Muridae > Mus > Mus pahari. The sequence goes on along the minus strand of NC_034595.1, from coordinate 84,382,967 downwards.
ACAAACAAACAAAACCCAAAACAACAACAACAACAATTAAAACAGAGGGGAGGGGAGGAGGGCTCTATCCCCACCAGGGCCTGCCTGGCTACCAGCAGCAATGGGAGGCAGAGGCTATGTGGCTTCTGGGGGTGGTCAGGCTGCCCATACATCATGACTAAAATGCTCTGATGACTTCCTTGTACGACGGACAGCTGATGGACAACGGTTATCTGTGACGTGTGTCATCACAGTTACTGTCTGTCCGGGGTAGCATGCCATGACTGGCAGATGATGGCAGATCTGGTCACTGTAGCATTTTGGTAACTATGTGATAACATTGACTAGGGGAGTGGCAAAGCCTGGGTGTGGTTGCTCTGGAGTCATCACTGTCTGTCAGCCACAAGGCAGAAGTGGCTGAGGGCTGGTTCCAGTGGTATGCTGAGAGTCAAGGCCGATGGTACGCTCAGCTGCATTACGATTGTCATGCTAAGGCAAAGATGAGTGCTAGGGCAAGGGGTGGCCTGGAGAGAGCTCAGTGCTTGAGAGTGCTGGCTGCTTTGGGGGAGGATCCAATTGGTTCCCCATGCCTACTTCAGGTGGCTCATCAGCGCCAGTAACTCCAGCTCTCAAGGATGCAATGTCCTTGTCTGTCCTCTACAGACTGAACACACAACATGGCACACAGATACAGACACACATGTGCGTGCGGGCGCACACACACACACACACACACACACGGCACACAGATACAGACACACACATGTGCACACACATGGTACACAGATATAGACACACATAGACACACACACACACACACACACACACACACGGGCAATACTTTTCTACTTTCTTTCTTTTTTTTTCTTTTTTTTGGATTTTTTTCGAGACAGGGTTTCTCCGTGTAGCCCTGGCTGTCCTGGAACTCACTTTGTAGACCAGGCTGGCCTCGAACTCAGAAATTCACCTGCTTCTGCCTCCCGAGTGCTGGGATTGAAGTCACGCCCAGCTCTTTTTTCTTTTCTTTTTCTTTTTTTTTTTTTTAAAGACAGGGTTTCTCTGTGTAGTCATCCCAGCTGTCCTGGAACTTGCTCTGTAGACAAGGCTGTTTTCAAACTCAAGAGATCCACCTGCGTCTGCCTCCGGAGTGCTGGGGTTGTAGTCACGCACCATCACATCCAGCTTACAAATACTTTATAAGGAGAGGATGAAAAGATGGTTTAGCAGTTAAGAGCACTTGCTGCTCTTGCAGGAGTCCAGAGTTCAAGTCCCAGTACCCATACAGAAAGTTCACAAGCATCTGTATAACTCCAGCTCCAGGGGATTCGATGACCTGTTCTGGTCTCTTGGGGCACCTGCACATATGTGCAAAGGTGCACACACACACACACACACACACACACACACACACATACACACTGAAAAGAAAAAGAGTGAATTGAACATATTTAACATAAGCATTTGTTGCTGTAGTGGTTTGCATAGGAATGGCCCCCGGACTCTTGCATATGAATGCTTGGCTATAGGGATTGGCACTATTAGGAGTCTTATTAGAGTGGGTGTGGCCTTGCTGGAGGAAGTGTGTCACTATGGGGTGGGCTTTGAGGTCTCCTACACTCAAACTATACCCAGTGTAGCACACGATCCCCTTCTACTGCCTACGGATCTAGATATAGAACTCTCAATTCCTCCTGTACCATGCTTGCCTGGATGCTGACATGCTCCCACCATGATGATAATGGAGTGACTCTGAACGTCTGAACCTGTAAGCCAGCCCTGATTAATGTTTTCCTTTATAAGAGTTGCCTTGGTCACAGTGTCTCTTCAGAGCAGTAGAACCTTGACCAAGAAAATCTCCAAATGTTGGCCTCACTGTGACCTCTGGGCTCTGCCCACACTCCTAATATTTGTCACATTATAACCCAAGGGGTCATCAGTCATCATGACAAAGTTCTAAGCATTAGGCTAGCCCATCACTTTACTGACACCATGGCAATCGGCCCTGTAGGCTCAGATTTTTCAAAACCTACTTTTAATAAGGTTTTTTTTTGGTTTTTTCGAGACAGGGTTTCTCTGTATAGCTCTGGCTGTCCTGGAATTCACTCTGTAGACCAGGCCGTCCTCGAACTCAGAAATCTGCCTGCCCCTGCCTCCCGAGTGCTGGGATTAAAGGCATGCGCCACCACACCCGGCTTAATAAGGATTCTTAAATACTTTAGCCTCCCTTCTAGCTCACTACCCACCAGAGATAGTGGAAAAGAAAGGTTACTAGGATACGGGAGAAGTGGACTTGTTTAGAAACAGTTCTTTGGAACAAATTCGATCTGCATTGTCAGGATATCAGCAGTTGAACACAGATCAGCAGCGGCAGCTCAGTCCATAAGAAGCCAAGAGGCTCTGCTGTTTAGAGGTAGTTCCTTGGGGGGGGGGGGCAATTTCAATCTTCAATTGTCAGGTTACCAGGAGTTCAGTTCAATAATGTCAGGACAGCAAACTCGAGTCAGCAGTGGTAGCACAATCCAGCAGAAACAGCCAGGCCTCCGCCAAATCCGCAGGCGTCAGCAGGAGCGATCAGTGAAGTCAAGACAAGAGACCAGCGAAGCATCGCTGTCCGTTGAGTCTTATTTCACGTGTCCTCCCACCAGTCTCACCTTGGCAAAACACCGTGTGAGTCCGTCTTAGCAAAACTCCACAGGAGTCTGTATCAGACATATCTGTCCCCAAGTCCAAGGAACCAGCAAGAAGCCGCCGGAACACCACCAGTTTTTGGTGCGTTTCTTTCTATGAAGTCACAACAAACAGTGACCAGTGAGGAATGCCAAGGTGTACCAATACCATCCAGCATTGTCCATCACCTGTTGGGTTATATTTATATTCCTTCTTAACATCATGCATCCCTTTACATGTCTGCTTTAGCAAAACATCCTTTTATGAGGCCAAATCTTTTAAGTTCAGACTCCATTTTAGAAAAAGTGACCTAACTTTGAGCTCAGGTAAACTAACAGGCTGGTACCTGGCATTAGTTTCCAAGTTGCCCCCCAACTAAACCGGAGCCTAGCTCCACTCTCTAGGCTAATCCCTAACAAGACCAGTGTTTCTAGGTTACACCCTCAACAAGACCAGCATCTCCAGGTTATTCCCCCAACAAACCTGCACCCCCAGGTTACAAGCCCACCCCCTGCCTAAGGACCACCAGTGCAGAGGGGAGCAGACATTAAGTTTATGATAGGACTCCAGCACCAGCCAATTATGGTAACGGCCACGGGAGCTTTCCAACTAGATACTTGCACACGTATTCCCTATTTGCTGCTTACTATAAAGTTTGCCCTGATAGACATTCGGGGCCCCACCCCCACCACCACTGTCCTGCGAGACAGTGATGTGTTGCAGGGGCCAAGCTAGCTCGAATGGAATAAAGACCCTGCTGTGAGTTGTATCAGATTAGCTCCTGTGTTTTGGGGGTGACTTACATCTCCCTGGCACTACACTTTCACCTGTGTCTGCTTCAGCAAACCAGGACTCCACAGGTCTGCTTCATCAACAAAACATCCTTTCACCTGTGTCTGCTGCAGGACATTCTTTCCTCTCTTCTTTATCAAATCATCCTTTCACCTGTGTGCCCAGCAGAACATCATTTGACATAAGCGACTTTCCAACGAAACCAGAAATTTCCGCTTCGGGGCCCAGTGAGTAGGATGTTGTAAGCGATGTTTGCTAAAGGGAGTGGGCCAGTGGGATGGAGGACCCACAACTTGACCTCTGACCTCCACAAGCACACACACCCATGCATGCAACGTAAATAAGAACACAGTATAACTATTAAAAAGTCAATAAAAGAAGAACAAGTCTCAGAAAAAAGTTCAAGGTCAGTCAAGGTCAGTCAAGGTCAGTCAAGGTCAGCGACGGGGCCCAGTGGTCCAGGGCCTGTCAAGATCTTGCCTCGAAGATGAGAGGCAGGTGGCCAAATGTGTTACATGGCCTTCTTCAAAGGAAAAGGCAAAGGGTGAGGTTTCATGGTACTTGAGATTTGGGGTTCAATACACAGCGCATCCACCTGTGCCACCGAAGCCATTTCTATGAACTCTATATAACAATGTGACTTGGGGAGTCTTGGGGAAGAGAGGCCCTGAAGCAGACGCTGGCCACAGAGGATGCTGCCCAGACATGTGAGTATTATGAGAAGAGGCCATGGCACAGAGAGATGCTGGGTGGACAAGCTCCAATACTAGACTACAGACCCTCTGGGTGCTGTATTAAACCGTGGCAGTGGCTTGAGCCAATAACTATTCTCCTGGCTCACACTGGACATGATGAAGAAGAATGCCTGACTATGGGACACCACAAGACCTCAGCAACCAGAACTGACTGGAGAGTATCTGACCCATCTCATAAAACTGGACACACATGCTGGCACTCTATTATTAAACAGCAGCTATGAAGTCAGGTCTGGACAAGCCCAGAAAGCGCAGGAAACTGCACGAGCAGCTGGTTCAAATTCTCCTGGGGCCACACTCGCCGCTGTAGTAATTCTCTCTGGCTCACACCTGAACTGTTCCATCAACTGGAGTATGTGTGTGTGGTGAACATGCAGATAGGATTATTATTATTATTATTATTATTATTATTATTATTATTATTATTATTATTATATGCCCATACCCGAGTGTGTGTGTGTGTGTGTGTGTGTGGCCTGCATTATGTGTGTGCACATGTACTTAAGTGCCTGAGGCTAGAAAACAGTGTTAGTGTCCCTGGGGTTGGGCGTCCCTGGGGTTGGGGGTACCGGTATGGGTGCTGTGAACCAACCTCTCTGGTCCTCTGCAAGAACAGGAAGAACACTTAATTGAGCCATATCTGTAACATCCTCCTCCTCAGCATACGCGCGTGTGTGTGTGCGCGCGCACACACACACACACACACACACACACACACACACATTTAAAAACCCTGGTGATGGGGGCTGGAGAGATGGCTCAGTGGTTAAGAGCACTGACTGCTCTTCCAGAGGTCCTGAGTTCAATTCCCAGCAACCATCTATATATGGTGGTTCACAATCATCTGTAATGATTTTTTTTTTTTTTTTGGATTTTTGGATTTTTTGAGACAGGGTTTCTCTGTATAGTTCTGGCTGTCCTGGAACTCACTTCTGCTTGTGGACGTTGTACATCGTGGTGCGGAGCCTAGTGCGCACCACGATGTACAACGTCCACAAGCAGCGCCCTTGTGTGTGCATGCACGTGCATGCCACAGGACATATTTCCTGATCTTGCTGTCTTGACCTCCCTTCAATGAGATTACAGTAGCACACTTCTGGGCAAGCTCTTCGTGTCAATGTCAATGCTGGCTCTGGAACACAACAGAGGATTACTTGTTAGAAAATCAGTTCTTGCCGGGTGTGGTGGCGCACACCTTTAGTCCCAGCACTCGGGAGGCAGAGGCAGGCAGATTTCTGAGTTCGAGGCCAGCCTGGTCTACAAAGTGAGTTCCAGGACAGCCAGGGCTATACAGAGAAACTATGTCTCGAAGAAAGAAAGAAAGAAAGAAAGAAAGAAAGAAAGAAAGAAAGAAAGAAAGAAAGAAAGAAAGAAAGAAAGAAAGAAAGAAAGAAAGAAAGAAAGAAAGAAAGAAAAAAGAAAAAAAAAAAGAGGTCAGTTCTCAATGGGGGTGACCTTAGTTGTGACTCAAAGCATTGGGGACATGGAACCAGAAGAGGCCACCTCCTGGAGCCAGGTAGGAATCCCAGTAGAGCGATAGGGCCACCAACCTACCCACAAAACTTTCAACCCACAATTTCCTGTCTACAAGAACTGCAGGGATGAGGGGTGGAACAGAGACCAAGAGAATAGTCAACCAATTACTGGCCCCACTTGAGACCCATCCCACGGGCAAGCACCAATCCCTGACACTATTAATGATGCTGTTATGCTTGCTGTCTAGCATGGCTGTCCTCTGAGAGGCTCCACCCAGCAGCTGACTCGGAGGGATGCAGGGTCCACAGCCAGACAGTGGATGGAGCTCGGGGGCTCCTCTGGAAGAATCAGAAGAAGGATTAGGTCCCCTAAGGGGACTGAAATTCCATAGGAAGACCAACACAGTCAGCTAACCTGGACCCCTGGGGCTCTCAGAGACTGAACTACCAAAGAGCACACACACACACACACACACACACACACAGAGGCTGGACCTAGGCCTCCCTGCTCATATGTAGCAGATGTAGCTTGGTCTTCATGTAGGTCCTGAACAACTGGAGTGCTGGCAATATCCAAAAGCTGTTGCCTGTACATAGGTAGATATGTTCTAGCTGGGCTGCCTGGTCTGGCCTCAGTGGGAGAGAATGAACCTAGCCTTACAGAGATGTACCAGGGTGGGGGTATGTATGCCCAGGGGCCCCCACGTGCTAAAAGGGGAAGGAGAGAGAGGATAAGGATAGGGTTGTAGGATGGGGGGGGGCAGTGAGCAGGATGTAAAGAGAATAAAAAGAAAATCAATTTTCTTCCCACCATGTGAGCCCCATGGATCAAACTCAAGCCATCAGGCTTGGTGACAAACGCCCTTACCACTAAGCTGTCACCAGTACTCTGCTTTTTGTTATTAGATTCTCACCATTTTTCACTATTATGGTCTCACTCTGGCTCTCCTACAACTCACTGTGTAGACCAGGCTGGCCTGAAACTCAGGTCCTCCTGCCTCTGACTTCCAAGTTCTGGGGTTAAGGGTGAGCGCCACCACTGCCTGCTCCCCCATGTCCACCTTCTGGGGGAGGGACTCTTGCTGAGCAGAGCTTGCTGACTCGGCTGAAATGGCTGGCTAGCAAGGCCCTGGGCTCCTGCCGTCCCCACCTCCCCAGTACTGAGACTACAGCAGCACTCCCCTAGGACAGCTCTCACCGAATGCTGGGCCTCTGAACCCAAGTATGCACGCTAACTAGTCAGGAGGCTTTAAAAAGAGAGGGCTCCGCAGGTGAAGTGCTTGCTATTACAAGTGTAAGGTCCTGAGCTCTGCCTTTATCCCCTCTCAACTTGTGGTCATGCTGAATTCTGTATGTGGTTTCCCCAAAAGGCAGGAAGAGGGTCAAGGGCATCAGCTAATCTGGTTGGGTTAGCAGAAGGAAATTAAGCTCTCCTATTCAATGGGGATGGGCAGAAGGATGGGTTGGAATCAGGCAAGATTTATTTTGTTTATTTTATGTATATGTAAATGCCTGTATGCGTTTATGTGCATGTGTGTACAGTGGCTGAGATATCCCAGTCAGGAAAATCTGAATGAAAATTCTAACCTGTGGGTAGCTGTGCCGTTAACCGTGGCCACAGCCATGGCGGGTCAACACCTTCCCGAAGCACAGCCCTTTCACCCTTTCAGCGCTAAAGCTTTCTATTGTTGTTGCCCGTGGAACCCCAGGCCCCAAAGAACCCTCCTACTTCTGCCTCCAAGAGGGAATGGGCAGAAGTCCCGTGTTCTTGCTGAGGAGTAGGGGTCAGCGGTCCTTATCCAACACTGCCCATACCCTTTGAGTGTTCCAGCTGTTTCCTGCTGAGACATCAATACAGAAATGCACAGTGTGGTTTTCTCCTGTAATTCTTTTGCCATGGCCCACTTCAGATATGCTAAGTCAAGTCAGCTGAGTCCAGGTCCCAGGCTGGGCAGAGCCTCTTGGACAGTACTGAGACCTCACTGCCCTCTAGTGGTCCAATACTGGAACCGCACCTCAGTTCCCACCTCTGCTTTATACAGGGGCGGACCCCTTCTTCCAACAGGGCAGTCTCTAATTCCCAGGTGAGGACACAGCCTAGAGACTTTGTACTGCCTTTAGATCCCCAACCACAAACTACAAGGTTTGTCCTTCCCTCCTGCGTTAAGAGTAAGACACGCTGGCTCATTAAACATCGATCTATTAAGGAAAAGGGAGGAATTCCAAAGGAGGGATGTCCCGTAGTGGACTTTCTCAGGCCTGTGTTAGGACTGTTATATTTGGATGCATCTGATCCCTTCTCCGACTGGCCTCTGCAGGTGGCAGTTGGGCATGCCATAGTCAGGAGTCTTCTTGACAGCACCTGCCTACTAGGCTCACCATTCACAAACTAGGGGTTTCTGACTGTGTGACCAAGCTGCGGCCCCAGCACATGGAGAGACACATCACAGTGTAAGTCCAGCATCTGCACACAGTACTGACCACACAGCAGCTGATGGTAACAGTGTTTCTTTCTCTGGTGCCCTCCTTCCTGAAGTCCCCCAGTCCCAGGAAGCAGCCCTGGACTCTTATCAAAAACTCACATTGATTTATTAGAATATGAAAAAGGTTCAGTTTCCTTTGTACAGGCGGCAGAGCGGCAGCAGCTGTGGTGGCTTTGTACATGGTTGTCGATGTCACCCTGCCTGGCAACTCCTGCCCCAAACAGCACTTGCATGGAGAGGAGACAGCTGGGCCAAGCACCCCATCCCCTGGGAGGGACCCCTCTGACTATTATTGCACGATCCTGGGGAGGGAGTGCCCAGGGGTTGGGCAGACACCCATGGGCTTGGCCCCAGCCATGGTGGCAGTAGGGAGTGTGCGCCTGTGAGCAAAGGCCTCTAGGGGGTCCAGTACTGTCTACAGGATGCAGGAAAGAGAGTGGTCCAGATAAGGGGTGGTGGTAGAACTGGCCAACAGAAGTAAAAGAGCAAGGGAGGTACCAGGAGGCCCCCTGCTGGTGGGCTTGAGTCATGACAGGTTGGGCCACATCAGAATCTGTGCTGTGGGCAAGCGCCCAGGCAGCAGAGGTTCCATTTAAGGGAAGGACAAGGGGGAAAGGGTGGAACTCTGACTGGCATGGGGGACTCAAAAGGGTCTGAAAACAAGAGTGCCTCTGTGCAAACAGAATCATACTTACGGTGAGGTGCAAATAAACCAAATGTAAGAAGACGGCACTTTCCAGAGCCTCGGACAGTCCCTCCCGTGTAAACCCCACAAAGGCCCAGTGGTCCTCATCACACTTCACTGTGGAATGTGCCCCAGTGCCCAGCAGAGAAGCTCAGAGACGCCTCAGCCTGCAGCTCCGAGTAAGGACAGCTCAGGCGGCTGGCCAGAGCACCGAGGCTAGCGGGAGAACTGTGGCTCTGCCATGGGCGGCTCTGCCATGGGTCACCCGTCTGTTTCCCAGCCACAGGCCTGCTGTCCTCTGATACAGGGGGGCCCAGTCACGGCCAAGGAAGGTTCAGCTCCCTCCTTTCCTGGTGGGACCACAGTGGAGCCAGTGGCTCTTTGGTTAGAAATGATCAAGGATGGAAGGTTGGTCTGGATGAGGAGGGGGCTGGAGGGAAGGGAGGGCCTTGAGGAGCCCTGGTTCCACTATGGGAGAGCCTGGATCTAGAGATGGGGCAGGGCGTGCCTCGGCAGCGCAGCTGTTCTGCCAAATGGATGGATTGGGAAGGCAGTTGTGTAGGAGAGGACCCTTCCCAGGAGGCAGGGGCAAGCCGTGCTGCAGTGGGGGCTGTGCGCCCAGCTGCCATGCGGAGAAAGGGGGCAGAGCCAATCCAGGTCAAGGGGAGCGCCCAGCCCCCACTCTCGTGGGAGAGTCTGTGGGACACCCACTAGCTTGGCTCTACTGTCCTTTGGGGATGAAAGGCTCTCCCTCCCCAGGCTCAGGGTGGGGGCCTGGGTCACTGAGGCAGCGCTGTATTCTCTGGGAGCTAGGGCTGTCACTTGATCCAGGGGTGAAGACGTCATCGGTGCCCGGGGACGAGGGCTCCTTGCTCCGAATCATGATGATGCCGTCCTCATCTTCCTCCTCCTCCTCCTCCTCCGGAGTCACCCTGGGACCCCGGTTTAGCCCTAGGACCTTGCCCTTCAACTCCTCGTTCACCAGGTCCACAGACTCGGGGGACTGCGGGGAGGCTGGGTCAATGGTGATGACAGGCAGGTCTGCCTTGGGTTCATAGGCCAGTGGGTCTGTGGATTGAGAGCACAGACAGGTTCTGCCCCTGAGCCCTGATGGGATGGCCACACCTCAACGGCCCTCAGCCAGTGCTAGTGTCCCTCAGACCTTCCCATGAAGGCTGTCGTGTCTCTGGGATCCACAGTTTCCTGAGTGACCACTCTGTTACCAGCTGCTCTTCCCCCTGGACAGGGACTCCCACTGCCTCTCCATCCCTGCCAGGTGCTCTGTGCCACAGCTCCATCACAGCCCCCATCCTGAACCCAGGCAGTCCCTTTGTGCCGGGTTTGACACTACGCTGCCCTCTCTATGAACACCCAGCCCTCCGGAAGCTCTAACTTCCCTGTTGCCTCTCAGAGGCCTGTGCTTGACAGAAACCACCCCGCCTGAGGGCCCTTCTTCAGCCCTTTACCTGAGCCTATGCGAGCCCGAGACAGGGTGGGCGAGTCCAGCTTGTGGGCCGGTACTGTCAGGTAGTTGGTGATCTGACACAGAGAGAGGACAGGTTGAGTGGCCAGTGCCAGACACGCAGGCAGCAGCTCTCGCTGGGTTCTTCCTGGGCCTGTGCTGGCCACACTGGTGCTTCAGGGCCTTCCAGGGACTTGTCCCAGGCTCCCAGAAGGCTGTGCTAGCTTTGTGAGAATCTCAAACCGATTGACTCTTCTCTAGCTTGGCCTCCACCCCACACCTGACCCCCAGACTTCAGATTAAAACAAAAATAGAATAATAACAATAAAAACCAACTCCGGCTTACCTAAGTCCTGTGCACCCTGGGTATCACAAACCCAGCACACCGCAACTGAGCTTTTCAGCACACGGTGTTCCTTTCTTGGCCACTCTGGACCTCTACCACCCCAGTGGCCCCACTTCAAACTGGTAACACAGTCACCAAGTCTTGCTAGTGCCACTTCCTGTGTCCCTTAAGCTCACTCCTTTCTCTTTCCCTGACATCTCCACATTCCCACACCCGCTCCCTGTCACTCCTCTAGGATAAAGCCCAAAACCTTACACCGTTAACAAACCTCCCTGTCTGTTTCTACAGTAGCTGGGTGTGTGCCCGAAGAGGAGCTGGACAGAGCCCCGCACGTACCTTCTGCTCCAGCTGCCGGGCCTTCTGCCTCCGGAGCAGCATCTGGTTCCAGGCTTCCTCGTAGGGGTCGGCCACCAGCGTGTGTCTGTTATAGGACCGCAGCTGAGGAGGGGAACAGCCATCAGAGCAGGGGAGGACTCAGAATCTGGGCTGGAAAGCCAGAGCCAGAGAGGCTGTGGTGGTGTGGGAGGCAGAAGGGCGGAGGAGGCAGAGGAGGGGCCGAGGGTGCACACAGCAGAGAGGCTGAGGCGGGACCTCACCCGTTGCCGCGTTTTCTGCAGATTGCTCCTCAAGATTTTGCGGATCTCTTCCTCCTTGTCCTTGGACAGTGCTGGCAAGATGCGATCTGAGGTCACAGCCTTGGGGTGGATGTTCCTGGGACAACAGAACACAGGTTAGGTCTCTCTTTGACAGCACAAGATCATGCTGGGGGTCAAAAGCCCAGGGGTGGGTGGCCAAAGTCCCAAGTCCTTAGAATGACTGCAAGGACCTCAAGCCCAGCTTGACCAGCTAGGCAACAGCGTAGCCCTGGTGGCTATCTCAGGCTAGGGCTGAGGGAGCTAGCATGGGGTACAGATGCTGCCCAGATCTGCCAATGGTACTCACTGCATAGAGACAGTGGAGACAGCAGATGGGATCTTGCCCATGCCTCCGCTCTCCACCAGCTCGATGGCCTGCTTCATCTCCATCTTGTGGTAGAAGGCGATGAGCTGGGGCTCTTTGGAGCGTTCTCCTGCTATCAGGCACTTCTTCACATACTTCTTATTAAAACGGTTGAGCCTGTGGGACGAGAGAGACGGAGGGGGCTAGTTCCTAGGCACGAGAAGACGCCCAGGCCCCCAAGGACCCTTAACTGTCTTTCCCACCCTCCTGCCCACCAGACCTTCACCTACTTGTCCTTCCAGTGATGGTGGCCATAATGACCACAGATGTCCTCGATGCCTGTCAGAAGGTGGTCCAGGAACTGAAATGGGCCCAGGGCCAGGTCAAGCCTTACTGCTGGCCTCCTTCCCTACTCCACCCACCTTTCCCCCAACTATGGCTCTGCTTAGCCCGGCCCCTACAGTTTCAGGAGGAACCAGGAGGTGGCGCCTTCCCACTGCTACTCCTCCTGAAGCCCAGGCCACACTCTGGTGAGCCCCCTTCTCAGAACCCACTTGAACCTAATGACAGAGCCTCCTGGGCTCCCAAGCGCTCACACCACACTGTCCCTTCAGCTAGAGCCTGGCAGGGGGGCCCAAGGGGCCAAGACAACCTGGCACTGGGATAAGGGAAGGCGGGCTTAAGGCCTAGCTCTGCCGCAGCTCCACAAACCTCTGCCACCCAAGGCCCGGCCCAGCCTCTGGTACCTGTGTGTGGATCTCCTCGTTGATGGAGCGCTTTGTTTCTTGCTTTTTCTTCACGGCCAACAGGTCGACCAGGGGCCGAATGGTCATGCCCTGGAGGGCAGGTGGGTGTCAGACAATCTGGTTCTGCTCTCCTGACAGAGAGGCCGAGGAACCACCCTTCTCGAGGGCCCCCCAGGCAAGGAGGATCTCCCCTTTGAGGTCCTCCATCTCCCCACCTCAGCATGCAAATCAAGGCAGGCCTTTAAAGGCCACTTCTGCCTGATAGGTCAGCCAGCGGACCGAGCCTCACTGCTGGGGTCAGGCCCTGTAGACGGAGCCCCTCTGCCCCGCTTCCATCAGAGGCTCTCAATGTTTGACAGTATCTGCACTATTCCTGAAAGATGGGTTTTTAAGATGCTCCCATTTTACAGCTGTGGAAACTGAGTGGCAGTGGGGTTGAGTGATTCCCTATGGCCCCACAGAAGCAGCAGACCCCGAGTCAGGCTGGCTGGCTGGGTCACCGTGATGGTGCTGTCAGTGGACACACACAGCAAAGCTGAGAGGAAGCAGGGTCTGAGGACAGCGCAGGAGGGCAAAGTGGAGCTCTCTCCTACAAAAGGATGGGAACTGCACCCCATTCCAAGAGGTCTCCCTACGTCTTTTCTCATGAGAAGGCAGGGGTGTGTCACACCTCACACCATGAGTACTTGTGCCTGGGAGAGAAACAGAGGCCCAACAGCCTCTCACCTGCTCTGAGTCAGTCAGCTGAGGGACAGCAGCATGCACCGTCACACAGGCCTCTCTTGGGGACAGGTAGAGACAGGGGCAGAAGCCTGCTAAACCAGGGTCATTTAAAGCCCAGAAGTCATGGGCCAGCAGGTTGTAAGGGCTGTAAGCAGCTAGCCCTGGCTCCTCACTGCAGACAGGCACGCCTTCCCAGGAAACAGCTAGTGGAGCGTTAGGCTGGGTCCAGGCCTCTGGCTTCCTGACTCAAGAGCCTGTCCAGCCGCCTATGATGAACTGCTGCAGACACCAAACCATGATGCCACTCTTCCCTACCATGATGGGGCTGTAGATCTTGGGCCTGCCGGCTGCTACCCAGGTCACTCCAGTGGCTCTTACTCAAGTTGGGCAACATTGGTCACTTCACATACTGATCACTGACTTCTCATTGTCACATTGTCCCAGCTGAGAACTGAGGCCTCAAAGGGGGATGATTTGCCCAAAGTCATGCGGCAAGCTAGTGACAGTATGTCCACAGCCTTTTTCTTTCTACCACTAGAGTCGGGGCTCCCACGCAGGGGCCTGCCCACCCCAGGCCCAGCACCTGCACAAAGACTGTGAAAAAGATGACGGTGATGATGGCGGTGAGGAACAGGTCACACATGGGGAAGTGCTTCTTGTCCAAGAGGTAGCCCAGTGAGAAGGCAATGGCCCCTCGCAGGCCCCCGTAGGCAATGATGAACTGGTCCTTGGGGGTCAGCTTGACAATGCGGAACTTGTTGATGAACCAGGTCAGGACCAGGACACCTGCCAGGGAGCAGGCAGAGGAGAGGTCAGGCTGTCCAGGAAGCTCCTCCCACTAAGCCCATCCCTCAGCCCAGGAACTCCAGCTCACTCAATCCAAAACCTTGGTAGGTCTTTAAAGGGTTCCTCAACCTGCATTTGTTCTGAAGATATCCCAGAGGCCTTCACGGGATACAGGTCAAGGGACTGGAGGAAACAATCCTGGTACTGAGTTGAACTTATTAAACAGGTGGGAAATAAGTATCCTATTGTCTCTTCTTTTCTAGAGACTGGGAATTGTTCCTAGTGAAACATTGTTTCAAAGTGTAGACTGTGAGGAGAGGGACGCAGAAGAGCACTTGCTCTGAATGCATGAAGGCCTGGGTTCCATCCATCCCCAGCGTTATAAAACATCCAAAACAAAACCTGACCGCCAACAGTAAAAGTCCCACACAATCTCCGGGCAGTTCACACCTGTAATTCCAGCACTCAGGAGGCTGAGGCAGAAGAATTACCAAGAGTTCTAGACCAGCCTGGTCTGTATAGTAAGATCCTGCCACAAACAAACAACCCTAAACAAACAAACAACCCTAAACAAACTAACAACTCTAAACAAACCAACCAACCCTAAAAACCGTGGACTCTGGCTAAGTGCATGTGTGCGGAAAGGGGAGTAAGACAGAATGCAGCAGCGGCCTGGCCATGGAGGCCAGGACAATCTAGCACTGGGGTAGAGCCCACAGACCCGACGGGTGACACTAGCTTGGCAGCTTTGGGCACATGTGCCATGACAACAGAACACTCGGCTCAGGGTTCCAGGCTGGGTTGAGGACCTGAGAAAGCTGCCAGGCTTTTGGAGAGTCTAGAGGCCCTTCACCATAACTCCCTGTGACAGTGTCTGCGGGGCCTCCATGCGAGCAGGAGGCAGGCATGTAGCTTCTCCCTAATGGTCTCAAATGGTGTCAGCATGGCAGAGAAGCAATGGGAGCCCCAGAACCATTCAGACAGGGACAAGGACAGGGACATACTGCACTCTACATCTCACTAGCCTCTCCACATGCTATACTACAGACACCCCAACATACTGTACTAGACACCCACACTTTAGCTCCTCCACACTGTACTATAGAGACCCCACAGGCCAGCCCCTCAATACACTGTAGTGGGCACTCAGCCTATCGTCTCTACATATGATACCATACAATACAGCCCAGCTCTTAGACACATTACTACACAGACACAAACAGTACTACACACACAGTGCAGCTCTTTGAAACATCAACACACTCACACAACCTAGCCCCACACTATATTACACATAGCTACTCCATAGCCCAGCTCCTCTCCCTACAGTCACGTGTATACTGTTCTCTCTCTCTCTCTCTCTCTCTCTCTCTCTCTCTCTCTCTCTCTCTCTCTCTCTCTTTCCTCCCTGGCCTGGGCCTGGCCCTTACCCAGTACCCGGGCGATGAGGCAGAAAAGCAGGGTGCTGATGACGAAGGTCCAGTTCCACTGGTGGGAGCCCGCCACGGTGGAGACACCGAGGAAGATGAAGATGAGGGTCTCGCTAACACTGCTCCACATCTTCAGGAAGTACTTGATGGTGGTGTGCGATTTGTGGGAGATGTTGGCCTCCACATAGGGGCGCATCACCACTCCTGAGGCGATGAGGCTTGGGGTGAAGAAGAACGGGGTTCAGGGTTACAGGCCGAGCAAGCACTAGCTCACTGGACAACTGCGAGGGCCAAATGCCCTCCGTGATCCTCACACCAAGTACACAGGGCCAACAAATTCAGACAAGACATGGGAGTTTTAGAAGAATAAAGTCACCTCCGCTATGCACACTGCGTCTGCCCAACGACAGCCAGGGCCACACTCTGTGGTCTCTCGGGTTCCCAACACACAGTTCCTCTAGGGAGCTGTGCCGGCTTCCCCACTTCCCAGAGTCCCCAGCCTGTGTGCTTCTGCTTCCTTGTGCCTCACCGACTCTTCTCAGGCCCAGTTTATACTCAACAGAGACCTCAGGCCTCTAAGATTCAGGCATGGAAGCTGCCTGGGGAGGCCTTCTGGGGAGCCTAATCGGCTTCCATCTTGGGACTCTCTTTAAGAAAATGGGAGGAAGCAGGACTGAGACCTAAGACTTCCAGCTCCATTTCCTAGGGTAGCAGTGGATTCTGCCTCCTATTCCTGAGGCTAGCCCTAACACAGGTTGCTTTTGCCCATAATCTTCAGAGTCCTGAATCCCAGGAGTCCAGTGGAAGTGGCTTCTTACGGAAGGCCTCTAATGACCTGGGCCACTTCAGCGTCTACCACGCAAGCCTGGAGCCCAGAGCTCAGGTGCTGGGGCACTGGTTCCTTTGTGACCACAGAGATCCGGGCATGCCATGGTAAGTAGCTACCCCACCAAGCCCGTCACCTGCCACTCCGACTCACGCCATGATTCCGGACAGGTGGAAGAGCTCAGCTGACAGGTAAGCCATGTAGCTGTAGAGGAAGACGAAGAGTGGCTCGATGACGCGGATGTGGGAGGTAAATCGTGAGGTGAAAGCTGCGATGACCCCGTAGACCACGCCCACAAACACCCCACCGAGGGCCACGACGAAGAAGCTCAGGAAGCCGAGGAAGATGTCCGAGATGCCCACAGAGTCATAGCTGGCAAACTCCTCAAAGAGGTGATAGAGGACCTGGGGAAAGCAGGCAGACTGGTAGGCAGGAGGGCAGGGCCCTGGCCCCACGGCTCCCTGACACCAGCCCGTGTTTATATGGTCCTTCCACGACCCACAGTCATGGATACAGACCTCAAGGCAGCAGAGAAACCTAGTGCTAAGTGTGTAGAACCTAGCCTAGGGCTTAGGGATCTTGCTAGAGGGGAACACTGGGGGCCTGCAGCACCTCCTGCTGGTAATCAACATACACTCTTAAAGCTTCAATCCTTTGCACACATGGCCAATGACCTCATTTTCCCGTGCTTCAGTTTTCCACAAGGTGGGGGACATTTGGAGAGCTCGCGTCACAGGGTTGTCATAAGAACTAAGTAAAGCACTCGGCATGATGGGGACTCTCTGTGGTACTACCAACTCTGTCTCACTGTTCCACTTAGTATCAACCATAGCTTCTCAGGATTGTCTTTCTCCTTCAGCACAAGTTCAGGCAGTAAACCAGGGCAGGACCTGTCAACCTCTGAACATATACGGGGCCAGGTCATATGTGACCTGGGATCCACCAAGTAGGACTGAGAAATCTCCATTTAAACAAGCTGCCTGGTTAAAATGGGCAGCCAGGCTCAGATGCTGTCGAGCTAGAGGCCCTGGAATGGGCCACAGTCTGCACATGGTGGGCATGATCTCTACTGGGATGCAGGCCAAGGAACCTATTCCCTTGGTAGAGGGAGGCTCAGGCAGGCCCAGAACCTATTCCTCCAGTTTCTGAGGGACTGACTGGCACGGCTGCTCTCAGTCTAATCAAGTCTAGCCCTAGAGAGCTCTGCCAGAAACCAGCTTGGGGGGAGGGGAGGTGTTCCAGGCCTGGAAGGAAGGGGTAACAGGCAGGAAAGAGTGAGAGGACATAGCTGATGCCAGGCAGCTCAGGTGCAGCCTCACTGTGTGGGGCATTCACATCTGAACCAAGCTCTAGAAAAGACCCAACTTGCCAGGCGATCTTAACACACACCTTCAATCCTAGCACTTGGAGGCAGAGGCAGGCAAATCTCTTGAGTTTGAAGCTAGCCTGGTCTACAGAGCTAGTTCCAGGAGAGTCAGGGCTATACACACACACACACACACACACACACACACACACACACACACACACATATCTCAGAAAACCAACCAAACAAATAAAAATAAAAACAGAAAAAAAAAAAAGATAGAAGGAAGGAAAGAAAGTAAAAAGAAAGGAAGGAAGCAAGCCAGCCAGGCAGTGTGGCGCACACTTTTAAGGCCAGCACTCGGGAGGCAGAGGCAGGCAGATCTCTGAGGCCAGCCTGGTCTACAGAGTGAGTTCCAGGACAGCCAGGAGAGCTACACAGAGAAACCCTGTCTCGGACAAAGGCCCACTTCGGGCTGCATAAAGGATGGCTGCTGAGCACTGGCTAGGCACCAGTGGATCACAGCTCTCTGGGACACAGGCTGGGTCTCAGCAGCAGTGTGTTCTGCCATTGGCTAACCTCAGTCCAGGCTTGCGGGATGCTCATGTGTGATCACAGGCTGCGCCAGGAGTCACCAGAACAATACTGAGGCCAGGTCTTCTTTTCTAGTTTGGAGCTATTGTCAGTGATATGACAATTGAAAAAGAAAAGTAATATGGTATAGGCCTCTGGGGGTCATGTGACCCCAGCAGTCACGTGAGCTCTTCAGGTAAGAGCCTCCTGATGCCTCTACTTCAGATAAGAGTCCTGTTTGTTTTGTTTTGCAGGAGTCATCTTTACATAAGCTAGAGTCACCCGGGGAGAAGACCCTCAGCTGAGGAAACGCCTCCTTCAGATGGCCTGTGGCCAATGTGATGGGCGATTTTCCTGAGGAGGGAGAACCTAGCTCACCTCTGGGCAGGGGGTCCTGGGTTGTACAGGAAAGCAGGCTGAGCAAGCCAATAAGAAACACTCCTCAGGATTTCTGCTTCGGCTCCTACCTCCAAGTTCCTGCCTCGAGTTCCTGCCCCGTCTCCCCTCAGCGACGGCGCACGACTTGACTGAAAGCTGAAATCCACCCTTTCCTCCTCAGGCTGCTTCTGGTCATGGTGTTCTGCCACAGCAATAGAAACCATAACAAAGCTACAGAGTCATTGTGCAAACCAGATGGGGTAGCATGCATCCACACTGGGAGCGCCTGAGCATCAGCCACGCGACCAGCACAGCGCTGCTCACCGTCAGCAGACTGCATAGATCCTACACACAGATGGAGTTATCAACTCAATGCAAGCACACCATTGTTTCCTGAATGCATAGCCAGACTCAGCTGGGGGATGGTTCAAATCAGGCACCCAAACGTCAGGTACACGTGGACAAGCTGGATTCCGACAGGAATCCCAGGAAACCCCACCTGGCCTCTGGACAACAGCACTACCACTCTGTCACTTGAAATCTGTCAAAGGAGAGGCCTAGAAGAGGAAGAACTTCTCGTTTAAAGTCACAGGAAACCGAGCAGTCAGCTGGGTCGTCAGGCGGTGGTGACACTCACTGTTAGCCCCAGCACTCGGGAGGCAGAGGCAGGCAGATCTCTGAGTTACGGCCAGCCTGGTCTACAGAAGAAGTCCCAGGACAGCCAGGGCTACACAGAGAAATTGTCTCAAAAAAAA
>NC_034595.1:84344624-84363819 GCF_900095145.1 Mus pahari | reverse complement strand
AAAAACCAACCAACCAAACGAATAAACAAACAACAACAAAACCACGCAGTCAGCCCAGACTTACTGATCTCACTTCCCATATCCTAGAGGTTTGGGAGAACAGAGTCCTTTTCATTTCCTTTGCCCAGAACCCTGCACATACCAAATTCTTAAACAGCCAACACAAGAGCTAAAAGCCTCAGAGATTAAACGGGCTATGAACGGAGGCAGGAAGAAGCCCAGTGGCTGGGCACCACAGCATCAAATGCAAGCTGGCCAGGAAGCAAACGACCCGCTAGGCCAGCGGCTCAGGCCCTGGAGGGCATAGACTGGCCAAGCAGACTGCCTCAAACCTCAGCTCTGCTGCACTCTAGTAAGCTAACTTCTGTGGGTTGTTTCTAGTTCTGTAAGGTAAGAAAGTGTGCCTCTCCTCGGGTTGTCCATGTTCCAGTGCTCAGAGCAGTGCCTGACATACAGCAGGCATGGCGGGACCCCGGCCATCTCTATTAGCACTAGTGGAAGGACAAGGCATTGCCTGTGCCCCATGTGTGTGTGGTGTGGCCCCTGCCCCCTCACCACAGTGACGGCATCGTTGAGCAGGGACTCCCCGAAGACAAGGATGTGTAGCAGTTCGTTGATGTGGATCTCCTCGAAGACAGCCAGCACAGCCACGGGGTCCACGGCAGAGATGATGCTGCCAAAGAGCAGGGTGTCCAGCAGGCCAATGTTGTTGATCTGCTCGCCGCCCACCAGGCACACGGCGTACAGGAGGCCACCCAGGAAGAACGCATTCCACAGTGTGCCCACCACAGCAAAGATCAGGATGGTGCCCAGGTTCTCCGTGAACTGCCGCAGAGGCAGGAAGTAGCCTGCATCCAGGATGATGGGTGGCAGCAGGAAGAGGAAGAAGACGTCTGATTGCAGGAAGGGGGGCGTCTCTCCGACGCCCTTGATCAGGCCCCCCACCAGCAGCCCCACTACGATCAGCAGACAGCTCTCCGGGACGATGCTCGAGATGGTGGGGATCACATGGAAACCTGTGAAGGGCGAGAGAACGGGAGGCCGTGGGCTTTTCAGGGGAGCCAGAAGAACAGAAGGTTGGGGACAGGACTGGGGACCAGGAGAGCAGTTGGCGAGAGGTGCACAGGCTTGGTCTCAGAAGGCCGCTCTGTTAACTCTCTGAGCCTCGGGTTCCTTGCCTGTAAAATGGAAGGGATAATACCAGCTTCACAGGGCTGTGGTATAAAATAATTACTTTAAAATTTATAGTGTGTGTGTGTGTGCATGCTCGCGCGTGTGCGCATATATGCATGTACCATGACACATGGGTGGATGTCAGAGGACAACTTGTAGGAGTTGGGTCTTTCCTTCAACCAGATCTTGGGGACGAACTCAAGTCTTCAGGCTTGGCGGCAAGCGCCTTTACCTGATGTTTTCATAGAATATTCACCAACTGTCCGTCACAGAGCAGCAGCCCTGCATGCCTCTGACAGACAGAAATCAAACTAATGACCAAGGTGCAAAGTTCCCAAGGCATCAAGCTACCTTGAACCCACGGCACCTTCTCAGGAGCATGCTCAGGGAGCTGACTTACATCCCACACAGAGACAATCACAGGTACAATCTAACAATCCTGTCTCAGGTCAGGCGGCAGGCTCCGTGCCATCGGGGTGGATAAGCTGCAGTCTGGCAATGGGTGATGTTAAAGTGGGGACGTGAGAGAGACAGGAGAACTTGGGGACAACAGGCCTGGGTCTGCACACCTGCAGAGCACATTCAGCGACCTCCAGCCCCAAACACGCAAGCAGCAGGCAGCTGCATGTAACTAAGGCATGCTTTTACAGACACCAGGCGACTGCTCCAGAAGATCCCAAGAAGTCAAAGGCTATCAGGTCACTTTGGGCAAGTAAGACAAAATCTCTTCGCCACTCTGCCTTTAACCCAGTCCTATCCACTCTACAGATGGAGCACCCGGGGCTGAAAAGGTGAAGGGATTTGCTCAAAGTCAGAGCAAATCAGTAGCAGGACCAGGAGGGAGCCCAGATCTGAAGGCCGGCTCTCAGCAAACTCCACAGTTCTGTAAGTTTAGTTTTCCTTGCCTCCCTTCACACCAAGGCACTGTGGCATCTGGCAACCCCGGCTAGTGTCGGCCATCCTGTCGTGGCCTAGGCTAAGGTTCCAGACTCAGGCTTCTGAGGATGCCACCTTTGGTGAGAACCCCACATTCCCTACGAGCTCTTTGGTTTGTTTTTGGAATAGGGAGGTGGGTGAAGACCTGAACACCCAAATGCATGCTGGGCACTCAGTCCCCAAAGCTAACTTGGTCAAGGAGAGAACCTTGGGGATGTTTTCTCCCCTTCCCTGCCAATCAGGTTCTGGGACATTCCTTCCTATGGCAAAGCCCCTCCTCTGTTCAGGTACCAACCAGGCAACGCTAGGCTAACACTCCAGTGCCCATATGATGCCAAGCTCCCAGAGACACTAACAATATATTAGGGAGAAACATGGGTCTTAGGGTAGGAAGAAATCTCAGGGCAACCTTGTACATGTTCCTACTTCAAAAGTCACTTCTTGTGCTGAAAAGCTGCCTAGGTTAGAGTCCCCTAGTAACACCAGAGTTCATCCGGCAGGTACATCTCTTGCCCCCACTCTCCTTCCCAGCTTCTAATATTCAGATTCTTTGCAATTACCTCTAAGGAACCCCTCCCTGTTTCGGCAGATAGGCTCCCAACTATGTGGCCGGTCAAGTGTGCTTCTGCCTCCTCTTCCAGGAAGTCTTCCCTGACCATTCTGCCCGCCTAGGGCAGGGCAGGAATTCCTCTCTTGTGCCTCCTTCTCTTACAACCTTAAAGCCATAGTCATCACCTTTCCTCCTGGTACCTTCAGAGGTCAGGCAACCAGCTAAAGAGTGGAGACAAGGCCACTGTACCTTACCCGGAGATCTGAACTGCCCTGAGGGAGCCTAGAGGGCCTGCTACACTGTGGATCTTGGCGTTCGATACCTCAAGTTGTAAAGGGGAAGATGACAGAGCTTTCATGAGGTATGATCTCGAAGATGTTTTTAGGTCACTGGGAGTGTGTTCCTCAAGGGGAAAGAGAAAGGCCCTGAGATTCTCTCCTTGCTCTCTTTGCTCTTTGGTTCATGATTTAAGCATGTTGTTCCGCCATGTGCTGCACCCACAATATGCTGCCTCACTACAGACCCAAGACAAGAGGATCACTCAGTCTTAGATTAAAACCTCTCAGACTGGGGTGGGGATGATGGCTCGGTGGGTAAAAGTCTGTGCTGATCCAGCAAGGGGACTGTAGTTCAGATCCTAGCATGCACACACACACACACACACACACACACACACACACACACGCACACACACACACTGTAAACACATAAACCCACATTCACACACAATATAAACATACACATGCATACTCACATACACACACAAAACAAAACATGCAACCCTCTAAAGCTGAGTTTAAAAGTTTAAGAATTCTCTTTAAATGTGTACTTAGTCATAGGAAAGTGGACCAACTAAGGTTAAGGGAGTATAATTCTTCTAATGGGCCAGAAAGCAGCTTCCCACGGTCAGGAATGCAGCTCTAGGGACTGGTAAAGCGGCTCTGTGAGTCAAGTGCCTGTTACCAAGCTTGACGACCTGAGCTGGTCCCTGGGGCCACACAAAGAGACACCCAACTCTTAGAGGTTGTCTTCTAATCCCCACGGGCAGGCTATGGCACACACGTAAGCACGTATACTCACACAAATAAATATTTGAGTGTCTGGGGTCCTCTGTAGAGTCAGCAACAACAGCTGCCTTAGGAGAAGGCAGAAGTGCAAGAGACAGCAAGCAGAGGAGAGCTTCCACTTCTACCTAGCAGAAGGCTGGAAGATGCCTCTCATCCTCTGTATTCACAGAACTGTCCCGGTCCATGAAACTGTCCAGAACTGCCCTGCCCGGAGAGGGTGTGGGTGGAGCAAGTTAAGAGCAATACCGGGAAGGGTGTTCCCTGTTCCTGAGGGTGTCCCGAAAGCCAGCACTGTGCTGGAAGCACGTGCCGTCACAGTCCGTCCTGACAGTCTGGTACTGTTCCTGTGCTGCAGAGGGCAAGCTCCGGCTCTGCAGGGAAGGGTCCCGCTCTAGCACAGGAGTCTGAACCTAGGGTAAGGAGCTCTCAGCCGTCAGCCCTGAGCCTGCTCCACTGGGCACTGGGGACGGCCATGCTTTTCTTGAAGATGAGTCCTCCATGGCCGGTGGACAGATGGCAAGCTGGAGCTCTGAGAGGCAGGATGGGCTTGGGGTCTTCTGACCAGGGGACAACATACTGTCTTCTACTTAAGATAGCGCCCAGGGCACTTGGGCTGCAGACGTGTCCCTGCAGCCCTTCCTTTGCACTTCTCCCCAGTCCCCTGTTTGGCCCTGCTTCCTAGTTTTCTGCAGGGGTTCCAGGCCTGAGGGGCCTCTAGGCTGAGCACAGGCTGCAGGGAAGGGTTGGCTCTGCTCTCTCTTGGCTTCTTGCCTGCAGTGGGCAGCACATTACGGGAAAGTGCTCGGGGAGGGGGTCTATCAGGAGGCAACCTCCTCAGGGAAAGGAGTGTGCCTGCCCGACATCTGTCCCAGCATGTCCCCTCCCAAGGCCTGCCTGAGATCTGTCCTAGCCTGTCCCCTCCCTAGGCCTTCCTGAGATCTGTCCTAGCGTGTCCCCTCCCAAGGCCTTGATTCCAGTTATCCCCACCCTGTATCCCTCAAGAGTCCCGAGACACAGGAAACTAGCTGACACCTGTAATGAAGGAGGCAGCAATGACAGATGGGGTACCTGGTGTGGTGAGAAAAGCCAGCATTGAGTCAAGATCTCAAGAAACAGACAGACCCCTCCAGGGTGCAGATGAGGACAGCAGTGACTTAGCCACCATGGAATTTGGGTAGGGCACACAGTTAGAACCAGATCTGGAGACAAGGGAGCCAGAATGGACCTCAGACAGCATTTAACTCTCCATAATGTGGAGGGTCAGAGAGAGCAAGTGACTGTCAATGGCCACAGAACCAGTTCCACAAGAGTTCCTCAAGGCCAGGCGATGGTGGTGCACGCCTTTAATCCCAGCACTTGGGAGGCAGAGGCAGGCGGATTTCGAGGTCAGCCTGGTCTACAGAGTGAGTTCCAGGACAGCCAGGTTATACAGAGAAACCCTGTCTCAAAACAATAACAACAAAGAGTTCCTCAGGCCCCTCAAGCCCTGTGCTGTCCTTCCAGGCATTCTGTCCACCCACAGGGGCGAGGCAGGAAAGTGTGGGATTCCACATCCCGGCCTTGCACAAATCTTGAAAACAGCTCCCAGCCTGTGGGAAGTAGCTGGGAGAAGAGGTGGGAGACTCCCTCCTTCCTAAGTGCTCGTCTGAACATGCGTGTGCACAAGTGCATGCTGACAGAAATGTCACCAGATTTTGGACTGACTGGGAACTCTCAAGGCTCTCTGCAGCTGCTCTGCCCTTCACCACAAAAACATTTTATTCGCATTTCTCAAGCTGTCCCCATCTGCTTGGGTGGGCACAGTGGAACTGACAAGCCTGCCCCATGTTACCCATGGCTGCACTTGCCACAGGCCTCTCTGGCCTGGGAAGTTAGGAATGCTGGGTAGAGGGGCCTCAGAGGCCTATCAGTATGAGGTCACGTGGGGACGGGGTGGTGACTGGGGACTCTGACACTCTACTTCCAGGCCTGAGGGGCCGGCTCTGGGGCCCTGGGGACGCCTTTGTTCACTGCACAGTGATTCCGTCTCTTATCTCCCTCTTCAACAGCCCCAGCAACCAAGCAGTCTCAACACAGCACTGAGAGGTGACGCCTCACATGAAGCTACAGTGGCACGGTGTGTAGGGGTCGGCTCTGACCCTTGGACCTCATCTGCCCCTCACCGTGGCTGTATGGGGACCCAGTTTTACAGACAAGGAAACTGAGCCATAGAAAGGTTAAGCAACTCAGTTCAAATCCACACAGCCACTATAGGGAGGCTGTTCTTAGTCACTCGCACCATTACCCCTACTTTCATTCCTAGCTGGTTTCTCAGAGGACCCACCCAGGGCTAAAGAGGCCCAAAGCAGTTTCCTGAAGACCAGAGGCAGCCATTTTTTTCCATGAGCCCTTCTTCCCCAGGGAAGTCCTTGCACAGAGTCTGTCCTCTCTCATGGCCCTCTTGAAGACCATCTGCTTTTGAAGGTGTCCTCCTAAGAGCTATGCAGTGAGCTGGGGGTCAGAGTTCATCAGACACAATTTCTTACTAGCACCTCAGCTCTGGGACCCATAGAGCAAAAGTGGTTGAGATTCAGCCATTGCCTCAGCAGGTTCCCAGAGAGACCTGCAGGAGACAAGGCTGTGCAGCAGCGGCTACCCATACTGTGTTCCACAGCCAGCAAACTGGGTCCCAATCGGGGTACAGTCACTGACCAGCAGGGTGGCCTTGCCAAGTTACTTTATGGCCCCTGTCGTCAGTTTGCCGACCTGCAGAACAGCAGTGGGTAGAAGGAGACGCAGTAAAAGAGAGGTAAGGAATGTCAGCCACGAACGAGCTGGAGCAGTGCCTTCATAAAATCCTACCCACTTGAGAGACTGAGGCAGGAGGATCACAAGTTTGAGGCCTGCCTGAGCAACTCGGTGGGAATTAATCTCAAAAAGAGCAGGGGGTTAATCAGCAAATAATGTTGATGTCCATGGTAAAACGGACAGCCACGCTCGTAAAGCTCTCAAGGCCCCAACAGATAGTCCTGTGGGTAGAGTGCTGTGCTTCAAGCCTGGTGACCTGAGCTGGATTCCTGGGACCCTACTAAAGATGGAAGGAGAGGAGCGATCACACGGAGTTGTCTTCAGACCCTACACACGCACAGGGGCAGTGGCCCCCACATCAATGCACACATGTACAACAATAATAAATAAACTTGAAGTAAAACTTCCTCAGCTGATTGTAATATAAAGACGCCATCATGGCCCAGTGCTGGGCTGAAAGCTGCGGACGTTGGTAACTCCGCAGAGCCACCGAGACTCGGGTTTCCAGCCCAGAACAAGGTGTGACTGAGCTGTCAGGTGTGAGCGCAGGAAGGAGGAGAGCAGGGGACTCTGAGCTCCTGAGACCAAGCAGTGCTAAGGGAGAAAGGTCAGGTGGCTTTCCTAGAGCAGGGCAACTGAGCTGGGATTTAAAGGTTCAACAACAACAACAATAACCACATGCCTAAGGATCAGGACCTGTATCCTCTAAAGAGCCTCATAAACTGGGCCTGGGTGGATCAGCCTGTAACTGTAACTATTCTAGAGGTTAAGGCAGAAGGATTCAGGTTCAAGGATTGTCTAGGCTACAGGGCAAGTTCTAGTCCCTCCTCAGCAACTAAATGAGAGCCCGTCAGAGAATAAAGAATAAAATATAAAGGCTCAGGGTATAGCAAAAGGGTAAAGTGCTTGCCTAGCATGTGGGAGGCTGAATAAACAAACAAACAAACAACAGATAAATAATTGGGCCCGGAGAGATGACACAGTGGTTAAGAATGTAGACTTCTGCAGAGTTCTGTTCTCAGCATCTCAGTGCGCGTGCGCGCGCGCACACACACACACACACAGAGACACAAACACACACACACACATGAAGAACAGGGTCGATCAAGCATGGTGATTCATACCTTTAATACCAGCACTCAGGAGGCAGAGGCAGAGGCCAGCGGATCTTGGAGTTCAAAGCCAGCCTGGTCTACAGAGTGAGTTCCAGGACAGCCATGGTTACACAGAGAAATCCTATCTTGAAAAACAAAAACAAACAAAAAAATTGTAAACTAAGGGCTGGAGGGTGTAGCTCAACGCTGGAGAGCTTACCCAGTATGTACCAAGCCCTGAGCTGATCTCCAGCACCATGGGATATAAAAACCAAAGAGACGGGAGCTGACATTGCCCTCCCTCCGCTGGCTTCACACCTTCTGTCATTTCCCAAGCCACACCTGGCACAGAGAAATTGCAACAGTAGTGATGTGAGGGGTGGGCTTTGGCCTTCACCTGATCCTTGCTTCACGGCTAAGCAAAGGATCAGAGAGGCAACGTGACCTGACAGGGCTACATGACCTGGAAGAGCTCCCATCACTACAGTCCAGGGCTCCTAGCTGCCAGTTTTGTGAGTGCCACGAAATCTAAGCCTGGCAGGATCAACAGATCAAGAATTCAAGTCTCCAGTGTGCCTCCCCCACAGAAACAGGCAGAAATAAACCTGCTCCCAGTACCTGGGCAGGAACCACCCCTGTGCCCAGAAAAGCCAGTCTCTCTGTGCCTCTCCCCAGCATTTCCATACAGCAGCTGTCTCTTGTTTGGATCCATACATCAGAGTCTTTCTAGGTTGTGGGGGAAGGAGGACACATAAGGAGGACTTTATTCCCAGCTCCAGGAATAAAGTCTACATAATACAACAGCTGCAGGTCTATCTGAAATCAGGCTGGTGATGCTGGCTGGCCTCTTGGGGCCAGGAGGGAGAAGGCTGAGCCAGGGAGCCCAGAGGCAGTTCCAGGCCTGGCTCTGCCCTCTAATAACTACAGGCCCTGCTGTCTCGAGGCTTCCCAGCTTGTGGGGCACACTACAGATGGGCCTGTTTCTGTGTCTCGTCAGGTGAGAATCCGTGGGCCGGACACCACTGAAGCACCTTTACACTGTGTGATGTGGCAGAGGTGGCTGATAAAACCTCAGAACAAATAGATGGGCCACAGCAAATGGGAGAAGGCCAGCAGCCTGGAGGCACCCACAGTGAGGACAGGAGTTGTCTCTGGGGGGCCGGGTGGGAGAGGCTGTTCTAGATGCAGAGAACTGTGTCCAAGGAGTGTGTGTGTGTGTGTGTGTGTGTGTACACCTCCTCATGGTTTATAGGAGCTTTTTTTTTTTTTTTTTTTTTTAAGTAATTTGTTGGGCTGGAGAGATGGCTCAGTGGTTAAGAGCACTGATTGCTCTCCAAGAAGACCTGAGTTCAATTCCCAGCAACCACATGGTGGCTCACAGCCATCTGTAATGGGATCTGATGCCCTCTGCTGGGATGTCTGAAGACAGCTACAGTGTACTTACATATAATAAATAAATAAATCTTAAAAAAAAAAAAAAAGTAATTTGTTTTAAAAACGGGGTTAGCTAAGTAACCCAGGCTGGCCTCAAACTCACAGCAATCCTCCTGCCTCCTGTTTTGGCCTCCTACTTGATGGGATTAAAGGAGCCTTTGTTTTTTCTTGTCTTTATTCTTCTACCTCCACCAATCCCTCTGTCCAGCTGCCGGAAGTTTCCCAGTCCTGCTTCTGTGTATACAGTGAGGGACTCTGCTCCATCTTGACCATCTACCTACCTCCCAAACCCAGTCACCTACGCTAGGAAGCCCTCCCTGCACACTCCAGACTGAATCTACTGTTACTTCAAACTGTACTAGGTGTTCTACATTACAGCCAGGCATCGCAGCACAGCCCTGAACCCTAAACAGATGATACTCAGGAAAACACAGTTGAGGGGATCATGGGAGCTTCCTAAAGGTCATACTTATGGACAAAGAAGCAGAGAGCAATGACCTGAAGCCTTCTGAGGTTCCTAAGGCTGGCTGCCAGCCTGGAAATGAAGCGGGAAGGTAAAAGGACATAGGCTGGCACCGGCAGGCCTTCTTCCCAAACTGTGTGTGTGTGTGTGGGGGGGGGTCTGCTGTTCTGGGGCCTCCAGTCACCAGAGCTCTCTGTAAAGTCACCGGCAATGAGTTCCCCTGCAGTGAGGCAGGCGATGACTCACCCAGGGAGAAGGGCAGGACAGTGACCAGGACAGCAGTAAATACAAGAGACAGAACTGGCAGTGCAGAACTGCAGGAGGGCTTCAGCAGCCAGCAAGCTCAGAGAGCAGGGGCTGTGGGGACAGCTCTGTAAGCTCCTGAGTCTCAGGGCGTGATAGATACACTCCGATTTCCTTTCAGGGACGGCTATGGCGGTTTTAAGCAGGCCCGTGGTAATTTAAGTGATAATTTAAAGCTGTGCGTGCTGCCTCCCTGCCAGTCTCTGCTGCTGCAGCAGCCCGGCCCCAGCGCTGTGTTTCCGTGGAGACTCAAACCTTTCAGCTTCTCTCGCTATGATCTGTTTCATTTCCAAGTGTGAGAAGAGCCCGGCACCTTCTACCGCGCTGTGCAAACTCTCCACTACAGAGTCCCAGTTTTTCATGCATTGGTTAAAACAGTAAATTTGTGGCGCATGCCTTTAATCCCAGCACTCGGGAGGCAGAGGCAGGAGGATTTCTGAGTTCGAGGCCAGCCTGGTCTACAGAGTGAGTTCCAGGACAGCCATAGCTACACAGAGAAACCCTGTCTCGGAAAACAAAACAAAAACAAAAACAAAACAAACAAACAAACAAAAAACCAGTAAATTTAAGTTTTGGAATTATGGAAAAGGGGCTGGAGAGATGGCTCAGCGGTTAAGATGACTTGCTGCTCTCGCAGAGGACCTGGGTTCGGTTCCCAGCACCTGTCAGGTAATTCTAGCTCCAAGGGATTCAATACCCTCTTCTGACAGCTGCAGGCACCTGCATGCATGCAGTGTACACACACACCATACCCACTCATATAGACATAAAATAAATATTTATTTAAAAAAAAGCCAAACAAACAAATAGCCAGGTGAACAGGTGTGTACATCCAACCCCAGCATTCAAGAGGAAGAGGAAGATCTCTGAGTCCAAAGCTACCCTGGTACACAAAGTGAGTTCCAGGCAATGCTACAGACAAGACCTTGTTGTGGATTAACAAAACAAAACAAAACAACAACAACAGCAACAACAAAAATCACTTGCTGCTCTACTCTGTCAGGGGATCCCAATTTGAGCTTCTAGCACTCTCACATTAGGTGGCTCACAACCCCCTTTAATCCCAGCTCTGGGGCAATCCCATGCCTCCTGGCCTCCTCAGGTTTTACACACACAGACACACAGACACACAACCAAAAGCAAAGTATCTTGATTTATTTATTTATTTTGTTGAGACAGGGTTTCAGCCCTGGCTGTCCTGGAACTCACTCTGTAGACCAGGCTGGCCTCAAACTCAGAAATCTGCCTGCCTCTGCCTCCAGAGTGCTGGGATTAAGCAAAGTACCTTGAAATAAAGCTATGCACAAATGGCTAAGTACCCCTCTGGAACAGGCACTAAGCACTTCACTGCAAAGCACTTGGTTGCCTCAGGGACGCTAACGCAGTAGTGCAGTTATTATCCTCAGTTAGAGAGTGACCCGGAACCGGCCATTGCCAACGTGTCACGGCAGGCTAAGTCAGTTGCTGGGAGGCCCAACTACCCAAGCTCTATCCCTGGCTCCTACAAAGTGGGAGGTAAGAGCCAACTCCCAAAAGTTGCCCTTTGACCCCTACACATGCACCACGGCACTTAATTTTAAATTTTTTTAAAGATCATAAAGTGACTGTGTGATGGTACATGCTTGTAAGCCATTTAGAAGCATGAAACTGAGGCCAGTCTGGGCTCCATAGTAAGTTCAAACTAAGCCTGGGATACAAAGCAAGTTCCTGTAAGAAACAAACAAATGAGGGGGCTGGAGGATGGCTCGGCAGTTAAGAGCACTGACTGCTCTTCCAGAGGTCCTGAGTTCAATTCCCAGCAACCACATGGTGGCTCACAACCATCCGTAATGGGATCTCATACCCTCTTCTAGTGACAGTTTACTCATATACATACAATAAATAAATATTTAAAAAGAAACAAACAAATGATACCGAGGAAAAGGCATAGAATATGCCCTCTTCCTTGCCCCAAGGACACACAGCCAAGGCTACAGAGTGTTTGGGGTGACCGACACTGGGGGATCCTAGTCCTCTGTCATACTCACACCTATGGAGACACCTTACGGTAGCATGGCTGTGCCCAGATCACACTTACAGAGCAATTTCCGGCAGCGGCATTAGTGAAGTGAAGGGTGGTTGCTAGTATTCTGACACCCTCTACCTACAGTCCCACACGGGCCTTGCCTGGGCCAGCGCTGGCAGTGTCACCACACGGCCTTGGTGTCTGGTTTCATTGCACCTTCACCCCATGGCACCACTGACACTGGAAACATCTAAATGACATTCCTGGCAGAGGAGGCCGTCTCAGCTCCCCAGCTTTCAACCTTGAGGTGAGAAGGAGGGAAAGCAGAATGCTGGAGCTTACACAAAACCTGGAAGTGACCGAGTGTCAGCCACTGTGTCCTCCTTTAATTCCCATGGCCCGCTTCCTCGCTGTGTGGCTGCCCGGCTGGGTTCTCGTTCCCACAACCACTCCAGTGGCAGCCTGGCCTAACTTGTGGCTATAGTGGAAGTCCCACACGCTACTCTGCCTTATATCTAAGGTGGGGCGGGGGCTATGAAGAAACAATGCTCTCAAGTTTCAAAACCTTTCAATGCTTGTTGTTAGAAATGTCAGAGACATGAAATGCTAGATTTTCTTTTCTTTCTGGTGGGGTAAGATAGAGTCTGCAAAATGCAGACACAAAGCCGGGCGTGGTGGCACACGCCTTTAATCCCAGCACTCGGGAGGCAGAGGCAGGCGGATTTCTGAGTTCGAGGCCAGCCTGGTCCACAGAGTGAGTACCAGGACAGCCAGGGCTAAACAAAGAAACCCTGTCTCAAAAAACCAAACCCCCCCCCCAAAAAAAAAAAAAAAATGCAGACACAAGACAGAACGGAAGGTGATCACACCAAATACCTGTGGTTCCTAAGTTGGCCTCTCAGGCTGAGGCCTGTCTAATTCAGAAACACCACAATGAGTTCAGCGCACTGTGCGTGCCCCACAGCACTTGCACACAGATTGCAAGGTGGCATAGGAGTGGCAAAAAGGACTCAGCACAAAGAGAACCATTCCAGGAAACCCCCTGCAGAAAGTGAGTCACAGTGCCTCACTTTCAGTTGCCACACAGGTTGGCAGAGGGTTGCAAGGAACCGGACTAGGGTGGTATCGGCTTGCTCAGGAAGACAGCTGCAGCCCTCGGTTCCTCACAGATCAATCTGCTTGTAGGATTTATTATGTGCCTGCCACACATCATCTGTGACGGAGAAGGGTGGTAGCCACCTTGCAACTTGAGCACTTTGGCGACCTCTCAGAAGGCCATAAAGATACCGGTGAGAGCCATGTGGTGCAGGCTTGCACTTGAGGCTACTCTGGGCAAACTCAAGAAGACACTAGCAAAACAAATAGAAAACGGCGTGAGGGCATAGCTAGGCAGGAAACATTCCCTTAGCTGATGCAGACCCTTGGGTTTAATCTCTAGGACTCCAAAAAGAGGAGGTGGAGGGAGGAGAAGGAAGAGGAAGGGGAGGAAAAAGCAGCAGCAGGAGGAGGAGGCAGCGGTGGAAAAATGCCTGAGCTGCGGCTC
This sequence comes from Mus pahari, assembly GCF_900095145.1. NCBI lineage: Eukaryota > Metazoa > Chordata > Mammalia > Rodentia > Muridae > Mus > Mus pahari. The sequence continues at coordinate 84,350,464 of NC_034595.1, read as the reverse complement.
CTGACTACAACCCCCTCTTCCCGCTTCTCCTACAGTTGCTCATGCCCCTCTGTGCTTTTCTCATCCCACCTCCCACCAGTCAGGGACAGCTGGCTCTTCCTTTTAGACCTGTGACTTTAGCCCTTCACTGACCCAAGTCACTGTGACTGCTGCCGGGACCTGCTGCAGCAGGATCCTTCAGTCTCTGTCATCGGCTGCACTCTCCAGCCCCAAGCTCAGAGCCTGACACGTGATGAGAAGGATCAAGCTTGGCCGCTGAGCCTGTCTGATCACTTAAGAACCAGACTTCTCTCTGTCCTAGCAACTGGCCCTATGTACTGAACTGTCCTTTGCCAGTGAGAGTAGAGTCACCCGACAGGCAGAATGGAGAGGAGCAGTGTGCTGGAACAGGCAGAATATTTCTGTTGGGAACACATGACAACACAGGCTAGAGAGGAAGTGGTTAGTTAGACGAGTATCAAGCCCCACTTTCTCTGGATCTCACACGAAGCCTTGGCAGTGGATAGCAGCTGAAGAGAGCGAACCAGGCCTGCTGACTCCCAGTCCAGTGCTCACCCAGAGACAGAGGTATAACATCAGTTTGTGAGCACAGTCTCAATCAACCCACAGAGGCAAGACAGCCTACAGGGCTCCAACTACCCTAGCTCAGCACCTTGGAATCTCAGAGAGATGTCTGGCCACATGGTCATGAAGTCTGGGCCCTAGGGAGACCAGCAATGGCCCCTGCATGATACCAGAGCAGAGGGAGGGGACCCTAACCCCGGATTCAGATGCCTTGAGAGACTAGAGCTACATTCAGAGGGAGAGAGGGCTTGAGACAGGTCCACAATGGTGAGCAGAAACCTGGGTTGCAGTTTCTGGATTACCTACACACTGGGCACTCTTAACAAACCTCGCCTTTCGAAGCCTCTGTTCTTCCTCTCCTGCATGTCTATGGCTCAAGGAAGCAGGAAGAAAACATGACCCACACATTGACAAATGTTCTGCTTTCAGGGATAGAAACCAGGATTCAAAATGAAGCCGGGAAGCCAACAGGCTTGAATGCTCTGAAGCACAGGGGGACACTGATGTCCACCCTGAACATCAGAGAGTTTGGCCTTCTCTGCAGCCATGACTCTCACTAGCCCTGACTTGGGTTCAACAAAAGCATAACATGGGTGTAGAAGTGGAGGGTCCCACCTCTGCTGGAACAGAGCTCATACATTGCCTGGCACCTCTGGAAACTCAGGCCAGCTCCATGCCAGGCCCTAGAGAGACAAGGACTCAAGGGTCAATAGAGCAGCTAATCCCGGGAGCAGCTACTGTAGCGGGGCAGCCAGCACTGGGGCCGGGAGACCTGACCCATGTACAAGCTGCAGGGGCTGGTGAAGATGGCTGAGGAGAGAGAAATCACAAGGACAAGCAGCGAGCCAGTCTGACTTTCACCCCAAACCCAGTGATACATCAGGGGGGCCCCATGGAAGGCAGGACGCTCTCCTGCCACTGACTAGCCACGCCTTTATGCCAGGTACGTAAGCTCTCACTCAGTTCCTCATCTGGGAAGTGGAACTCACAACCATTTCCACCTGGGAGGGCTGTTCTAAGCAGCCGAAGAGCCCAAAATAGTCGGCTAAGGGCACCATCCCATCTCTGCACACCTCACCTCTAACCCAAAATAGACCGCCAGCATCAGGATATAGCTACGGAAAAGGAGCCAGAGGCCAGGAGATCTGGGCTCGGCTCAGAGGCAGCACAACCTAAGCACCCAGTGCCTGTTAGTTTTTTTGGAGGGAGGTTATAGAGCACAAACCTTCTAGAGGCCCCAAGGGACCAGCTTCTTGTGACCTGTACAACCACAAAGCTACCCTAGAGGGCGCAAACCTACAGGTCACTAGAGTAGTGGATGTGCTAGGCTTTGCAAAAGCTCTACTCTCCTGGACAGACGTAGAATGCCTGGGCCCTGGGTAGCAGAGTCCCTGCAGGCAGGTGTGGCAGGAGCTTGGGACCACACTGAACCCCAGAACGGTGGTAGGCGTGGTGAGAGGCATGCTTGAGGACTTTTCCCTGTCCCTCACCCCCACCTCACCCCCACCCTGGGATAATGGGGATAGTTTGTCACTCAGGCCTCTAGGGGCAGTAATTGGACTGAGCAGATAGAAGAGGAGCCTGACCAGAGAAGGCTGCGCTGTAAAGGACACTGCAGAGAAATGGAGGAACAGCAGGTTTTGTCCCAAAGCCAGGAGGGGCCAGGATCCTTCCTTGAAGGAGAGAAGCAGAGAGATGCTACAGGGAATGAGGGAGAGACAGCCAGACTAACCCTGCTTAAGTAATACAAATGAAGCCGGGGGGGGGGGGGAGGGCAGGGGCCGTGTCAAGGTCATGAAGTGGGGGCAAAGCTGGACAAGCACTGGGTTCGTCTGCGCTGAAATTGGTCCTCACGCAGAACACAGCACCAACTCCGCAAACCACTTCTGCTCTGTTTGATTTTAACCGGCCTTTCCTGAGCCCACTGACGAACTGCACTCCTCATGCAGCAACTGAGGAAACTCAGGGTAGGAGGTTTGTTTTGTTTTGTTTTGTTTTGTTGAGACACAAAGTCTCTCTACATAGCCCTGGCTGTCCTGGAACTAAGTATGTAGACCAGGCTGGCCTCGAACTCACGGAGATCCTCTGGCCTCCGCTGGGATTAAAAGCCTGCAGCACCACCCCCGGCCTTAGTGTGGAGTTCCAACCTGGCCACAGTCTCCAGCCCTGCTGCCTGAAAAGCTGGGCTCTGGTTTTTGTCTTGCTGGGAAACAAACAGGAATTGCGGAAGGCAAGAGCTGGAGTCTGCTGCTGGCTTCTCGCTCTTCTGGGTGCTCTCGGGCAGACCACGGGTCCACTCTAAACCTCAGGCCCCTCTAAGATCCAGGGCAATACAGACAAACCCTGGGTTGAGGCAAGGGCCACCTGCCACCCTGAATGGAGCCCTGCTGGGTCTGGCCTAAAGGTCTCTGCTTAATTCCAGCAAGCACTGACTTGTGGAGGAGGTGGGGACATGACGGCTGCGTAACCTCTAGCTATAGACTGCCAGCAAAGGGCAGAACTACCCGAAAGCCTCAGGCATTTAGCCTCAGCAGGGTCACGAGGCAGGCACTACTAGTTCCGTTTTCCAGCAGACCCACCAGCAGGCTCAGAGGTTAAGGATCCGCTCAAATGACATACACAGGAAGCAAATGAACTAGTACTCCATCCCAGGACTGCTCATCACGCCAGGCCTGGTCACTGCTTCCTGCTGATACCTTGGTCTTCTGGAATGAGTACCAGGCTAGAGGCCGGGATCCCTTCATCCAAGCGTGGAGGCCCAAAGGTCCCAGCCAGGCTGACAGCTGCCTCCCTGCCTACTTGCTTGCCAGTCAGCCAACCCCTAAGTGTGTGCATGGCTCGGACGGAGAGAAGGAAGCCTTTGTCAGCCCTGGCTTCCGCCTGGTGCCGCCTTAACTGTATGGACTGCAGTCTACAGGAGATGGGTACTTATGCCTCCCTGAGGCAGGGCAAAGAAGATGCTTGTGGCATCCAGACTGGAGGAGCAGCCACCACGGGGCTGACACAAAGAGTCAGATGCTTGGGGGGTTGGGGGGAGGGGTGTTGTTTTTAATTAGTTGAGCCCCCCCACACCCCCACCCCACACCCACACCCACACCCTCGTTTCCTCAAGGGATGGAGATGCTGGTGGCAGTGCTAGTCAGCACTCACTGACAGTGTGAGCCTTCGCAGCTACCCTAGACTTTAGCACATTCCCACCACAGATGAATTCAGGAAACTGAGGCTCCCAGAGGCTCAGGACCACCCAGCGGTAGGTCCACGCTGGATTTAAGACCCAGAAGTGATCCCAGCATGGGCTGATGCTCACCCATGAACATGTTTCTCAACAGTCCCCCATTTGCACCAACAAGAAAATTATCTGGGTGACAACTGTCTCGATGGTCCTAAAGCTAGTCATAACCTGGGCTGCCTCAGAGTGTCCACAGGAACAAGTGAGGCTTCACCATGATAAGGGCCACCCCCAGATCCTGAACCCAGGTTGCCACAACTCCCTGTTTCAGAGGTGACACTGGCCCTGGCTCTGCTCGGTCCCTGTCCTCCCATCCCCGAAAGGATTCAAAGCCATCCAGTTCCACCAGAGAGGTTAGCTGCCCTCTCTGAATTTTGGGGTCCTCATTCACAAACTGAGGCTATCTCTCTCTACCTCACGGGGTGAGGGGAGCAGCGCTTGAGATGGGCAGACAGAACCTAACAGGGAGACGGGTGAGCTAAGGCTGGACCACGAGCTGCTGGTGCCTACTGCCTATTCCTATAGCCACTCACTGCCACCAGGACAAGTGTCACTTCAAGACCTCACCCTGAAAGCAGATACTAGGGCTCTCCTCAGCCCCCGCCCTGGGCCAACAGGGCACTCCCAGATAGGCCTACCTGGCTCCTTGATTATCATCACCAGAGTCTTTTATAAAAGGCTGTGGCCACAAGAGAGGCCAGAAGCCAGGGTACACAAAGCCGTTTCCGAGCTATGTACCTGGTACCAAATGCGGTGGCTAAACATATTGGAGAGTAGGGCCCACCTGGCCTGGCACTGTGCAGACCTTATCACGCCAAATGCTCCCAGGCAAAGGGCCAGGAGAGTGGCTAAGGTCCCAGTGATTTGCTCCCAGTCAGGTCTGTCCCCAGGTTCCTGGTCTCGGCCTAGGCTACAGTCTACATGGATCTGGAGGTGCCTGCTTCTCTGTTCTCTTGGCGCTATAAGGATACAGGTCATTCCCTAAGGCAAAACCTGATAGAATATTCAGAGCCAGGCCTGCGGGGTCAGCCTAGGAGGAGGGGAAAGGAAGGCCCAGTTTAACTTCCTTGGTTAAGGCTGCTGTGACTGACTAGGACATCTGTCATCCAAACCCTGCACCTCTGTTCTGCCTTCTAAGCAGGCTGATGAGCACATTCAGGGCTGGGGAGGCAACTGAAGCAGTGGCCACCTTCTAGTGTCTCTCCTCTCTAGCGAGGAGTCACATGCAGAAAGTGAGCAGGTCAGAGGAAAGCTCAGGCTCACTGAAAGGACTCTTAGGGAGGTCTCTAGGTTCACGAAGTAGCCGAGTAGGCTCCCACACATCAGAAATGGCTGGCTGGCTCTGGTCACATTACTTGCTGGTGTGGGGGCCTTCCTGGGCCCAGAGGCTGACTGTACACAGGGTACAGCTGGACAGCAGGCAGTGGGACAGGAGGAGTGACCCCTGGGGCTCTATGGATCACTTATGGTATTACAATTTTCCGAAGTGCTGGGGATTGTGGTCCTTGCATAAGAGACATATTACCACTGAGCCACATCCCCAAGGTTGCTAATAACCAATCCAATCTTCCAAAGTTGAAGATTTTGAGTATTCCTAGTTCAAAGAAATGGTAACTATCCAGGTAATATACCCAAAACCCTAATCTGACTGGTATACATGGACACATGTATCCAGCTGTCTGGATTCGTATATTATAGACACTTGTATACAATTAGATACATTGTATACACGCTGTCCAGCTGTTCCCAGTTAGCCTCTGTGCCTCTCCCACTTAACCCTTCCTAGGCTCTGGCAATCACTAGCCTACTCTTGATATCCATATTTTATAATTAATTTTGTTTAATTTAAAATTTATGCATAAGGGTGTTTGACTGTATGCACCCCTGATCTGGTTAGTATATATTGTATACATGTATTAAGACATTGTTCTCGCCGGGCGTGGTGGCGCATGCCTTTAATCCCAGCACTCGGGAGGCAGAGGCAGGAGGATTTCTGAGTTTGAGGCCAGCCTGGTCTACAAAGTGAGTTCCAGGACAGCCAGGGCTA
>NC_034595.1:84305688-84344522 GCF_900095145.1 Mus pahari | reverse complement strand
AGGTAGCTAACTGCTCATCTCTGAACCTGAATACAGAGAAACCCTGTCTCGAAAAACCAAAAAAAAAAAAAAAAAAAAAAGACATTGTTCTCATTGGTCACATAGCACATGCCTTTAATTTCAGCATCTCAGAGGCAGAGGAAGATGTATCCCGGTGAGTTCAAGGTCAGCCTCATCAACATAGTGAGTTCTAGGACAGCCAAAACCATACAAAAAGACCCTGTCTAAACCAAAAACATAAACAGCAACATTGAGCATGCTTTTTTAATATTATTTATTTAATGTATATGAGTACACTGTAGCTGTCTTCAGACACAACAGAAGAAGGCATCAGATCCCATTACAGATGGTTGTGAGCCACCATGTGATTGCTGGGAACTGAACTCAGGACCTCTGGAAGAGCAGCCAGTGTTCTTAAGTGCTGAGACATTTTTTCCAGTCCCATTGAGCATGTTTTTAATGTCAACTTTTTTTTAATTAAATAGTTCACATCAGGGGGCTGGTGGGATGGCTCAGTGGGTAAGAGCACCGGACTGCTCTTCCAAAGGTCTGGAGTTCAAATCCCAGCAACCAAATGGTGGCTCATAACCATCCGTAACAAGATCTGACACCCTCTTCTGGAGTGTCTGAAGACAGCTACAGTGTACTTACATATAATAAATAAATAAATCTTTAAAAAAAAAAATAGTTCACATCACTATAGAGAAAAGCCCAGTGGGACACAATGGTGTTTTAATTTTTCTAAAAAGAAAAATTAAATAAAATAAAAATCCACAACCCCACCAGGGGGGCAGTTTTTCTGAGTCATAATTCAACATTAAACACTTTACTGTAATAGATTATCTCATTTAAATCCCACAAAACCCATGGAGTATAAGAATAATGCTCAAAGCAGCTTTCTTCAAAATTGTCAAAAAAACAAAAAGCCACTCAATGCTTATCAACAAGAGAATGAGCCAACTGCAGTGCAACCATACATACATACGGTCAGCAATAGAAAAGAAAAGAACAAACCTCTGGTAGACATGGTAACCGAGGAATCTCACAAATGTGCTCAGCAGAAGGTGTCAAACACAAGAGTCCTATTATACTATTCTTTTCTTTCTTTCTTTTTGAGACAGGGTTTTTCCTGTGTAGCCCTGGCTGTCCTGGAACTCACTCTGTAGACCAGGCTGGCCTCGAACTCAGAGATCCACCTGCCTCTGCCTCCCAAGTGCAGGGACTATACTATTCTTTTTATCTGTCATTCAGAGACAGATGAAACAGCAGGTGTGGTGGCGGATGCCTGTAATCACAGCATGTGGGAGGAAGACGCAGGAGACGCAGAGTTCAAGATCATCCCCAGCTAGTTAGGAGGCCAGCCTGGGTTACATGTGACCTTCTCAAAAAAAGAAACAAAAAACCATATAAAACTAACCAAGATGATAAATGTCAGAATAGTGGTTACTCCAGGGGCACAGGGGAATATAGACCAGAGCCCACAGGAATCCAGAGTGCACAGAGACGTTCTGCATCTTCATCTGGGTAGTTCATGTGAGCGCACACACTGTAAATGGCACATTTAATTAAGGATTATGTACAGAACACACACATAAAGATTATGCATATTGGTTACAGTATATAGGCATGTAGCCTCACAATTAAATACATGGGAGGGTGCTAAAAAGACACCCATGAAGTCAGGTCATCTCCCTACAGTCACAGAGCTGGCGCACAGTAGAGCTGTTACTCAAATTAGGCCTTCAGGGCTGACCCCTGAGACTGGATGCCTTGAACTCCCACCTGCAGAACCGCCCCAGCTCTCCACAGGCAGCTTATTCCTCAGTTCTAGTATGGGACCCACTTGCTCCTCCTGCCAGACATTAGCACTGTGGTTCAGCCACTCACCGGAAACTAGACTCGCCAGAAGCCTCAGCACCCCAACACATGCTGTTTTGCCAGTGAGGCCAAAACAGGATCAAAAGCCAGGCCCACACTAAAGCTGAGATCTGCTGGGAGCTATGGTGGGGTGAAAGCTAGCTGGGACCGGACAGGGTGCCCAGCCACACCCTGCATTCATAACAGACCCTGGTCTACAATGTGAAGAGCCAGGCCACACAAGAAATAAGCAGTGGGCTGGAGAGATGGCTCAGCGGGTAAGAGCACCCGATTGCACTTCAGAAGGTCTGGAGTTCAAATCCCAGCAACCACATGGTGGCTCATAACCACCTGTAACGAGATCTGACGCCCTCTTCTGGAGTGTCTGAAGACAGCTACAGTGTACTTACATATAATAAATAAATAAATCAAAAAAAAAAAAAAAAGACATAAGCAGCACAGAGGACCCATCCGTCCTGTTTGGCATTCTCAGCCCAGACCACACTTCCCTCCTCCTCCCTCTCCTCCTCCTCCTCTCTGAAGGAGCCACCTCCTGCTGCTTGGAGGCAGCTATTTCCTCTCTACTCTTCCCACAACTCCTACACAATCCCTGTCCCAAACCACTTCCTGCAGCTTCCCATCTGATCAATTTCTTAGGAAGCTAATTATCCACAGAGGGAGGAGGCGGGAATCGCTCAGAGCCAAGAACATGGAGAGAGAACTTCATCTCCACTCTGCACCTTCCAAGACAATCGTGGTGTAACACGGACCCACCATGCTCGTCCCCACCTGAGATGCCTGCAGTTCCCCATCGACAGCAGGCCTGTCTTCTACACCGACTCTGAGGCCACTCTGAATCAGTTCTAACCCCAGTGCAGACCTGTTGCCAACACACTCTAAGGAGCAGCATCACATAGACCCATGTGCCACCAGGACCCATAGTACTGCACCCTGCATCACGACAAGCACTTGAGTGTTAGCTGTCATAGCTATATCTCCTACCACATCTGCCCAAGCACAGTAGGTGCTCAGTGGCAAGCTGAAAAAGTGGACTCCAGAGCAATCCTAGCTCCCTCTGCAGAAGAGACAGCAATGGTGCCAGTCATTTACACAGCACAGAAAGGCCTGGCTAGGGTCAAACACTCGGGCCCAACCCCAGTTCTGCCACCACCTGCTGCTGCCCTTGAGCAAGTCACTTCCTCTCTAGCCTTCTGCTTCCTCCTGGGTAAGATGGGAGAGCAGGCCAGGTCCTGCCCACAGTTTCCCAGAGTCCTTCTTGCTGGGTGCTCTTGGCATGCTCATTTCACCTCCCCAGTTGTGCGCAGGAGGTCCACATAGCTGAGAATGAAGGAGCAGACTTCTCTCTCATTGTACTCACAGGACTCTCGACTTAGTCTAGAATCTCCAAAAGCTCTGAAATCTGACTTGATCCTTACATGGTCTGACCACAGGCTATGAGCAGAGCTGGGAGGAGAGATGTTCAGGTCCCTAGAGAGAGCTCTGAGGTGCCACGCCCTCCTTCAGGACGTGTCTGCTGACTGGCCTGAAGCTGCCCCTCGCTGTTAGAGGTTCTCCTAGACTGGTACTCCAACAGCAATGGCCTGGCGGGAGGTGCTTTGGTGGGAAGCTCTGATCTACCATCTCTCCGTCCCAGGCTGAGGGACAGGTCAGCAGAGACCTGCTTTGCACAGTTCCCTCTGCAGCTGACACCCCAGTGCAGGTCAGACCATGTCACCCTGCTCCTGATGGGACCACACAACACTTAGCACTGACTCTAGCAGCCAACCCAAAGCCCAGCCAAGGTCTGGCCCTGCCTCCTCCACTCTCTCTTTACACTTCTCTAGTCACACCCTCTTCAGGACCCTGGTCTTTGAAGAGCAGACTGCTTCTTTCCTGTCACTCAGCTGTCTCCTTGGAGAGCCTTCAGACCTATGTTTATTTCCTTTAGACACATACCCCTGTCTGAAATTGTTGGATTTACTGTTAAACGCTCTACACTTGCATGTGAGCCCTTTGACACCAAATACTCTCCTGCCTTGATCCTGGCTGCGTCCTAACAAAATGAACACAGAGGGGATGAACTGGCTGGCGAGGTTTGTACTGACATTAACTAGCCTGGGTGGTCAGGAAGGCCACTCTGGGGACATGTGACATGAAGGAAAATGCTAGTTTAAGGCAGTATACAGATGGTGTTCCAGGTTAGGGGACAAGCAGACACTACAGTCTCAGGGGAAGCGGGCTGGCAAGGGAAGCAGGACATGACATTGAGAATGATATAGGCTACAGCTCTGAGATTTTTGTCTCAAGTTCAAAAGGAAACATCAAAAAGAGCTTCAGCAGGGAACACCATGTTCTGGTTTACATCCTACATGCTCCTTGCTGCTCTATGGTCACCTCATTACAGCCAGCGCTGGGGGCCAGAGTCACCATAGGATGCTCAGGCAGGGACAGAGAGAATAGGTGTGGAAGGAATGAAGAGCAGCCTGTGACCTAGGCTACAGTCCCCTTGGGCTGGAGCTCCAGCTGCTGCTCAGCAGCCCAGTGTAACCCAACCTACCTAATAATGTCACTTCCCGCTATGCCAGCGCAGCTTCTTTCAGCTAGCCTGGTGTCTACTCATGTCAGCAGCTTAGTCTTGGGCAGTGTCCCAGGCCTCCTCATTTGATGCCTCTTTCCTATGGTATCTGCTCACTGGGATTCCCAGCCACATCTCTAGAGGCTTCCCATGCACAGCAATCTCCAAGCACGAAGTTATCCAGTGTCGGTTTTCTGAGATAGTTATAGCTGGCTAAAGGCAAACACTGCAACATGCTCTGCTCAGGGTCATCGTGAAATGGATAACCATGCACTAAGTGGGATCCTCAGCACAAGACCAGGAACTGGCGAGACCAGTCAAGGCAGCTCCCTAGCCTGGTCCAAGGGCCACACACGTCATAGACTCTCACCAACCCCAACAGTGGCTTCTGCTTCCCCTGCTGGCTGTTTGGTGGAAGGGTTGGCACTGTCCCAGTGGGTTTCAAAAGCAAAGGGCAATCTGGACTGGTTGGCTCACTCATGAACACAGCAGTCAGTAGGGTAAGGCAGGAGCCTGCCATGAGTTCAAGGACAGACACAGCGCTAGAGCCTGTTTCAGAGGCAGTCTTTTTTGAAGCAAATGCTGTGCTTTCTTCCCACTCTCCTCAGGGAGCAAACCAGCACTTCACCTTCAGGACCCAGGTCAACGCTCTGAAAAGGGAGGCACCCCTCCAACATGTGCACGCGCGCGTGCACACACACACACACTCACATACAGACACACATTCATATATACACACACACACATACACACTCATACACACTCACACACAAACACACACATACACATACATCCACACACACTAACATACACACACATTCAACACACATTCACACATACTCATATACACTAACTCACACATACATACACATTCACACAAGTTTGATGTACACACACATATACACTCACACACACACTCACATTCACACATACCTACACACACACATATACTCACATACACACTCTCACACACACTCACACACATTCACACATGTTCAACACATTCTCACACACACACACATAGGCATCTGACTCTCTCTCTCTCACACACACACACACACACACACACCCCACCCCAAGCCCCATGGGCCCTGCACAGCAGTACTCACAGCAGATCCTAGGCTCCTGTTTATATCCTGCTTCTTCCTTGAGGCGATCCGTACTCAACTTTCCATCTTCAGCAAACAGTCCTCAGCAGAGACCAACCCTTGCCATCGCTCCACTCCTAACTCAAATCCAAATTCAGTTCATTCTCTCATTTACAAGTCTACCCTGAGTACTGATCATATTCAGGCCTACCCCAGCGCCCTAAGGTCATATACCTAATGGCATCCTCTTTTAATGTGACAGGGACAGTAGCAGCTCCCAATGTGCTCAGTAATGCTCAGGGACTAGCGCAGACACACCCTATTTGACCTAGAAAGCTGAGGTTTAGGTGTGGTGGTTAAGTTAAATAGAGGCAAGTTTCTGCCCTTAACACTGGCACACATACCTTACACTCATAGGTGGGCTGTTAAAAACTATTATATCACGGGCTAAGGATTTAACTCAGTTGACAGAATGCTTACCTGATAAGTATACGGCCCTGGGTTCGTCTCTAGCACCATAAAAACTAGGAGTGGTGGGGCATACCTACAATCTCAGCTCCTAGGAGTGGTGGGGCATACCTACAATCTCAGCTCCTAGGAGTGGTGGGGCACACCTACAATCTCAGCTCCTAGGAGGCAGGGGTAGGAGGGGGAGGCAATCAGAAATCATTCTTGGCTACACAGTATTTGATGGTGCCTTGCAATTCACTATGTAGCCCAGTCTGGCCTTAAACTCACAGGGGTAAAAGGGAAGGGAAGGGGAAGGAAGGAGAGGGGAGAGGAGGGGAGAAGAGGGGAGGGAATAGAAGGGAAGAAGAGGGGAGTGTATAGGTAGGAAGGCTTAGTTAGTAGGCCATGCTTGCTGGATAATCCTAAAGACCTGACTCTGAGTCCCCAACACTCATGTAAAAACCAGGCATGATCCACATATGTCTTTAATACCAGCTCCAAGGATGATCTTGCTTCAAAAAATAAGGTACAGAGCAACTGAAGAAGACACTGAGCATTGGTCCCTGTCCTTCACTCACTCACTCTCTCTCTCTCTCTCTCTCTCTCTCTCTCTCTCTCNACTGAGCATTGGTCCCTGTCCTTCACTCACTCACTCTCTCTCTCTCTCTCTCTCTCTCTCTCTCTCTCTCTCCCTCTCTCTCTCTCTCTCACACACACACACACACACACACACACACACACAGACAGAGCATAGACGCATATTATGTGAACTGAGTATGGTGATTCATACCTAATTTCAGCACTTGGGAGGATAACAAGTTCCAGGCCAGCCTGGGAAGCACAGTGAGTTCCAGACTAGCAAGAAACACCGAGCAAAATCCTGTCTGAGAAAAACAAAACACACAAACAAAAATAACTGCTCTGTAAAATTGAGTGTTTTTATAGCTACAGATTCATTGGCCAGCTAACAGCAAGCTTCCTTCATCATGTCTTGGGAAACACTTCTTGTTACCTCCACTGGGTAGAACTCATACTTATCCTAGAAGCAGCTCGGGTTCAATCTCCAAAACACACACATACACACACACACATGCCACGCACACACACACGCACACACGCACACACGCTATGCACACACAGACACACACACACATGCACGCGCGTGCACACACACGCACGCGCATACACGCGTGCACATGCACACACACGCACACACATGCACGCACACGCGCACACACGCCACGCGCACACACGCATGCACGCACACACACATACGCATGCATGCATACACACACACACACGCATGCACGCATGCACACACACACGCATACACACACACACACACACACACACACACACACACACAGGGTCCCTGCTCTGTGGGGACTGGATGCCTTCGGAGTGTGTGCACTCATTGAGAGGACCTGGATCTGCTATCCCAGTGCTTAGCACACCATTGGACACACAGCAGGACGCCAAGCCTCTTGCTGAGTGGATGCTCGGTTCCCAAGGGACATCAGCCAGCATTCCTCTTTCTCCTGCTCCTAGAAGTCACTGTTTACTCTCTACTAAATGTGTCAAACTGTAGAGCCAGGTCCTTTCCAAGTACCCTCCTGATAGCCCTGGCATAAACGCCACACTGTTACAGATGGCTTCTGAGACTCAATGAGGATGACTGGCTCAGTTACCCAGTAGAGCTGAGGTGTGAAGCTAGGTGGCAAAGCCTGTGTTCCTCATCACCACGACCGTATTTCCACGGGGAGCTGCTTGGGGCACTCTTCAGCAAGCTCAGGGTTCTGCCTCAGGTAGACGCTTCCAATGACACCCAGTAAACGTGACAAGTGTTCCATGGCAGCCTAGCTATTTTCCAGGGCCTAGGTCACAAAGCCTCTTGACCCTCCTTGCAGTGGTTCTGCAGCTCAGAACCGTGAGCGGGCTCAGGAAGGACGGGTGGACGCCTGCTCCTTTTCCCTTCCCCCCCCCCCCCAGCTGTAAGCTCAGTCTTGGACTTACTTGGACATATAAACTGGCTCTTGCCCCATGTGGGCATCCTGCCTACCTGGTACAACATCTGGATTCTTCTGGGTCTGATCCAGAGCCCAGGAGATAGGATTTTGTTTGTTGGTTAAAATGATGTAAAAAGGTGGAGGGCCGGACAGAACAACCTGCTCTGGACTCTCTGGTGTAACCCAGGCTGGCCTCAGACTCAAAATCTGTTACTTCAACACTGACTTGGATTAACTACAAGATCAAAAAGATTTGATGGGTAAAGACAAAGGCCTTGGGTAAGCACAGAAAAGTTCTACTGCAAGGACCAATGTGGTCAATACCCGAGTTTCCTGGTCCCTAACAACGACCACCACAGCAATTCACTGTCTTTCCTAGGCTTGAAAAAATAAGTTTGTTAATGCTTATTGCATCCAGGCACAGACCACAGTTCCTCCTCCTGACCCACCACCTAGAGAGCACTGTGTTAGCTAAAAGAGCAGGAAGGAGGCCTGTCTCTGCCTCACCCATTCACATGTGGCCCAAGGCCAGTCCTTCCCTTGGGGCCGGGAGCCACAGACCATGGAGACTCTTGCTGCCTCCCAGAAGCAGGATGAGAACAGGGAGCCGGAGTCCTGGTCTCGGAACCGGTGTGCGACCTCCAGACTGCCCACCTTCTGCGGGAATCCCCTCCATCAGCCATCTCCAGGGTGGCTGCTCCTCTTCTGGGTCTGAGAGCTGTGTTTGGATCCCTGGCATTTCAGGGAAGAGACTGAAAGGACTGAGTCACACCTCAGGTGTGAGCTGGGCTCTCCATGGGAACCTGGCCGACCCAAGAGGCACAGTGCAAGAGAACCCTGTTGTATCACTGATGCCCAGTATAGAAAAGCCTTCTCTACTCAGAGTCACTTGCTCTTCTCTTCTGTCAAGATACAGCCCACTCTTGACATGGCTCACTCTTGTTTTGAGCAGGTTCCACAGTTTGCCAGGTAAAGCCCACCAACCTCGGGAGGATGTACCACAGTGTCTGAGGCACCCTCCCGGACAAGCAGTCCCTTATCCTTTACCTTTATAATTCCCCATAAAATAAGACTTGAGCACTTAGCCTTTTGGATCCGTGGCAGTACTGGCCTTCTCCCCCTGGAACAGTCCAAGCATAAAACAGCAAGGTGTGGTGGCGCACTTTGAGCCTAGTACTTGGGAGGCAGAGGCAGGCAGACTGAGTTCAAGGCCAGCCTGGTCTACAGAGTCCAAATCAACAAGTTATTCTGTCCATTCTTCCACCTAGGCTAGACTCCCTTAGCCACACCCTCTCTTCTCCCCTAGAGTAAGGCCTCTTAAACTTTTGTCACTGTAACTCTTTTGCTGGAGAAATTTTTATGTGATCCTATGTATATATAATATGAAAAAGTTATACAAACCAAAACATTTACGGATAAATCATGAAGAGATTTATTTTAAGAGGGTTAGAGAGATAGTTCAGTGGTCAATAGCACTGGTTGCTCTTCTAAAGGACTGGGGTTCGATCCCAGCATGGCATCGTGGCTCACAGCTGTCACAGTGCCAGAGGACCAATGCCGCCCTCCAGCCTCCACAGGCACCAGGCACACAGTGGTGCATAGAGCAGGCAAAGACTCACACACATGGAATAAAAAGAAATCTACTTTAATATAATTATTTAGTATTATACATGTAATTTTACTATTTATTAAAGATTAAAGCAAATATACATACTAATGAGATGCATACCACTTGCTTATTTGTCTTTAAAGAATTAAATTCTCACTGAATATTTGATACTGAAGAATATAGAGCATTTTCAATGTTTTTCTGAGTTGATTAATACTTTAATTTTATAATCATCAATGCTAAGAATGTTGCTATGCATAAATATATACAGCACCACCAGCTGTGGAGGCACATGCCAGTAGACTACTCTGAAGAAGCAGAGGCAAGAAGTGCATGAGTTCAAGACCAGCTTGCACTATACCTTGGGGTATAGCACCTGCCGCCACACCTTATAACCTCAGCTCAATCCCTGGGAGCCACATGATAGATGAAGAGAGCAGAGTCCTATGAGTTGTCCTTTGACCTCCATGTGTGCAACCATCCATACACACACACACACACACACACACACACACACACACACACACAAATGAATAAATGTGACTTTTAATTTTAAATAAATGAGTTTAACTGTGGTATGAAATGACAGAATAACCCATTGTTTAGGGCCATTCAGAAATAGTTGTAAATTCTGTCCTAACCTCTGGCCAAAAATCACTACAGTATTCTTTTTCTTTTCTTTTCTTTTTTAATGAAATTCAAATCAACAACCCAAAGAGCAATTTCAAAATCAAGTAATTTACCACACAATATGATCCAAGGATGTACTTGCTACTTTATATGCTGTGAAACTGGATAGTAGAGAAATATTAAGTCTTTGTTTTCTATAATTAAACTATTATATTTCTATGAGAACAGAAAGGTTTTTATATATAGTAAAAGCACTGCAATTAGCTGAGTACAGTGCATGCCTGTAATCTCAACATTACGGAGGCTGAGGCAGGGGGACTACTTTCAATTCAAAGCTAGCCTGGACCACAAAGTAAGTGTCAGGTCAGCTAGGAATACACAGTTAGACACTACCTCAAATATATATATACATGCATACACACACACACACACACACACACACACACACACGGCAGGGATGGGGCCAGAGAGTTGGCTTAGAGGTTTAAAGCACTGCTGTTCTTTCAGCTCTCTGCACACACATTAGGTACTCACAACAGCCTGTAACTCCAGGACGAAGCGACCTGACCCCATTTCTGGCCTCTGCAGACACCCACATATATGTGGCAAAGCCTCATATAAACACATAAATAACAACATAAAAATAAATTTTTCCTTTTTAAAAAAAGTGAGGGAGCCAGGCAGTGGTGGCGCACGCCCTTAATCCCAGCACTTGGGAGGCAGAGGCAGGTGGATTTCTGAGTTCGAGGCCAGCCTGGTCTACAGAGTGAGTTCCAGGACAGCCAGGNCTTGGGAGGCAGAGGCAGGTGGATTTCTGAGTTCGAGGCCAGCCTGGTCTACAGAGTGAGTTCCAGGACAGCCAGGTTTCTTTTGAAACCCTGTCTCAAAAGAAAAAAAAAAAAAAAAGTGAGGGAGACAGGATGCAGGTCAGTTGGTAAGTGCTTGCTTGGTACAATAGTTTGAATGAGAGACGTTCCTACAAGATCACACATTTTGAACACCTGAATCCTAGTAGGCGCTAAGCTTGGGAATGTTTTAGAACTGTTAGGACCTGGAGCCTTGGAGAAAGAATAAGCCATTTGAGGAAGGCTTTAAGAGCTCATAAAAAAAAAAAAAAACCTCGTGCTGGAGAGATGGCTCAGAAGTTAAGAGCACTGACTGCTCTCCCAGAGGTCCTGAGTTCAATTCCCAGCAACCACGTGGTGGCGGTGGCTCACAAGCATCTGTTACAGAATCTGATGCCCTCTTCTGGTGTGTCTGAGGAGAGTAACAGTGTACTCATATACATAAAATAAAGAAATCTCTTTTAAAAAAAAAAAATCATGTCATTAATCGCAGCACTCTGAAAGCGGGAGCAGATGGAGCTCTGTGAAGTTTGAGGCCAGCCTGGTCTACAGAGCGACCTCACAGCCTCACCCCACTCCCAGTTTGCTCTCCCTGCTTCCTGTGTGTGGTGAATGTGTGATCTTTCAGCTGCCTGCCTGCTGCCATTCTTCCCTCTGGAATGAGAAGCCAAAATAAACTTTCTTCTACAGGACAATTTTCAATGATTTGTTTACGTGTGTGTTTTTATGTACATGAAGAGAGCACTGGAGCACAGGGGACACAGTTGTAAATGGCAGTAAGCCACCACGTGGGTGCTGAGGATTGGACTCTAGCCTCCTCTAGACGTCACTTTTGATCATAGTGTTTGACCACAGCAATAGAAAGTAACTGACATGCCTGCCTTGCAGAAAAGGCCTGGCCTTCATCGCCTCGGACGCCAGCAGTGCTATGGCAGCACATACTTGTAACCCTTCCCTGATGGGTAGTAGAGCCAGGAGGATCAGGAGTTCAAGGTCATTGTTCCTGTCTCAAAACAAGAATCCCAGCAATGCTACAGTGGATGACAGCGCAGTCTAGACTCGGAGCCCAGATGTTTAAGCAGTGACTGCACACGCAGAACAGAGCATGCTGCACACACGGAACCAGACCAGGGCTCTTTGTGAGCATGCTCAGTGCAATACAGAGGGCTCTGGAGAAACACCCTGGGCTTATTACACATTCACCTTTGAGTTAATTTTTAGCGTTATGTTTATAAGCCTACTGTTATCAAATGTATCAAGTTTCATGTCCATATTCAGTTGCTCAACCCATAGTCTGAGAGTGTGCCCTCAGAAGCTTCTCTCTCATTTCCCCTTAGGTTCCAGCACCAACCACCGCCACACAGTACCCTGCTGTGCCTCCTCCCTCATAGACTGTCTTAATTCTAGGAACCTATGGTTGTAGTCACAGATTGGAGATGAGCATGAACGCATACATGAGAATTCTGTGCTCTGAAGCCTGAGATCTATGGGAACCCTGACCCACCCACAAAGGATAAACCTGTAGACTTTACCCACCAAGTGTTTCAGTCTGCCAAGGCCTCAGCGGAGCAGGGGTCCTTTGCAACTGTAAGGCCCCAACGGAGCCTGAAAGAGAACTGAAGGCCCAAGAGAGCGAAATGGCTTAGGTAGGAAAGAGGCAGAGCTGGTTCTAGGGCTCAAGTCCCAGTTCACAGCCTAGAGCCACAAAGTGGCTTCATGAAAACTAAATTTACCCTCAATCGCACATCAGCCCACACAGCACGGAGAGTTTCCAGAAAAGATGCACAATACAGCCGACATCAGTAACATCCGGGGAACTGAATGAGAGCGGCCAGAGAGCTAAGCAGGGGAACTTTCATTGTTTAACTCCCTCCTAGATTGTTGGATTTTACTATGCTGTCCTTATTTTATTTATTTATATAAAAATAAATCTGGCACAGAAAGAAGAATCCGGCCCCAGTCCACATGCACACAAAGAGAGGCCATAACTAAGCCTGTTCAGGTGTGACTATAAATTTACAAAATGCTGTCTTATGTGGTTATGGCCACTGGTCTCATTAATTCAGTCACAGTGCAGTTTATGGCTTGAGGAATCTTCTCAGAAAAAGCCTAATTCAATTAGAGCTCTCAGCAGCTCCCTGTGGAAGTTACGGTATCTTACTTTTACTCACACACAGAGGGCAGATCCTCCCAGAGACACCCCACCCAGCCCAGCGCAGATGCCCTTGCAGAGCAGAGAAGGCTGTGCCCACAGTATCACCAGATGCCGACGCTGTCACACATGAGTGTCACTTTCCACTAACATCTAGCCTGCCACCTAGGAGCCGGGAACTCCCTTTCCCCTCCTCTTTGAACAAACCTGGTTTCTAGTCTACCCCAATCTCTCTATGGACCCCATTTCCACATGGAAGTCAGCCACGTCTTCATCCCTTCCTTCCTTCCTTCCCCCATTCATTCCCCAATATTTACAGAGGCCTTTCCTTGTGCCAGAAACAGATAAGAAAGTAAGTGCACACAGTATTACAGCTCCTTTAAAATCTGTCCAACAGGGTTCCTAGCTTTTACTGGTACCATATCCAGAGAGAGAGAGAGAGAGAGAGAGAGAGAGAGAGAGAGAGAGAGAGAGAGAGAGAGAGAGAGAGAAAGAAAAAAAGAGGGAAAGAGGGAAAGAAGCAAGTATGAGGGAGGAGAAAGGAAGAAAGAGAGAGAAGGAAGAGAGGGAGGAGGAAGAGAAGAAGGATAGAGACCAAAGAAAGGAGGTAGAAAGAGAGAGAGGGGTGGAGGGGTAGCAGAAGGAAAGCGAGCAGCACACAGGCCCCGCCTTCCAGGGGCTCCCGTGCTCACCCACACGGGCTCAGCTTCTAGTACAGCACGTTGCTCCGCTTTCATTCCCTCCAAGGTTCCACTCAGGTTCCACCTCACCTCTTTGCAAAGCCTCCTCTGCCACCGCAGCCCTCAGGGACTGCCCACTCCCTCTCAACGCGCCCTCTGCCTGGAGTCTGCCCAGCCCTCAGACACATCACACCTATTATGTCTTGTCTCATCTCGTCCAGCCCTGAGCAGGGCCCACTTTTACTTTTCCTAGTGCGAGGAGGAGTGCAAGCGAAGAGCCTGCAGGGAGACTGCCACAGCTGTCTCTTCTGCCTCTCTCTCTTCAGGCTAGCCAGCACAAAAGACACAGCCTTCCCAAGCCTTACCCTGCAAGCAGCAAGGGCTACTCGAGTGGTGCTGGCTACTGACTGGGTTTGGTAAACTTCTGGGCCCTGTCCCACATAAAGCTGTGATGTCAGACAGACTCATTGGCTTACAGAAGAGCCATTCTGGTTTGAGAGGGAAGTGGTCCCCACAGGCCTGGGAAGGAACAGAACTCCTTATCCTAGCCCTCAGACTACCAGAGGACATGTATTTACAGGAACTTGCTGGGATAATCTGGGGAGCTCCTGATTTCTGGCAAGCAGTATTAGAATTCAGAGCTCAGTCTAGCCTAATAACCAAAACCAGTCCTACACGCTGGATGGGCTTTGGGGGGAGGAAATGAAATCAGCATGATTCTAGAAGAGGGGCAGCACACTGATCCAGGCCAACCTAGAACTTAGTTCAGTTAAAATTAGATTAGCCCATAAGATTAAAAATACCCACACATAATCACAGGCTGCCTAAAGTATCAGTTGATGTTTATTGGCATCTAAAGAGACGGTCTGGCCCAGTGCGGTGTGTGCAGACAACCTTGGGGAGACTGACTCAGACATTTGCAGAGGGAGCTAGAGCTGCGGGAGGAGCCCACACGGCGGGCGGGCGGGCAGGCGGGCGGGATGACTCAGGAGTAACCCAGGCCCTGCCTGTGCTGAGCAGGCTTCTCTGCCTATATCAGAAGAGCAGGTGGGGGGCTGACAGGAGGGAGGGGCCCGGCTGCAGGCTGAATGCAGGCTCTCTCCAGAGGGCATCTGGGGCCCCTCTGTCCTGGGTCCCAGTCATTCCTGGGTGTATGAATGCTACCACCTCTTAGATGGCCATTTCTTCACTGTGGACCCTGGACTGGGTCAGTTTTCCCTTAACCCTTTTTAAAAACTGAGCAAGACAGAAGAATATTCAAGGCTTTCAAGGCTCCAGTTCAGAGTGATGATGGGAAAATGGGAGTTCTCAATTGAAAGGGCCTTGAACTTATGAAATGACACTAGAAAAATCACAGGCTCCAAAGGTGGCCTGAGTTAGGTTTGTTTATCACCATACAAGCAAAGCACCCAGGAATCTCTCAACTAGGAAATTTAACAAGAAACAGCTAAAAAATAAAAATAATAAAAAAAAAAACTAATGTAATTAACCACCAGATCACACACCAGGGAATGGGCTCCAAGAGGTCTGCCTTACCTACAGTCACAAGGTCAGCGAAGACCAGAGCTGGGGGTGGGACGTGAGCAAGGCCCCAGGTTCAATCCCCACACCAAGAGAAAAAGAAAACAGATCTGAGGTCAGACCTCCTGCACTCCCTGCTCCTTATGAGTTCCCACCGACAGTCACTTCTCTCCTTCCCCTCTCTCCTCAGGTGGGAGTGGAGGAGAGCCTCCCACACGCTGACAAGAAGAACACTCCTACTTCATTTCTAAGGTTTGCTGCTCCACACACTTGGAGGTGAGGAGGTCAGCCTCCCTCTGACTTCACAGCCAAAGGGTGCATGGGAGGGTGCCGAGAACCTTGTGCAGAGTGGCCAGGGCTCCGGTCGCCCAGCTCCTACAGCCCTCCTTTCCCACGGGAGAGACGCTGTCCCTCTTAACAACCATCCAGAGCTGGGCGTGGTGGCGCACGCCTTTAATCCCAGCACTCGGGAGGCAGAGGCAGGAGGATTTCTGAGTTCGAGGCCAGCCTGGTCTACAAAGTGAGTTCCAGGACAGCCCAGCTACACAGAGAAACCCTGTCTCGAAAAACAAACAAACAAACAAAAACCAACAACAACAACAAAAAACAACCATCCAGGTTACCGATGTAGGTACGTCCAGTCATTTTCTCTCTTAAAGCGCCACTTTGAATCTTTCTTGAGACAAGGTCTGGCTGTACTGAAAGTCACTATGGAGCCATCTGCCTGTCTCTGCCTTCCTCCTGAGTGCTGGAGTTAAAGGCCTGCACCACCGCCTGCACCGCTGTCCAGCTGGGTCTTTACTAACATTCAGTATGGCTAGGTGTGGAGGGATACAACTTTAACCCAAGTACTCAGGAGGCAGAGGCCACAGACCTCTCTGAGGCCAGTCAGGGCTACATAGTGAAACCCCCTGTTAATTAAAAGCAAAAACAAAGCCAGGCAGTGGTGGCGCACGCCTTTAATCCCAGCACTCGGGAGGCAGAGGCAGGCAGATTTCTGAGTTCGAGGCCAGTCTGGTCTACAGAATGAGTTCCAGAGCAGCCAGGGCTCCACAGAGAAACCCTGTCTCGGAAAAACAAAATACAAAACAACAACAACAGCAACAAAACAAAAATAAAACAAAAAATAAACAAAAAAACAAAAAGAAAAAGAAAAAGAAAAAGAAAAAGAATCACAGTTTGCTGGCCAGGCAGGAAAGAAGACAGCCAGGACCATGGCTAGCAGTCCTGTCTGTCCAGAAGAATTGTGTCCTTCTCCCTACCTCAGGCAGATCACAACCCTCGTCAGTGTTCTTAAGCTGTAAAGAAAGCAGAGTAAGTACTGTATATGCAAGTGCTGTGGAAACAAGCCCCAGCACTAATAAGAACTACTTCTGCTTCTAGAGCTTAAGAAAACCGTGCCACCTGCTCCCACCATGCCTCTCAGAGGATGCCACGGGCCCTGGGGGCAACCAAGAGCAGGCTGGTTCCCTCTTCCTCAAGGGCAGGAGGTCACAGTCACAGCTAGCCACCCCCCTCTGGCTAAAGAAAATCCCCTTTCAATTGTCTTGCTCTTCCTGGAGAGAAGCAAGGTGGGTCAGACAGCTAAGAGAGGTGCCAGGTGGGAAACCACCTGAGAACAAGGAACAGGCTCAGTCTACCCCAGGGTCTGCGGGCTTTCACACAGGCTCAGAGACTCTTAAGGACAGGCCCAAAGCCAGGCACCAAACACCTATAGCTCTCTCTCAGGTAGCCATGCCCCTCGGATTGCAGAGGCAGGGGGGCTGGGCACCACTCCAAGCGGGGCAAAGAGAGAGGTAGGCGATGCAGCTGCACCCCCCTCCCCCAGGAGACTCTGCCAAGCCGCCAACAGAAGATAAAGAGCAATTCAGCATCTCCGCAGAGAACCCCTGAGCCGGTTCCTCATCTGCAGAACAGAGGGAGCCTTTATCTCACAAGACTTTGGTGGGGATTAAGTAAGATTACTTTTATAAAGTCTCTGACACTGCTCTGTAGATACTGGATAAATGGTAATTATTATTAGAACACACACCCCAATAACAGAAGCAATGGCATAGGGCAGGCCAGGCAGAATGCCCAGGCTGTGGACAAACAGTATGGGGAGAAGGGTCAGGAGAGAGCAGCTGCTGCAGGCTGAAGTGGGCTAAGAAAAAAACCCAAGATCTGGAATAGTCCCCACCGGTCCAGAGTGGCACCATCGAGAAGTTGTGGGAATTTAAGAGACCTAATAGGTCTTTATGTCTAATGGCATGTCCTTGAAGGGAGGACAGTACCTCACTACATACTTCTGCCATCAGGTGTCACCTCATCTCTAGGCAAACAACAGGCCATGTAATCATGGCCAGAGCCCCCAAAACTGTGAACCAAAATAAACGTTTCTCCTCATACAGTGATTATATATGATATTTCTGGTATAGTAACCTAGATAAGTAACAGAGTGGGGGGAAAGCTAATGAACTCTAAAAGCCACCATACACACACACACACACACACACACACACACCGATCTCTACCTCAGACTCAGAAGATGGAGCTAGTACCCTCAGTTCACTAATAAGGCAAGGCAAGTCCAGAGAAATGTACCAAAGGGAGCGTCAAGGGCAGAGACCAAGGTGTCCACCAGAGCTTTCCTTAGAGCTGGGCTGCATGTGTCGGACTGCGCTGGCTGGGGTTGAGAGGAAAGGTGAACCTCAGGTGAGGAGCTGAATCAAGTCCAGGCCATATGAGCAGCCCAGGCCCTCCAAGGCCCTGGCACAACTGGAAACACCCTACCTAAAGCCTTCCCCCCCATGCTGGCTGACATCCCTGAGACCACCCCACAGTCAGGCAGCTTGTTTTCCTAGGAGAAAAAGGCCACCCTTTTCTTTTTGGAGTGGCATCTGGGATAGAGACAGCTTCAAGGTGACCTTTAAGCTGTTTCTTTCCTTTTAAGAAGTAGAAAAGGAAGGTTTGGGTCCTGCTTTAACAGACTCATGACTGCTTACATGAAGTGGGCAGAAACAATATCCTATATCTCTCCGGGCTGTGGTGGTCCACGCCCTTGGGAGGCAGAAGCAGGTGGATCTCTGAGTTCAAGGCCAGCCCAGTCTACAGAGTTCCAGGACAGCCAGGGCTATACAGAGAAACCCTGTCTCAAAAAAAAAAAAAAAAGCCAACAACTACAACTACAAACTATCTAGCTGTCCCTCTATAAACTAAACTTGTTCTAGGGAGGAAATAGCAGCATATACCAAAGACCAAAACTGAAATGTCATAAGACCTAAAGGGACAAAAGAAGCCCTTTTTGTCCCTAATCAGGAGACAAGATGAATACCTGCTTTATAGCGGCTTCTGGGCCTTGCCAGGCATTCCAGGTCAGGAATATGGGCAAACACCAGGGGTGCTGCCAGTGGTGAGCTGGGTTACAGATGCACTCCCTGAGTGAGAACAAACGCTGCCTGAGAGTCAGGTGAACTGGGACAAAGCAGAATTCATGCCAGAGCCAAACCACAGTACAGGAAGGAAGCAGAGAATGGCCCGACCCCAAAGGGTTCAGGACAGCTCTCAATTATTCATTTATTCATACATTTATTTATTATTTACTTATTTGAGACAGGGCCTCGTGTATCTCAGGCTGGCCTCAAACTCACTCTGTAACTGAGGGTGGCCGGCCTTGAGCTTCTGACCTTCCTGCCTCTACCTCCCAAGTCCTGAGCTTACTGATATCAACCGTACTTTTTTTATGTGGTATATGGAATTAAACCCAGGGCCTCGTACATGGTAGGCAAGCACTCTACCAACTGAGCCACATGCCCAGCTCTGGTTCTCTCGATAATTTAAGTCCCTCTTAAACTACTAATTCTCCTCCCACCAAGAAGAGGAAAGGAAGAATGCTCGACTAAAAGAGAGAAACAGTGTCTGGGGAAGGGAGGTGGTTTGCCTGAGGTCACCTCCCCAGTCCAGAGGCATCAACTACTCTAGAGCATTAACTCTTGCTTTGCCTCTCCCATGTCAATCTCCACAAGATTATGGCACACAACTAGGATGGGAAACAAGACTGCACACTGCACTCTGTTCTTAGCTGAGGAGTACCGTGTGTGGCAAGGAGCTGGGACAATGGGAAAACAGCCGAGACCCTGAAATAAAGTCTCTAGCTCTTGGATAGCAGACAGGGCAGAGATCACTGCCCCAGCCCTCCAGTCTGTTACCAAGGCACACCCCGGATCTTCCCACAACCACCAAAAGGAGGCAGCTCAAGAGAAAGAATAGGGGCCAGGTGTGGTGGCGCACGCCTTTAATCCCAGCACTTGGGAGGCAGAGGCAGGCAGATTTCTGAGTTCGAGGCCAGCCTGGTCTACAGAGTGAGTTCCAGGATAGCCAGCTCTACAGAAAAACCTTGTCTCGAAAACCAAATAAATAAATAAATAAATGAGAGAGAGAGAGAGAGAGAGAGAGAGAGAGAGAGAGAGAGAGAGAATGAATAAGTCAGATGAACAGATCTGTAACCTTAAGGAAGGGTCAGACGGTGGCCCAGGGCTAAGGAATAGTGAATAGTGTAGTGCTCCAATCTCAGAGAATACAGGAGGTAGGATTCTGCTGAAGGTGGCTCCTCACCGGCTCGCTCTCCCTCCCGCCTATGTGCAGCAAGCCAACTTTACGCACTGTTTGCATCACACTGCTGGCACTCAGCTAGCCACTAGTCCCCTCCGCACACACACACTTTTGAACCTCGGACTTTGCGCATGTCCTCTACCTCTGAACTACACGCCAGCCTGCACTTCTCATTTTCTGATAAAGAATCTGAGGCTCAGAGAATGTGAACCGGTGGGTGGGAGGTGCATTCTACACAGCGACCTCACATCTAACCTTAACTCCCACCCTCAAAGGTGCCGGGGGAGAATGGTATTTCATGGCTGCCATCTGCACAGCACCTTGAGGTCCTTCGTCCCCATTCCTTCTACCTTTAGCCCCAGAACAGCCAGTTGCCAAGGCCCCCGTTTTCAGAAGCAGAAAAATGTCTTTCCAAGCTAGACACACAGGCCTTCAGGATTGCATGGGGGGGGGGGATATCAGATCCAGCCTCCCCATTTTACAGGAGGAAAACTGAGGTCCAAGTTTCAGAAGCTTAACCAGGGTTTCCAGAATCTGAGCAACAACAGAAATGTCAGACCCGGAAAGGATGACAAAGATCAGCAGGCTAAGGAGACATGATTGGTCAAGGTCATGGGGTGGGGGGAGGGAGAGGGGAGAGGAGAACTCAGTTTCCTGACTGATATTCTTGCCAGCACCATCTATGGTATCCAGCCCAGGGTCTCAGGCACTACTCTGTTGACAAAGCAGGTCAGGCCCAGCCAGCACCCATTAGGCCAAGAGCTATCAGGTCTGCAGGAAGAAAGTTGGGACATCCCTGAGTGGGGTCTTTCTGGTCATGCTAGTGTATAACTAACAGCAGACACAGGTCTGCCGTGTGTGTGTGTGTGTGTGTGTGTGTGTGTGTGTGTGTGTGTGTGTGTGTGCCAGCTTCCAGGACTGGGACACCGCGGGGCTGAGGGAGGTGTTAATTTACAGGCAGCACTTATGAAGTTTCTCCCTTGTCTCCTACAGACAAATGACATATTATGGTCACTTCAGGGTCTTACAACAAATACAGACACAAGGTTTCATGAGTCAATCGATATAGTCAAACAGCAATTCCGATTCTTATTTCACAAGACCTTCAGGAAGACACTCAGCTGTTCAAGGTCACGCATTTAGGTTTGAATCTGTATACCTGGTTCCCCTTGCTCAGACCTTGATTTTTTTTTTTTTTTTCCAGGAAGCTGGCTGCCATCAGGGTGTAGGTGCTGATGGCCCAGCTCCATGTCCTAACTCGGCCACTGTAACCACCTCAGCACCAAAGCCCTGTACCAGGAAGCCAGCTCCTGGATCTATCAAAACAGAAGTGCTGGTTAGTTCCTGCAGCATGCCACAGGGCCAGTCTCACGCCAGTTTAGTGTCCTTGGGGAAAGAAGCTGCAAGACTTCCTGCCCAGAATCTCTAACTCCTCAAAACCCAAATCTCAAGGAAAGAGGGGAGCAGAATCCCAGTGGCTCCCCCTTCCAGTTAGCTGAAAGTGGACGGAAACCTTAAGGTAGCTTGAAAAGTGCCCTGGACACTATCTCCAGGGACTTCTGGGCTATGCAGCCTCTGGAGAACCCCACCAACCACCCAGCAGAACAGGGTGCTCAGGCTGGGCAGGAACCCCAACCCTTGGAGAAGGAACAGCATTTTCATGTCCTTCTTCCAAAAAGAATATTTTGAAATCTCTTTAGACCCAGCTCTTCTTTATCTCTTTGTCTCTAGGCAGTTGGGTACAAACCTGAACCAAACCTCAACCTCCTCCACTTTCTCGCCACCCCCAAATGGCTGTAGCCATTCCTATGAAGTGGATAACGGTTTGGCATTTCTGGACTAGGACCTGACTCAGGGGCTTCTGACTGGCCTTGGCAGGCAAAGCTGAGAGGTACCACTCTGGGGATGAAGGTAAATAAGTCTCAGGAGATCCCTGTGTTCTACCACACACCTAAGTGTCTTGTACCTAGTTCCTTACTCTACGCAAAATCCTTAGACAGGCCAAGTCCTAAAACACCCTTTCACAAAGAAGGTAATAAATCGCACTGATTCCTGTTGACAGGACAGAAAGTGCCAGTTGCTAAAAGAGATTCCTGTCTTGCACAGAGCTAAGCACCTGCCTCCTCTCTCGGTCCCATCCCAGCTGTAGGAGACCTGCCAAGCCTTGGCAGCTTCACTGAACTACCTAGTATCAGAAGCACTCCATCCCGTGCACGCTCCTGACCCTCCCTCCTGCTACATAATGCCAGCTCACAGGCCAGAGCTGGAGTTTAAGGACCAACAAAAAGGAGGGAGAGGCTGCCCGCCCGCGTTGCCGAAGTGGTTCATTCAGATCCTGAGAAGCAGAACCTGATAACATGTGGGGCAAGAAGCTCACCTATCTGGTGGTGGCAACAACAGCACCATCATGCACTTACCTATCTTCATGAGGCAGGCCAGGAGAATCCAGAGGGAGATCTCAAAGGGTGTGCGCACGTGAGGGTAGTCAATGTCCAGGACTGGAAAGGCCTTCCGAGATGGCTTACCGCCATGTTCAATGATTAAGTTGGTCAAATTGTGGTCGTCTGGGTGGTGAAGAGGTTCTGATGGAGCCGTGGTGACATCCCCAATTGAGCGTTCCCGGGGTGGTTCAGAACCTCTGATGGTGCTGGCAGTAGGGCTGTGCTGGAGGCCGTGGCTCCTGAGAACAGGTAACAGTCCCACCAAGGCAACCACCACCAGCAAGGAGGGGAAGATCCGAGGTGGATAAAGTCCCCAGACGCCGGACCACCAACGCATCATACTGATCCCCCAGCCTAGGAGGCCTCAGCCCTTAGCCAAGCGCGTGTAAGACCTGGGACATAGGTAAGCAAGGAGTCTGCAGATGGGGTGAGACTGGGGCAGTCTCTAGGAAAAGTTCATGTTTTAGATAAGTATTTTCGTTCTCAAAGTCCAAACTGCAAAAGGGGGATAAGTACCTTGGAGGGATTAAGGAGGAAACCCAAAGGATCCAGAACTTCAGGCTGAGAGAAAGAAATCGGGGAAACTGCGTCCTGAAGACAGGGGAAGGGCCGGGATAGGCTGGACCACGGGCAAGGGGAAGGAGGAAGGCAGGCTAGGACCTTTGGCTAAGGAAAATCACCAGGGTGCTGGAACTCGGCTAGAGGGGAGGGGTAAGGAGCCTGTGCTAAAGACGGAAAAGGATGAGACCCACTCCGCAGGAAAAGGCGAGAGAAGGCTGTTAGGCCAGCCTGGGGGACTGGAGTATAGCAGGAAAAAGGCTGGGGCTTTCCCACCCACAGGAGAGCCAGGGTCCAGCCGCGCCGGGCTGAGATTCCGGGGAAATGGAGGGAGGCGGAAGACAGAGGCAGACGGCCTGGCGGGAAGGTGCCTCGGCGCAGGCTAGAGGCGGCTCGCAGTGAGCCCGCAGCAACACACCCCTCCTTAAGACCCCGGTGCAAAGCTGTGTTCCACCCCGGCCCAGCGGCAGCTCCTTCGGTCAGCTCCTGCTCCACTTCCAGACCTGACACAGCCCCGAGTCCCGCGGTAGCGGACTGATGCCTCGCTGAGCACAGCGCAGCCATTTATAGGCACCAACGAGTAGCAAGCGCGGCAGGCTAGAGAGACCTGTCAGCGCCCGCGCGGTGCAGCGACCCCTGTCGCCCAGGGAAAGAAGTGTCACGTAAAAAGAGGAAGCGGAGACCTAAATTGGAAAAAAAAAAAAAAAAGTACAGTCTAACACTGAAATGACATAGTGAAAACACATCTACAAAGTGTTTTCTTGTTAGCATGTGACTTTGAACAAGTTATTTAGCCTCTCTGTTTCATAGCTTTCTCAACTGTAAGGTGGAGATGGATAGCTATAACAAAAGGCTAATGAGGCTAATGATGGCTAAATGAGGTGATCTATGTGAAATGTTTAGAATGAAAGGGATGGGATCTTGGTTCAGAAGTATAGTGCTTGTCTACCATGGGTTTCTATGCCCAGTGTCACAAAATAAAGTTAAATGAATGAATGAATGAATGAATGGGCTAGAAATCTGAACTCTAGATGTTCCCAAGCATTGGCTTGTGCTGAGGACGGTGTGAGCTGAAATCCGTTCCTGCATCCCACCACAGGTGCTGTGATGGCAATGTATTGGCTTCCCCTGGTTGTGGCGGCATAACCCCAACCATCCTATATCTGTCTTTAGGTCCAAATTTCCCCTTTTAAAAGGACTCCAAGCAAACTGAATTAGGAATGGGCCCTAATGACTTACCTTAGCTTGATCAACTTAAAAAACCCAATCTGAGCCATGAGCAGTGAGAAACTGTAATTCCAGCATTTGGGAAACTAAAGAAAAAGGAATTTTTAACTCGATGTCAGCTTCTCTAACAAAGTGAGTTCCAGACCAGGCTGAGGTCAGTAGGGAAACCCTGTCTCAAAGAGATTAAAAAACAACAACGCCGGGCGGTGGTGGCACACGCCTTTAATCCCAGCACTTGGGAAGCAGAGGCAGGCAGATTTCTGAGTTCGAAGCCAGCCTGGTCTACAAAGTGAGTTCCAGGACAGCCAGGGCTACACAGAGAAATCCTGTCTCAAAAAAACAAACAAAAACAAAAAACAAAAAAAAACAACAACACCAAAAAATAACAACAACAACTACAAAACCCCCTCATCTAAATAAAGCCGAATTCTTGGGCACTGAGGGGTGGGCGGGGTAAGACTTCCACTTCTTTTGAAAGGGCACATTTCAACCCATAACAGTAGTGAAACAACCAAAAAGTAAGAGGCTGGGTATTGTTTTTGTCTGTCTGTGTGTATGTATGTATGTATGTACGTATGTATGTATGTATGTATGTCTGGTTTAAAGAGAAAAGGATTTTTATTATCTGCAGGTAGAATACCGCTTCCTAAAGGGGTGTGCTCTGTTCTGTGAGAAAGGCTACATTCTTACATTCTTACAATGTAGCCCAGCCTGGCTTCAAATTTTTGGCAATCCTCCTGCCTCTCCCTCTCAAGTGGGATTACTGGTATGCACCACCACACACAGCTGGAACCGGAATTGGAATGAATGGTATTGATTAGCGTTCAGAAAGCTCAAGACATTGTGTCCACATGGTGCAATCATGAGAACTCTTTTCCCCCTCCATAGTAGGATCTGAACATAGAACCCCTTGGGAGCTAGGTGAGCATAACACCGCTGAGCCCAGACTGAGAATTTTTTAAATCATTTCAAATGCCATCCTGTTTTATGGAAAGGTTAATGAAAGCCGAGACATCCAAGGTGATTTGTTCGAGGGGGTGTTAGAGGGGTTGGTTTTCGTTTGACAAATCTTAGAACCTCTTGACAAGGATTTCTGCTGGGCTAGCGACATAGGCATGGGACGTGGTGTGGGACTGTGGATGGTGATTAGGGTCAGCTCAAGAGCTCAAAGTGGGCTTCCCAGCTCTGGGAGTGTCCTGTTCCTTCACTGGGTGGTCCATACCCAGTTACTCAGAGGCAATTAGGTTGTGGGAGTTCACCATGCCGTCAGAGTTTGTGTCCTTTCCATCTGGAAAAAGATGTTTTCAAATAACAAGAGTGTGATATGACAACTAAGTGTAAAACATTTCTGACTTTTCTGAACCTCGCCACGTTTTCCAGGAATAGATTTAAACACTGGAAGGTGACCCCGGGGGGGGGTGAGGGGAGGGGGGAGAAAGAAAGAAAAAGAAAAGAAAATTCAGAAACAGTTCTAGAAACATGTTTTAGTGGCTAAGGATCAGCATTCAAATAAATCCCCAGCTCCCACAGTTAAAAGAAAAGAAAAAGAAAGCCAAGCATACCCACACACCTTTAACCCTAGTACCTTGGAGAATGGAGACAAAAAAGATTGCTAGGGCTTGCTGCCCACCAGCCAGGCTCCAGATTCAGTGAGAGACTCCATCTTGAGGGACTAAGGAAAAGTGATGTCACAGAAAACATGATTCCTAGTTTGGCATCTGCCTGTACAAGGCCGATGCACTTGCATACAACACACCACACGTATACATATACCATACCTATACACACATGAGGGGAGTGTTATGGGATTCAGAGACTATCCTGGAGCAGCTGTCCTAGCATGAGCAACACCCTGGGTTTGATCCCCAACACTGTAAGACAACACTGAGAACAGAAGAAAGACAAGCAGTAGCGCCAATGGAGGTGAGCGAAGAGGGATAACAGATCAGAACAAGCCAGGCTTGCCATCTGGCGTTGGCTCAGGTCTAGAATCTCCGTTTCTCAGGAGACTAAGTCAAGAGGGCTGAAAGTTCAAACCCTTCCAGGTCTACAGAGTGAGCTCAAAGCTAGCATGTTCAACTTTGGAGAGCTTGCCTCAAAATAAAATGATATAAAAGATAATGCGGGCCGGGTGTGGTGGCGCACGCCTTTAATCCCAGCACTTGGGAGGCAGAGGCAGGCAGATTTCTGAGTTCGAGGCCAGCCTGGTCTACAAAGTGAGTTCCAGGACAGCCAGGGCTATACAGAGAAACCCTGTCTCAAAAAACCAAAAAAAAAAAAAAAAAAAAAAAAGATAATGCGGGACTGGAGAGATGGCTCAGCGATTAAGAGCACTGACTGCTCTTCTGAGGTCCTGAGTTCAATTCCCAGCAACCACATGGTGGTTCACAACCATCTGTAGTGGGATCTGATGCCCTCTTCTGGTGTGTCTAAAGACAGCAACAATGTACTCATATACATAAAATAAATAAATAAATAAATCTATGATAATAAACAATAACAATAACAATAAGGTGGTGGGGACATAGCTCAGCACTGGAGTGCTTGCCTGGCATATAAAATGCTCTGCGTTCCCTTCTCAGGACTAAAACCCCGGAGGATCAGAATCAATAATGCCTTGTGGAGTCACTGAGAATTGAAAACCAACTGCCTGCATTCATCAAAGATCAATGCCATGCCGTATAAGAAAGAATCAGGATGCAGTAGTGTTATTCCCATTCTCACCTGACAGATAAAGCACCAAGGTTTGGATTCTTGAAGCTGTTTGCCTAAGATCACATAGCTGTGAGGAAGCAGTGCTAACATTTAAAGCCAGGCTTTAATCTATACTGCAGTACGGATTACTAAGAGGGGAGGAAGGGTGGGGCTAGTGAAGGCACTATACTCCCAAGCCTTGAGGCCACTGGCAGTCACTGGTACTCTCTGGTCTTCTCTCTCTCTCTCTCTCTCTCTCTCTCTCTCTCTCTCTCTCTCTCTCTCTCTCCCTCTCCCTCCTTCCTCCCCAGCCCTCAGTAAGTCTTTGGTGCCAGCTCAAGAGAGAGCAGATCAGAAGACGACCAGGAAATACCACCCCTGGTAGAGGTCCTACAGGACATGGAGAAGGTTATAAAAACTTAACAGTATCAGGAAATAATCCTGAGACAGCCTGTAGCTAGGGCACAGTCCCAAGGAGGCTTCAGGGCTGCCTAACATAGATGGCCACTGTCTAGACCCTGTCCCTGCACCACCACAGGCTAGGCGAGAGGCCTGGAGTAATAATCAGTCCCTGTTCCAGGTTCTTCCACCATGAAGCAGCAGTGCCAACCTTGAGGTGCTGTGGTCAGAATATTAGGGGATGTACACAAAGCTTTAGAGCAGCACCCAGCAGGTGCCACCTGAATTTGTCATTGTCAACCTTTCTTGCGGGTATCTTGACGTCTTAGACATAGACTTTGATGTGTGTTTGGGTTTGTTTTGATACAGCGTCATGATCACTTGTAAATCCATACTCCTGCCTTCCTCTCTCTCTCTCTTTTTTTTAAAGATTTATTTATTTTATGTATATGAGTACACTGTGGCTGTCTTCAGACACACCAGAAGAGGGCATCAGATCCCATTACAGATGGTTGTGAGCCACCATGTGGTTGTTAGGAACTGAACTCAGACTCAGGACCTCTGGAAGAGAAACCAGTGTTCTTAACCACTGAGCCATCTCTCCAGCCCTCTGGCCTTCCTCTCAAATACTGGCTTTCAAACTAAATAACTGAAGATGACCTTGAAATTGCAATTTCTCTCTCTCTCTCTCTCTCTCTCTCTCTCTCTCTCTCTCACACACACACACACACACACACACACACACACACACACACACACACAGTGCTAGGCTCACATGTATGCACCACCGTGTTTGACTTTGAATTTTTTTTTTTTTTGAGCTAGGAATTCTCTAAGGTAACCCAGGTTAACCCAGGTTAATATCAAACTCATGGTCCTCCTGCCTCAGCCTTCTGAGTGTTCATATTGCGGGTCAAGCCTTGATGTAGGGACCCTCTGAACTGGCCCACACAGTCACTGAGATGATGGACAGGCTAGGAAGAAGAACCCTGCACGGATTGGCTCCATCACTGCAGCCTTCTGCTTTGACTCTAATACTTCTAAATAAGCATTATCTTGTTAAAGGCCATCCATTAAGCTGGGTGGTGGTGGCTCATGCCTTTAATCCCAGCACTCAGGAGACAGAGACAGGTAGATCTCTGAGTTCTGAGTTCAAGGCTAGCCTGGTCTAGGCTACACAGAGAAACCCTGTCTCAGAGAGAAAGAAAGAAAGAAAGAAAGAAAGAAAGAAAGAAAGAAAGAAAGAAGAAAAATTATCTGTTAAAATGTCCTGTCCAACAGGACAGCTTATCTAGCTTGCACAAGACCTTTAGTTCAGTCCTAGCACCACAATAATATAAACTGCTGTATTTGATTTTTAAAAATCCTCACTTGTTATCATAGCATTGCTCTTGACTCAGAAGAAATGTCTATAGACCTTTCCTGTGGGCACTGTGTGCTATTTCTTCCTGCACAGGACACATCTGCTACCTAAAGCACTCACTGAGTCCTTTCCCTAAAAGTACTGTGAGTTTTACGGAATTGCTAGCTGTGGCATTGCCTTAGATAACAATGCATGGTGCTGACAAAGGATCCACTCGACCACTGTGCATCATGGGTAAGTCATGTTTGCTTCTGCCTCCCAATGTGTTAGTATATATGTATATATCTCTCAAGTGGATGACATCATATTATCAGCCTTGTAGGATGCTTGCAAAAACTAAAAGGAGGCTGAGGCAGGGGGATTTTCATGGGTTCAAAGCCAGCCTAGTTAACATATAGTAAAACACTATATTACAAAACAGACCAAGAGAGAACAAGGAGGGCTTGAGGGGTAGCTAGGTGGTTAAAAGTTAATGCTGCTCTTGCATAGGACCTCGGTTTGATTCCCAGCACCCGCGTCTGGTCACTCACAACTGTCTGTAGATCTAGCTCTAGGAGATTCAGTATGGTTTTTTTCAGATTCCAAGGGCACCTGTTCTCACACTCTAATGCACACACCTACACACACACACACACACACACACACACACACACACACATATACACATACTTTTTTCTCCTTTTTCAAGACAGGGTTTCTCCCTGTAGCCCTGGCTGTCCTGGAAATTGCTCTGTAGACTAGGCTGGCCTCGAATTCAGAGATCCACCTGCCTCTGCCTTCCTGATGCTGGGGTTAAAAGTGTGTGCCACCACTGCCTGGCTGATATAATTTTCTTACTTTTTTTTTTTTTTAAGTAAATGTGGTATGGTGGCTCATGCATGTAATCCCAGCATTTGAAAGGGAAGCAGGAAGATGGAGTTTCAAGTGAGTATGAGCAGCCTCATCTGGGTTCTGGGAATCAAATTTCGGTCCTCTGCAAGAGCAGTACAGGCTTGCAATGACTGCAGCGTGGGCGGCATTATTCATTATTATTAATAATGAAACTTCTGGACTGTATTCGGGTTCATTGCTCTCCTATCTCTGACCCAATCAGGACACTGCCTTACATTTAGTCCTCCTATCTCCTTAGTTCCCTCTGATCTGTTACTATTTCTCAGTCTTGTCTAGTCTCTATGATTAACAAGAGTACAGGTCAGGGACCCGCAAGATGGCCGAGTGGGGAAATACTCTTCCCACGGAGCCTGATGATCTAAGTGTGATCTCTAGACTCCACAAAGAGAGGGGCAACTCCGGAACACTGCCTTCTGGATTTCATTCTTGTCTAAGGCACATGTGCCACACATACACACCCATGTGGGGCCCGAGCAGCCCTGGGGTGGGGGCAGGGCAGCAGGCCGGGAGCAAGAGTGGGGTGAAGGTGTGTCCAAACTCCAGAAATCTCATTCTGAGGTCAGCAGGAATAGGATCTCTTCCCACAGCCCTGGGCCTGCGTGGTCCGGGCCCAGTGCAGGTTGTCCTGTGCCCCTATCCTTTGCCCTACCCGAGGAAGTCATGTAGTTAGTAGCCGGGTTAAACTTCCTCTGCTTTTATAAGGTCCTGTCCTGTCTAGCAGCACCTGGACTTTTTATGCAAATGAGGCACCCCCAGCACCCTGGTCCTGGCCAAGGATGCATGGACACTCTCCTCAATACCCCTACTCACCCCACTAAGGTTCCCCTGTTAAAAGGAGCTACTCACTGAAGACTGTTTCCCTAGAGTCTGTTCTCACCTGCGCTCACTTGCCACCTGAGGTCTTCATCCCCCAGCAGAACCGAAATAACACCTGTGCACACGTGTGTGCGCGTGCGCGCGCGCGCGCACACACACACACACACACACACACACACACGCACGCACGCACACACACTAAACAATTTTAAAAGTACAAGTTAGGTATTTTGTAGAATTCTCTGAATTTATTTTTACCTGACTTTTCCCTCCTTGTGAGTTATAGGTTGGAAAGAAAGCCACAGAAACACAGTACCTCTTCTCATCACACTGTGCCACAGGCCACCCCGATGCCTTGTCACAGTCAGTATTACTTTGGTCACCTTTTACTACTGTAAAGTTACTATTTTTCCCCTTTCCATATACTGGTCATTGGGAGCAGTATCTAATCTCTTTCGCTTCTATTTCCTTGATCACCGATGACTATTGTGGTATTTGCCTTAAGGCGCGCCTGGCACAGGAATTGCCTGTGTAGTCTTTTGCCTGTGTTTGGCTTACCTTTGGTTCCCACTGCACTTGAGGTGTTATTTACATATTAGTCACAACTATCTTCTCTTACTTGCCCATTTTGAATTTCAATTTATTCATGTCCTGTGCCATGTACCAGGTATTTATTCTTTTGGTTTTATTGTCATGATTTATTTATTTATTGTGTGTGTCTGTATGTGCCCTCCAGATTTATGTATGTGTGTAGGTACATATATGGACTAAAGGACAACTATTAGAGATTGTCTTAGGGTTTTGCTGCTGTGAACAGACACCATAACCAAGGCAACTCTTATAATGACAACATTTACCTGGCTTTCAGGTTCAAAGGTTAAGTCCATTATCATCAAGGTGGGAACTTGGTAGCATCCAGTCATGAATGTTGCAGGAGGAGCTAAGAGTTCTACATCTTTATCTTCAGGCTCCTGGAAAAGACTGGATTCCAGGCAGCTAGGAAGAGGGTCTTAAAGCCCACACCCACAGTGATACAGCTACTCCAGTAAGGCTGTCTCTCCTCATAGTGCCACTCCCTAGGCTGAGCATCTACAAACCATTACAGAAGTCATCTCTCTCCTCCCACCACATGGGTTCTGGGGATGACAAGTGGGTCATCAAGTGCATTTACCTGCAGAGTCATTTCACTAGCCCTGTATTTTTAACATTTATTTATTTATTTATTTAGCAATGCTGAAGATCCAACTCAGGACCTTACAAATTCAGGGCAAGTATTCTGCTACAAAGCTACACTCCTAGCTTCTTGTGTCGTTTTTAAAGTTTAAATCAGTTACATTTGTATTTTTTTCCATTGTATTTGTTTTCTTTGTAGAGTTATTGTTGTTGTTTTGGGAAGGGGGAATTGTTATTTTATTATTTTGTTTTGAAACAAGGTTTCTCTGTGTACTCTTGGCTATCCTGGAACTAGCTTTGTAGACCAGGGTAGCCTTGAACTCATAGAAACTTGCCTGCCTCTGCCTTCAGAGTGCTGGGATGAAAGGTGTATACCATCCTGGCTTGGGTTGTTTTGTTTTGTTTTGAACGGCCATTATTTGGTAATCCCCTAATGACTATCCATTCTCATGACATTTATCTGCATTTCCTGTTTGCTTCAAATGCCCAATGTTCCTCTTTATTTTGTTTCCAGACAAGTGTCTATTTAGCTTTAATGCCATCAACAAGAAGAAAACGTCTCTGTGAAGGTGTCCCTATGCTTTCAGGGTGACTTAGTTGGTTCTTCTTTCCATAGTGTTTGTTCAGCTGGTCCAAGTCTCTATTTATGTACATTGTGTTCTCTATCACGCCCCTGAGTTTCACTGTTTACTGTCTATCTTACTAGATTTACTTGTCATCTGGCTATCTACTAGACTGTTATGACTTAAGAGGGACTGCATCTAAGGTCGACATGGTGGCCCATGCCCATGATCCCACTTGCTTGAAAGGCTGGTGCAAGAGGATTGCAATGAGTTGGAGGCCAGTCTGGTCTGTTTGGTAATTCTCAGGTCATCCTGGCTACAGAGTAAGACCCAATGACCTTGAAAGAACATTGAGCAGGATGAAGCTGATGCATATTGGGTGAATAGGTAGATGAAGGAAGGATGCTGTAGTCTGAATAAGTGATCTTCACATTTTCTTTTGCTTTCAGGACCCTGAAGAATTTTTAAAAACCACCTCCTATGCCTGTGAGATTTTAAGAGAAAGCAGATGGCTTGGTCCAGTTAATACAGGTTGTACACAAAGAGAGACTAACTTGGTTGTGTGATCAGAGTGAAGGGTCTCCCCATAACAAGAGGTTGTACTGAAAGCTGGAGCTGGCAGCAGCCAAGGTGTTGCCACTGTCCACCTGCAGGTACAATCTGCCTTATAGAGGGGACAAAGCCAGCCTGCATAGATGTCACAGAGCAGCAACCAGAAGGACAGATCCTGACTTTGGTGTCTTCCCTTTCTCCCTTCTTCTGCCAGGACTTCCCACTGGACAAGCCCAAGTCAAATCTAGATGGCTAAGGAGCCACTGACATCTTCCATCTAAGTCATCCAACAAATCGGCCAGCCAGCTGGGGGAGAGGAAAGCACAGAACAGAAGCTAGGACTGTAGTCGGTGACCTACCGTGCTCAGCTTCAGGTATACTGTGTGTTTATGTGTGCATGTATGGTCACATGTGTGCTGGTGCACCTGTATTTGTTTGTATGCAGGCCAGAGGGGTTAATCAAGGTTGACACTCTTCTTCTATTTATTTCTCTCCAAATTATTTTTTGGGGGGGAAACTGAGTCTCTCCACTGAATCTAGATCTCACCAAGTCAAGTCATTGATTGAGTTCCAGGGATCTGCTTAACACACACACGCACACACACACACACACACACACACACACACACACATATCAAAAAAGAAAAACAAAACTGGGGTTATAGATATATACAATACCGTGCCTGGCTTTTACACGGATGCTGAAACCTGAATGAAGGTCACAGCAAACATGTTATCCACTGAACTGTGGCAGGATATTTGATCACACTG
Organism: Mus pahari; assembly: GCF_900095145.1. Taxonomy (NCBI): domain Eukaryota; kingdom Metazoa; phylum Chordata; class Mammalia; order Rodentia; family Muridae; genus Mus; species Mus pahari. The sequence goes on along the minus strand of NC_034595.1, from coordinate 84,311,071 downwards.
TGAACCCTGAAATTGTGTTGTTTACTGAAAAACCCTGTTTCTAGTTGTGGTGTGGCTCAGCCCTTAGCACACACCTTTAATCCCAAACAATGAAGGTACAATTAGTTTATAGAAGGAAGCATCCTTGGTTGAAAGTGTTGTCTAATTGAGCGACAAAGTGACGAATCAGAGAAAGATTTGACAGAATAGGATCTGCCCAACTCTCGGAGAGAGGAAAGGGAAGCTACCTGAGGGGCACTGCAGAGCAAGGAGAGGAAACAATTTTACCAGGACAGTTGTACAAAGGCAGGCTGCAGAGAGTAAAAGCTAGACACAGGTGAAGACAGTACGAGCCAGAGAATGAGAAGGAACCAGAAGCCGGGCAGTGGTGGTGCACACCATCAATCCCAGCACTTGGGAGGCAGAGGCAGGCAGATTTCTAAGTTCAAGGACAGCCTGGTCTACAGAGTGAGTTCCAGGATAGCCAGAGCTACACAGAGAAACCCTGTTTCAAAAACTAAAAAACTGAAAAGAGAGAGAGAGAGAAGGAACCAGAAGATTAGAACAGATTGCCAAAAGTTAGTATGAGGCCAAGAGAGAGAAGCCAGATTGGATCAGCCAGCTTGGAGAGGAGTTCCAGCCAGAACAGCTGAGTTGAACAAGCCAGCCAGAGCTCAGAAAGGACAAAAAAGGGTGACCTTATTCAGCAGTGAGTCTCAGAGGCTGAAAACATGCTAGGCCTAGGTAAGATTATAAGGAGGCTGGAAGCTTCCAGGGCTGGGCCTAAGTTAGCAGACCAAGGCAGTAAGCCTCAGAGACAACAATTACTACAGGAGAATAAAAACTACTTTTACACTGAGCCGACACCCCAGGCTTTTGTGCCACATTTTTAAGTGGACAGCGAAAATATTCAGTTTTAAATTTCTTTCATTACTAAAATGTTTATCTTAAGAAGAAGAAGAAGAGAAGAAGAAGAAGAAGAAGAAGAAGAAGAAGAAGAAGAAGAAGAAGAAGAAGAAGAAGAAGAAGAGGAAGAGGAAGAGGAAGAGGAAGAGGAAGAAGAAGAAGCCATGTGTAGTTGGGCACACCTAGCATTAGGGAGGCAGAGGCATGTAGATCTCTGAGTTCAAGGCCAGCCTGGTCAACAGAGCTGTTTTCAAGGGATGTGGGTTTCCTCTTAAATGCAAGTCATTGCTGAGTCAAGCCCCGTCCCCAGGCCCCCAAAAGTAAAATGTTGCCAAGGATATCCTAATATATTGTAAATATTTATTTAAAAAAAATTTTTTTTTGGAGACAGGGTCTTACTCCATAAGTCAAACTGGCCTAGAACTTACTATATAGTCCAGACTGGTAACATTTGATGGCAATCCTCCAGTCTCAGTCTCCCGAGTGCTCATATGAATAGCTTTTATTTTCTCAAAAGAGTTTCCCATTTTTATTTATTCAGCCGTGACAGCAAATGTCTAGCGTGTGTGTATGGGGCGGTGCTGTAACAAGATAGGCAGCCAGGCACAACTTCGGGAGTCAGATCTTCCCTTCCTCTTTATGGGGTTCCTAGGTTGAACTCCAGTTGCCAGGCAAGAGGCTCTAGCCATGGAGTCATCTCACCAGTCCTACTAATTATTTTTGTTTTTGAGATAAGTGAGCCACCCCCCCAGCCCCCAATTATTATATTTTTAATGACAGCACAATTAGAACTTCCTGGGTGGTGCAATGGAGGAAAGGCTGGGCTAGGAGGCTCAAGCTCTCCTGCTTTTCCCTTCCTCTTTTCTTCCTCTCTCAATACTCACACCCTTGTCCTTTCTGGGACAGAATCTCACTACCCCTCACTGCGTTGCTGGGAACTCACTATGTAGACCAAGCTGGTCTCGAACTTATTCTGGAATGACAGATGCGAGCCACTGTACCTGGCTCTCGGGTTTTATTTCTGTCCCGTATGCAGGGAAGAGGGGCGTTAGAAAGACCCACATATTATCAGAAACCGTTTTCTGAAGACGTACTGAAGAAAGGAGCACAAAGAGACTGAAGGCCTGATCGCTCTCCTCAGCCTGCCCGTGGCAGGCACGGGGGGTAGGGGTGGGGGTGGTGGGGGAGAATCTTCATGGAGCCTGGTGTTAAGATGGAAACAATGCAAAAGGGGCGTGCTGTGGTGGGAGAATGCCTGTGGTCTCAGAAGGGTCCCCTCATCCCGGTCTCCGGGCTGGTTTAGGCCTCTCTCCAGCACTGACTTTTTAAAAAAATTATTTATTATATATGTGTACACTGTAGCTGTCTTTAGACACTCCAGAAGAGAGGATCAGATCTCATTACAGATTGTTGTGAGCCACCATGTGGTTGCTGAGATTTGAACTCAGGACCTTCAGAAGAGCAGTCAGTGCTCTTAACCTCTGAACCATCTCTCCAGCCCCAGTACTGACTTCCTTACACTTAAAAAGGAGGACTTTTCCAGCACTTGGGAGGCAGAGGCAGGTGGATTTCTGAGTTCGAGGCCAGCCTGGTCTACAGAGTGAGTTCCAGGACAGCCAGGGCTACACAGAGAAAAACAAAAACAAAAACAAAAACAAAAAAGGAGGACTTGGTGTTCTTGTGTGGGACCCTGGTTCAGTTTCCAACACCTATATGGAGGATCACAACCATCCCCATCCATAATTCTAGTTCCATGGGACCCAGCACACCCTCTTCCATCCTCTTCAGGAACCAGGATCACCTGGTACACAGACATACATCCAGACAGAACACTCAAACACATAAGATAAAAAGAAAATAAATACAGTTTTTTGGTTGCTCGTTTCTCCAGACAGGATTTCTCGGTGGGACAGCACTGGTTGTCCTGGAACTTGCTCTGTAAATAAGGCTGGCCTTGAACTCATAAAGATCTACTTGCTTCATCCTCCTGAGTGCTGGGATTAAAGGCTTACCACACTGACCTAATAATTCCTGTTTTGTTTTGTTTTCTTAAAAGACTACTTAGATTTGTTTTTAAAAAGATCTATTTTTAGGTGTGTGTGTGTGTGTGTGTGTGTGTGTGTGTATGTGTGTGTGCAGGTGCCCACGGAAGCCAGTGTGCATCAGATCTTCTAGAACTGGAGGTACATGTAGTTGTGAGCTGCCTGACCTATGTGAACAAAAAATTCCCAAAGAGGCCATGTCTGGCTGTGAAGAAAAGCCCCTGGGAGAAGTTTCTATGGCTGCAGCAACTAATAGCATGCTCGGAATTTCAGTACTGCGGAGAGATGGGAATGTTATAGGTTTAGAGGCTAATTACTTTATTTTGGGCTAGCCTTAGCTTTCTGAAACATCCATTCATTGCCCCCACTCTGAACCTGAGCTAACAACTCATGATAATAAATAAAAACCCCTTAAAAGCTATTAATCTAGCCTAGTAGCAGTGACAGCCTGTGCCTTTAATCCCAGCACTTGGGAGGCAGAGGCAGGTGGATCTCCAGTGAATTCCAGGACAGTCATGGTTCCACAGAGAAACCCTGTCTGGAAAAACCAACCAATCAATGCAACAAAAAGAAAGACTTAGTGGATTAAATAGTGGAACTGAAGGACAGGTAACCCTTGACCCTAGGAAATGGAGGGAAGAATGTTGAATATTCCCAAGAGAGAATCAGAGAGAGTTTAGCATCAGGCATGATACAGTGTGTATTACCAGCACTCAAAGGACCACCAGTTCAAGGCCAGTCTGTGCTATCAAGGAAAAAGCCATCTCAGAAAAAAAAAAAAAAGAAAGAAAGAAAGGAAGGAAGGAAGGAAGGAAGGAAGGAAGGAAGGAAGGGAAAGAAAGAAAGAAAGAAAGAAAGAAAGAAAGAAAGAAAGAAAGAAAGAAAGAAAGAGAAAGAAAGAAGTAGGAAAATTTTGTTTTCCTGAGTTTAGATTTAGATGAGCAGGCAGATTGAACACAGCTATGTGGCAACTTCAGACACAACACCCAAAAAAAGAATTTAAAACTAAAAGTCTGAGGACAGCCTTTAATCCCAGCACTTGGGAGGCAGAGGCAGGCGGATTTCTGAGTTCGAGCCAGCCTGGTCTACAGAGTGAGTTCCAGGACAGCCAGGGCTACACAGAGAAACCCTGTCTGGGGGTGGGGGTTGGGGAGTCTGGAGACAAAGTGAACCTCTAGGCAAGGATGACTCTGTTCACAGGTGGCTCAGCTTCTTCCCAGTAGGGTGCAGTCCCATTGTCTTCCTGTTAAAGAATGGATGCTGAGAAGGCTTTCCACCAGGTCTGCCCTGCTGGAACTCCCAGCAGGAACTGAGGCCCTCAGACAGGTAATTTAGTGCTCCTTGCTCTCCCATACACTTGTTTGGTCGACCTCTCCCTGGACCCAAATACATCAGTCACATGGCAAGATCACACAGGGTTGTGGGCCTAGTGCTTTGTACAGAATACACCTCCTTGCTTCTTTTCAAAGACAAAACAGGGCTGGAGAGAAGGCTCAGTGGTTAAGAGTATATTTCAGGGGCTGGTGAGATGGCTCAGCGGTGAAGAGCACTGACTGCTCCGAAGGTCTTAAGTTCAAATCCCAGCAACCACACGGTGGCTCACAACCATCTGTAACAAGATCTGACTCCCTCTTCTGGAGTGTCTGAAGACAGCTACAGTGTACTTGCATATAATAAATAAATAAATCTTTAAAAACAAACAAAAAAAACCCAACCAAACAAAAAGACTGCAGAGTAAGCGGTAGTATGTCCAGTTTATCCGTGAACAGAGGTTAGTAAATTATCAGGGGGCTGGACGGCAACACCGTTAGCCCCAGAACTCAGATGGAAGCAGAGGAGGGTGGGTAGATAGACCTCTGTGAGTTTAAGGCTGCACCTGGTTCCAGGACATCAAAGGCTGCATAGAAAGATAGAAAGGGGCTGGAGAAATGGCTTAGCGGTTAAGAGCACTGACTGCTCTTCCAGAGGTCCCGAGTTAGGGTTAGGATTAGGTTTGGCTCACAGCCATCTGTAATGGGATCCAGTGCCTTCTTCTGGTATGTCTGAAGACAGTGACAGTGTACTCACATATATGAAATAAGTAAATAAATCTTTTTTTTTTAAAAAAAAAAAAAAAAAAGAAAGAAAGAAAGAAAGACCCTGTCTCAAAATAAAATAAAATAAAATAAAAAATAAAAAGGATGAAGTAGAGGATTGCTTAGGGCCTGGTGGGTGAAGGAAGGAATTCTTCATTTCCAACTGCAGATGGTCAGGAAAGTTGTCATGGGTCAAGTGATCTGGGGAGCTGTTTTTTTTTTTTCTCCATCTTCTTGAATGTGTGTGTATGTGTGCAGGTGCATTCATGTCTCTCTTTTTCATTTTCTGTATTTTGTGTATGCATGTATGTATGTATGGGTATGCATTCGTGCCCCTCTCTCTCTGTGATTGTGTTTGTATATGCGTGTGTGTGTGTGTGT
>NC_034595.1:84303448-84305463 GCF_900095145.1 Mus pahari | reverse complement strand
GTCTAGCTAGACAGCTTTGCCCTGGAGACCCTCTGTCTTCTCCACAAAGCTAGGATTCCAGGAGTGTAGCAAAACCTAGATATCAGCACTCGGGAGGCAGAGGCAGGCAGATTTCTGAGTTCGAGACCAGCCTGGTCTACAGAGTGAGTTCCAGGACAGCCAGGGCTATACAGAGAAACCCTGTCTCGAAAAACCAAATCAAACCAAACCAAAAAAAAAAAAATTAGATATTAAACATGGGTGCTGGAGATGGATTTTGGGACCTTATGCTTGAACAGCGAGCCCCTTACCGATAATAGACCTGTCTCCCCAGCCCTGATTTTCGTGGTGTTTATTTGAAACAGGTTCTCACACAGCCCAGACTGGTCTTGAACTCCCTGTGTAGTTGAGGATGGCTTTGAACTCTCAATCCTCCCATCTCCATTCCAAGTCTGGGATTAGAGAAATGCATTACCGTGCTTGACCTTGTTCTTATTTTTTAAAACACTGTCTCACTTTACAAGCCAAGTTTCTTGAAACCCAGTATGTGACCCAGGCTGGCCAGGAACTTAAGGGTAATCCTTGAGTCTCAGTTAGGATTACATGTGTGAATCACCACCAAGGTGATCATACACACACACACACACACACACACACACACACATATATATATATATATATATTCTCAGGTTGGCTTGAGCTGTGTAGCTGCTCTTGAATGTGGCAATCCTCCTGAATGCTGTGATTACAGGCATGTGCCATCATACCTGGCTTTATGTGGTGCTGGGGACCAAACCCAGGGCACATGCACCGTAGACAGGCATTGCACCAACTGAGCCATCTCCTACCTATATGCTTTTCTTATACTAAATCCCCAAGCATAGCAACTTATTTCAGCTGCTCAAGCAGCTCTGAGACTGATGACCAGAGCACAAGGTAGAGAACCTACTGTATCCTCAGACCCCTCTGGCCTTAGGAAGCTTTGCCCTGGAGGGTCAAAATAATGCTGACTTGGCTTCTTTGAGTGTTTCTTCACCTTCTGACTTGTTGGCCACAAGCATGTCTTACTATGTAATCAGGATTAGAATAAGTATTAGGTGCTGTGGGTATATGGTGCTCTGAGAGCAGGCCCCTTGTCCCGGTTGTAGGTCAGGGGAAGGTCTCAGTAGGAAGACACAAAGGATTGCGCGTAATTAATGCTAAAAACAGATCTGGTTGTGCTTAGTTTATAATTATTCTTTAAACTGTACTTACAGGCTGGATGTCTATATATGATACATTACACAATTTAAAAATACAGGTCTAAAGCTGGGTGCGGTGGTACACGCCTGTAACCCCAGAGGTCAGCCAGGAGGCTGAGGCACAGGGATCAGGAGATTAAGGGCAGCCTTGGTTACATAGTGATATGGGTCTCAACAAAACATTTTTTTTAAATAATGAAAAAATTTAAAAAAATATACAGCTAAAAATAAAAATATAAGTATATTCCCCAGTGGCAACCAGCAATGAGCAGGAACTCATACGGTGGCTTCTAAATATGATTCCTCTCTAATAACAGGAACCAGGAATCTTTGGAGTAATGACTGATTCTTATACTTGAACAAGGAAAAATGAGAGAGAAACCCAGAGTATCCCATAGTGCATGAGAGCAAGGAGGAGCTTAAAAAGTGAAAGGATGCCTAATCAAAAAGCAAAACAAAAACCAAAAACCAAAACCAAAACAAAACAAAAACAACAAAAAAGGCAAAACAAACAACAACCCCCAAAATACCCCCACCCAAACCTGAATCAACAACAAAAAACAGAGCAAAATAAACTCTAAAAATCCCTTTAAAAAGCTGGAACAAGGCAGGGCGTGGTGGCGCACGCCTTTAATCCCAGCACTCGGGAGGCAGAGGCAGGTAGATTTCTGAGTTGGAGGCCAGCCTGGTCTACAGAGTGAGCTCCAGGACAGCCAGGGCTATACAGAGAAACCCTGTCTCGAAAAACCAAACCAAACCAAACCAAACCGGAAAACAGATGAGAAGGAGCGAGAG
>NC_034595.1:84300155-84303402 GCF_900095145.1 Mus pahari | reverse complement strand
GAGAGAGAGAGAGAGAGAGAGAGAGAGAGAGAGAGAGAGAGAGAAAGGGAGGGAACGTGGCTAGAGTAACCAGGATGGAGAGACCTGGCAAATATCACCACGTGATCAAGGTTAACCATCGCCTATGAGAGCGGTAAGCAGCATGTGCCCCTAATAAGATGTGAGGAGGAGAGTACCTCTTGCCACTCTCCCAGGGAAGGAGGCAGAGGCAAGAGGATTGCTTGAACCAGCATATGCCAACATTGCCTGACCGGGTCTGGTCGTTCAAACACTTCACAATTACTCGCTGGGAAGGGAGAGTGGGAAAGTATAAGATTAAAGACGATGGAAAGCTATCATTCGGGTTGAAAGTAGCCTTCTTGGGAAATCTGCAGGCTAGTTGGCATTTCTCCACATTTCTTAGACTTCATTTTAATGGGGTTGGGTGTGTGTGTGTGTGTGTGTGTGTGTGTGTGTCTCGTCGTGGTTGTCCTGAGACTTGAAACCATGGTTTCCAGCATGGGAGCAATTAATTCATTTTGCCAAGAGCGACCTTTCCACTTGAGAGATACCCCAGTTCTGGCTGCGTAATTTTTATGTAATTACTTCAGTGAGATTGCACGGCTAGATGTAAGGGGGACTAAAGTAAGTAGCCTGCTTAACTCAAACTGAAGGTTGGGTCTCCGGACTTTATCATGAGGGAAGCCATAGAAGTCTATGTAGCAAGTGTGTGGACAGATTACTCAGTGACTCAGCCAGGCACACAGTCGTAACTTCCGGATGTCTCCAGCTTGCTCCTCCCCCACCCAATCCTTTCAGCTGACATAAATTGCATCATAAGCACCCGGTAGGGTGCGGTCAAATCCCCCCAGTAAATCTTTGTATTCCAGAGGCCTTGGGCAGGATCTGGGATTGGAGGTTAGCCTTGGCTACATGGGAAGCTGGAGGCCTATACCAAGACTCTGTCTCGAAAAGGCAAATCAATCCAGTGTGGTGGTGCATGCCTGACTCATGATCCCAGCAATCAGGAGGCTGAAGCTGGAAGAATCAACGCAAATTCGAGGCCAGCCTGGGCTACACAGTGAGTTGAGGCCAATCTGGGCTACAGAAGTGTAGCCTATCTCAAAACACACACACACGCCGGGCATGGTGGCACACGCCTTTAATCTCAGCACTTGGGAGCCAGAGGCAGGCGAATTTCTGAGTTCGAGGCCAGCCTGGTCTACAGAGTGAGTTCCAGGACAGCCAGGGCTATACAGAAACCTTGTCTCAAAAAACAAACAAAACAAACAAACAAACAAAAAAAACCCAAAAAACCCCACACAAACCAAAAACGAGAACCAAACAAAAACCCCCACCAAACTAAACAAGCAAGAGACTAGACCAGAGAAACTCGCCTCCATGGCCCACCTCCCCTACCTCTTTCTCAGCCTGTTTCAGCCTTCTTTAGAAGCTCTTAGTAGCCACACCCACTAACGGAGACAGGCGGGAGATTCCTAGGCTGGGAGTAGTAGGGCGGAGCCTTTGTAAAACCTTGCAAAGCCTTGCTCACCCTTGGTCACTAGCCCCTCCCACCCCAGTGAGAAGAATCCAACCCATTGGCGGGAAAAGGAGATTCTGGAACAGAAGGGGAAGAGGGGTCTTCAAGAAGGAGGCAAGCTTTCGTGCCATCAAGAGAATTGCCAAGTTGTCTTCCACGGGACCGTCACGGAGCCACAAATATGTCCAGGTCAGAAGCCAGAGCGGGGGAAGATGGAGCGGGGTTTGAGGTGGGAGATATGAGGAGAGAGGTATTGGTGTGTAATTTCTAGTTCAGTGGTCAGATTGATTAGATCCTCGTCGCTCACTGAAAGCAGTTTTCTGAGTCCATACCTTTTATCCCTTCATGGAAAAGCAAATGGCTGACGTTACTGAACAGCGCTCGGCGCCGGACCCTGTAGGTATAGCTTTGTTCTGTCCCCACAGCATATCTGTTAGTTTTCTTCTTTTATTCGTTCATTTAGGTTGGTTTTGTTTTGGTCGTTCGAGGCAGGGTTTCTCTTTGTAACAGTGGTTATCCTGGCACGTGGTTATCCTGGCACTCACTCTGTAGACCAGGCTGGCCTTGAACTCACAGGGCCCCCAGAGAACTAGGGTGACGGGTAAGCACCGTCATGCACTGGCTGGCTGTTGTTGGTTTTAGACCCTGTGTCATGAGTCCTGGACGTCTCCACTTCTTCCTGACCCTTTCCAAAATCCCGGAATTACTGGTATCTACATATCGATTGCTACTTGGGCAGCTTTAGGAACGCCATCTACCGAGGAGCATCTCTTGCTCTTGGATATTGTTGTTATTGTTGTTGAGACAGGTTTGTCTCTGTAGTTTTGGTTGGCCTGGAAACTCAGGAAGATCCTACTGGTTCTGCTGGGGTTAAGAGTTTGCACTGCCACATCTAGCCTGTTTTGTTTGAGATTCCATCTCACTACCTAGCCCTGTAACACAGGTTACACTTGCCTCTGCCATCATTCCTGGCTTGTTAACTCTTAAATATTTGGATTTTTCAACTGGATTCGTATCTGCATGACTATAACCCATCATTCCAGGGGTTAGGAGAAAGAATTCTTTTTTTTTTTTTTTTTTTTTTTTTTTTTTTTTTTTGGTTTTTCGAGACAGGGCTTCTCTGTGTAGCCCTGACTGTCCTGGAACTCACTCTGTAGATGCTGGCCTCGAACTCAGAAATCCACCTGCCTCTGCTTCCTGAGTGCTGGGATTAAAGGCGTGCACCACCACTGCCCAGCTAAAAAAATTTATTTTATTTTATGTGTGTGAGAATTTTTACATGAATGTATCTTTGCACTACTGTGTGCCTGGTAACAGTGGAGACTAGAAGTGGGCATTGAATGTCCTGAAACTGGAGGTTTTTCAGCTGCCACGTGGGTGCTGAGACTCAAACGCAGGCTCTGGAAGAGCAGCCAGCGCTCTTAACCACTGAGCCATCTCTCCAGCTCCTAGACATTGTTTTAAATGCCCAAAGCCCAGATTATTTGTTTGTTTGTTGTTATTTTTTGAGACAAAGTTTCACTGTGTAGCCCTGGCTGTCCTGGAACTCACTTTGTAGACCAGGCTGGCCTTGAGCTCAGAAATCAGCCTGCCTCTGCCTCCCAAGTGCTGGGATTAAAGGAATGAACCACTGCCTGGCTATGGATCCTTTATAATAGTTATTCTCATAGGGTTGTTTTGGTTTAATTTGGTTCTCCACCTCTTATTTTTTAGCATAAGAGGGGTAAA
>NC_034595.1:84294695-84298478 GCF_900095145.1 Mus pahari | reverse complement strand
GGGACTTGGTAATGTGTAAGAGTTACTCAGGTGGTACTGGTTTTGAGGGCATGAAGAGGTCATACAGAGCAGCTGAGGCCATGGAAGCACTTCGAGAGGCCATGGAAGGCCATTGGTGAAGGTGCAGCCTCAGTTGCAATTGATGGCCCAGGATTGAAGGGGTCATTCAAAGGAGTTGAGGCTTGGCACCATGAAGAGAGCCTATAAGAGGCTAGTGGTGAAGCCTAGTTACAGTGGAAGACAGCAGCATTTTAGAGATGCCGCTTTCCGTTAGCTTTGGTTTCATCTCTGATTGAACCATCAGTAAACCAGGTGGGAACCAAATGTTGTGACCATTCTGTTGCTCCCACAGTTCAATAGATGCCTCTTTGGGGGAGGGGTGAGCATTTTATGGGTGGGGAATATAGGCAATTGAGCTATTTCCTCAGTGAGGGAAGGGACAGACCCCTTTGCTACCATATCTTGTCATGAAGGAATTCACATAGGTATCAGTTTCACTCTAATGCCTTTAAAGGTCTCTGCCTTTGGATGGACCCAACCCATCAGTGTAAGGGTCACCCTCTGAGGTTCTCCCTGCCTCGTAAAATGTCCAGATTTGATTCTCGAAGAGAGTACTTATTCTCTGTATAGGGAAAGCATTTGCAATAGAAGCCAACAGGCAAGTGCTGATGGACTCCTTTTTCACTTTATGAAGGGTCCCCAGCTGGCAATTAATCAATAAATATGATCTCCATAATTAGGACATCATCTGGTTCATGATTGGTCAGGGTTGCGTGCACAGAGATGAGCTTAACGCTGCTCTTTGTTTCTGTCCCCACTGGAAATGAGCTGTCTTTATGGTAACCCTGTAGAGGCATTTTATAAAAAAAACAAAAAAACAAAAAAACAAAAAAACAAATGTAAATATGATATGTGATTTCTCCAGTGTGCAAACATATCAATTAGGAGCTCTATCTGAGTTTTGTCCCCAGGGGGTGGGTGGGATCAAAGGTGTGTGCTACAATCACCCTGCCCAAATATTTTATCCTTAGTTCCAAATCATTCCAGTTCTTAGAGATTTACAAAACTTGTTTGAGGGGCTGGAGAGATGGTACAGTGGTTAAGAGCTACTGGTTGTTCTTCCAAAGGACCCAGGTTCAATTCCCAGCACCCACGTGGCAGCTCACAACTGTCTGTAACCCCAGCTCCGGACCCTTTCACACCATTGCACATAAAATAAGATAAAATATTTTTTTAAAGACTTCTTCAGTCATTGCTCTTACCTGCTGAGCAATGTCTCCAGCTCAAAATAAAATATGTGGGCGTGGTGGCACACATCTTTAATCCCAGCACTCGGGAGGCAGAGGCAGGCGGATTTCTGAGTTGGAGGCCAGCCTTGTCTACAGAGTGAGTTCCAGGACAGCCAGGGCTATACAGAGAAACCCTGTCTCGAAAAACAAACAAACAAACAAAACATGTTTGAACTGCAGTAGCCCTTTTAATTTACTTAAAACATTTTAAGTTGAGGTTGGGGATTTGACTCAGTGGTAGAGCGCTTGCCCTGGTTTTGGTCCTCAGCTCTGGAAAAAAAAATTTTTTTTTTAAAGTCTCTTAACTTTGTTTTTAATGGAAAGCAACAAAATTGTCCTTTTTATTTAAGAATAAAACTCAAAAGCTTGATGTATAACATGACACATGCCCCGTGGCCGTCTCCCATCTAACATTCTAGCATGGAATTAAGACACACGGTTTAAGAAAACCCATTTTGGGGGCAGTGGTGGCGCAAGCCTTGAATCCCAGCACTTGGGAGGCAGAGGCAGGAGAATTCTGAGTTCGAGGCCATCCTGGTCTACAGAGTGAGTTCCAGGATATCCAGGGCTACACAGAACCTTATCTTGAAAAACCAAAAAAAAAAAAAATTTTTTTTTAAATTATTTTTTTAAATTATTTTATTCATTTATATTTCAGATTTATATTTCACCACTGCCTGGCTTGAAGAAGTATTTTCTATTCCTAGTTTCTTCCAGAAATTTCTCATGATTGGGGTGTTGAACTTGATTAAAAGCCTTTTGTGCATCTATGAAAGGGTTCCATGTAGCCCAGGGTGGACCCTGCCTCCCAAGAGCTGGGATTAAAGATGTCTGCCATAATGCCTGCTTTTCTCCTCTCAAGCCCCTTGTAGCCCAAACAGGCATCAAACTTGCTGAGTAGCCAAGGATGCCCTTGAACTTCTGATCTCCCCCACCTCTACCTACCTGGTGGGGAAATGGACCTTTGGCATCAATCCTGGTTTATGATGTGCTGGCTTTGTGCACGCTAGACAAGTGTTCTACCGACTGAGCTGTGCTCCTAGGATCCCTGATCTGGCCCCTTTTTAGAAGAAGTAGGTAGATAGGTTGTTTTTTTTGTTTTTTTTGTTTTTTTTTTTTTTAGAAGTGATCTCATTATACAGCTCTGTCTGGCCAAGGTTGTCTTAAATGCTAGCAGGTCTCTAGTGTAGGATTACAGGCATGCACAGTCATGCCTGGTAGTTTAGGGGATTTTTTTTTTTTTAAAGATTTATTTATTTATTATATGTAAGTACACTGTAGCTGTCTTCAGACACTCCAGAAGAGGGCATCAGATCTTGTTACGGATGGTTGTGAGCCACCATGTGGTTGCTGGGATTTGAACTCTGGACCTTCAGAAGAGCAGTCGGGTGCTCTTACCCACTGAGCCATCTCACCAGCCCAGTTTAGGGGCTTTTTGAACAACTCATTTTGTATTTCATTTTTTCTTAGTGAGCTTGACAAATGTGTGAATTCTGCTTGTTCTTTGGGCGGGCAGATGACCAGACACAGGGAGGCCACTGACCCAGGAGATACCAGTCTTTTTCTACCTCCCCAACATGGGATGGACGGCTACAGTGTAACTGTGGTAACTTTGTTCTTTTAGTTCTGGACTGTAACAGGTATGCCCCTCACTAGGTAGCAAGGGTGGGTCAAGAGCCCTCTATCTTAGGCAGTAATGGTATCTTAGTGAGACCTTGACTCAAACTAAAAATAGAAATGATGGATTGGAGAGATGGCTCAGTAGTTAAGACCACATAACTGCTTTTCCCGGAAGACCTGAGGTCAGTTCCCTACACTCACATTGGGTGGCTCACAACAGTCTCAAACTCTAGCTCCTGGGGATCTGGTACCATCTTCTGGCCTCCCTGGGCATTCACACACATGTGGCGTACATTCACACAGACACAAATATGAATGTAAATGAAATAAAACAAATCTTAAAATAATAATAAGACCAGAGAGATGGTTCTGTGGGTAAGAACATTGGGGCTCTCTTTCAGAGAATCTGTGTTCTATTCCCAGCACCCACATGTAGCAACATCATCACCAGAGCTATTAGAAGCATTTGTAACTCTAATTGCAGGGGATTTGACGCCCTCTTCTGGCCTCCTTTGGGTACCTTCACATACATGTTACACAGACATAGATGCAGAGAAATACCCATATGCACAAAATGAAAACTAATTATGGCTAAGGGCATAACTTAGTGGGAGAGCACTTGCTTGTAAGCGGTGTGTTCAGGCTCTAGCATGACTCACCCCACAAAAATCCCTACTTTCTTTTTTTTTTTTTTAAAGATTTATTTATTTATTATATGTAAGTACACTGTAGCTGTCTTCAGACACTCCAGAAGAGAGCATCGGATCTTGTTACAGATGGCTGTGAGCCACCTTGTGGTTGCTGGGATTTTAACTCCGGACCTTCGGAAGAGCAGTCGGGTGCTCTTACCCACTGAGCCATCTCACCAGCCCCC
>NC_034595.1:84293225-84294684 GCF_900095145.1 Mus pahari | reverse complement strand
TAGCCCTGGCTGTCCTGGAACTCACTTTGTAGACCAGGCTGGCCTCGAACTCAGAAATCCGACTGCCTCTGCCTCCTGAGTGCTGGGATTAAAGGCATGCGCCACCACGCCCGGCTCAACTCCCTACTTTCTAAGGCAGCTTTGTTTGTGGTTATACACAGCCCTTTCAATCTTTGTTTTGTTTTTGGAGACAACAGTTTCTTTGTGTAGCCCTGGCTGTTCTGGGCTTCCCCCAGTAGACCAGGCTGGCCTCCAGCTCAGAGATCTGCCTGCTTCTACCTCCCCACTGCTGGGATTAAAGGTGTGCACCACCACCAGCAGCAGATGGTCCTTTCTTAAGCCAGAGCAACTTCTGTGGCCATACATGGTTTATAAAAGTAGAGTGGAATTTTTTGCTTGTCACCCACATTGTGAGTTTTTTGGTGGCCAATGGCCAGGAAGAGATACTGCTTCATCTTGCTGCAACAGATGGCCTCTGTAGTACCACGAAAAAAAGAGCCTTCCGGTTTCCCCCCCTCTGCCCCTACCTCTCTGTGTTAAGTCACTCATTCCACCCGTCTGTCCACCTCCTAATTATCTCCCAGACCTTTCCCTTTACCGGGGAATTTCCTTCCCCTGGAAACCTTGCTTCTTTAGATCACTCTGGTCTCAGCTTGGATACCACTTTGTTCAGGAGTCCTCCCTTAGCTCTTCCATGTCACCAGGCTGACTTACAAATCCTTAGTAGCTAGGCAGAGGCAGGTGGGAGTTCAAGGCCAGTCTTGTCTACCTACAGAGTGAGTTCCAGGACAGTCAGGGCTATACAGAGAAACTTTGTTTTGAAAAACAAAAAACAGACAGACAAAAAAAAAATCTTGACTAGGGGCTGGAAAAGATGGTTAAATTTGGCACAGTGGTTCACACTTGGAATCTCACTTCTTGAGAGGCTAAAGCAAGGGGATTATGGGGGCCAGGCTGGGATACACAGTTACTTTCAGATTAGCCTGGGATGCAGAGTGACCCTATCTAAGAAATAAACCGGCAGTGGCAGCCAGGAGGTCATAGCATATGTGGTGCTTAAGAGCACAAGTCAAGGAAGATATGTCTGACCTTCAAGCCAACCTTACACTTAACTGCCGTTCTACATCTGTATAACTATGTAATGGGTGTTGTTGAAACTGAGAGTCTAAGGGAAAAGCCATTGCAGGTAGCCTCACTAGGCGTCTTGAGTCAGAGGCTGATGTCTTTTCATCCACCAGATTTTTTTGGTGGCTCCGGCTTTAACATGGGTCATCAGGAAGCAAGAGGCATCAGAAGAAATAACATGAGCTGCCATGTGGGTACACCTCCATGCCAGAAGAGGGCATCAGATCCCATTACAGATGTCTGTGAGATGCCATGTGGTTACTGGTGGCACATGCTATTAATCCCAGTACTCAGGAGGCAGAGGCAGGCGGATTTCTGAGTTCGAGGCCAGCCT
>NC_034595.1:84293116-84293214 GCF_900095145.1 Mus pahari | reverse complement strand
TACTTTTTTTTTTTTTGGTTTTTTCGAGACAGGGTTTCTCTGTGTAGCCCTGGCTGTCCTGGAACTCACTTTGTAGACCAGGCTGGCCTCGAACTCAG
>NC_034595.1:84289900-84291756 GCF_900095145.1 Mus pahari | reverse complement strand
TCTGAGTTCGAGGCCAGCCTGGTCTACAAAGTGAGTTCCAGGACAGCCAGGGCTACACAGAGAAACCCTGTCTCGAAAAAACCAAAAAAAAAAAAAAAAAAAAGAAAGAAAGATCTCAGAACATTTTCTAGAAGAATTACCACTAAAGTATTGCCCACATCTTGTGTGGGGAAAGTGTGTGTGTGTGTGTGTGTGTGTGTGTGTGTGGTGAGGGAATTGTGAGGGGAGAATCTGATGGCTTCTGTCCTCCTTGTCCTAGAGGAGAGGCAATGTTCATAGTCAACCACTAGGTGGCACTGTGAAAGGCGGGCAGGCACACTGATTATGCTAGTAGAACCTATCAATTAATTAGAAGAGATTTCAGATCACAAAATGTAAACTCTGTTTTTTTTGTGTTTTGCCTCCTTTTGGGAGGGGGTTTCTTGAGATATGGTCTTGCTCTGAAAACTCATAGCAATTTCCCTGCCTCAGCCCCCTAAGTGATAGGATTGCTAATATGTGCCTCCGTACCTGGGTTAAAACCCCTTGTTTTATA
The DNA here is from genome assembly GCF_900095145.1 of Mus pahari. Taxonomy (NCBI): domain Eukaryota; kingdom Metazoa; phylum Chordata; class Mammalia; order Rodentia; family Muridae; genus Mus; species Mus pahari. The sequence continues at coordinate 84,291,221 of NC_034595.1, read as the reverse complement.
AAAGAGACATGATGTCTGGAGAAGTTATCCACACCCCCTACTTTTGTGATTAGCCCAAGCCTAGGAACTCAGATTGTTCTCAGTTTGGTGTATCTACCCATCAATGCCCATTAAAAGACATACACAGATTCCCTCACTATCCACTCATTGTGGTGCAAGTTTGTTGAAGTCACTGGCATCTTTGAAAGCCTCAGACTTCATTCACAGAATAAAGGATTGGGCTGTATATTTGAGATGTCAAGAAGGTCATGCTAAGCCACTAGGGGCTATCCTAATTTAAATTAATTAAAGTTATTTGTAATTTAAAATTCTGTTCTCAGCCACATTTCCACAGCTCAGCAGATTGTTGTAGGCAGTAACTACTACCCAGCAAAAGTTCAGGACATTTCCAATATCGAGGGGTTGTATCCGCATCGAATGGTATTTAAGGTGCTTCTAGCATTATCCTGTGTGCTCCTGGGTGCCAAGAGATGGGGGTGGGGTAGGGGTGAATGTTAAATGCATGTGGCTTTCTATCTCTCAACCTGAGTTCCTCTCTGAGATAGGGTCTCATGTATCTTCGGCTGACCTTAAATCTGTTCTGTAGACAAGCATGAGTCTAAGCTTTGGTCTTTGTTCCTTTGCCTCCTAAGTGCTGGGATTACAGATGTACATCAGCCTCTCTCTATTCACTCAGGGCCCCCCAGCTTCCTCTAACAGCACCCTTTATATCCCTGTGTTAAATTAAGAGTCTACATCTGTGATTGTCTGGGTTGATGATCCTCCTTACGTGTCCTGTGTCCCCATCCCCAGTCCCCAGCTCTGGCTTGCTCTGTACACTAGCACTGAGCCACGCCTTCCTGTCTGCCCCACATCCCCCCTGGTTTGTGCAGATGTTAGAGTTGTCGAGCTACAGGTTAGGGGAGCTGCACAATGGCTCCTTTGCTCGGATGAAGCATAGCCCAGGTTGTGCTGACAGTGGCTCTCGGTGCTGTAGCTTCCTTAGTGCCAATCATCAGGACTTACAGCAGCACGGAGTAAGTGGCAGGTGACCATCAGTTTAGGAAGCCAGTACTGATACTTCATGCTTGGAGAACAGAAGTAGAAAATGTGGCATGCTGTGAAGGATGAGAACAGTGTACTGCTGAGAAACGGATTCAGTTACAGCTTGCATGTATGTTTTAATTCCAGTCTTGTAGCGTGGGTTTCCTCCTCTGTAAGATAGCTTTCAAGAAGTAACCTGGGTTCAAACCCCAGAAACCTGTGGAGGTAGAAGGACAGAACTGACTTTAAAAGTTGTCTTCTGCCGGGTGTGGTTGCTCATGCCTTTAATCCCAGGACT
>NC_034595.1:84240099-84287975 GCF_900095145.1 Mus pahari | reverse complement strand
ACTCACTTTGTAGACCAGGCTGGCCTCGAACTCAGAAATCCGCCTGCCTCTGCCTCCCGAGTGCTGGGATTAAAGGCGTGCGCCACCACGCCCGGCTCCTACCTTAAGCTTTCTTTACTGCCACCTTTGTCACCTTGGAACTCCCTTCGAGAGGAGCTTGAAAGTCAGAAGAGCAGTTACTCGGCTAGTGTTAGATAGACCTTGTCTGCCATCAATCTGGGTTCCTAGAGCTCCCAGGTCACTCAACATAGGGCCTTTTCCTTCCAGCGCCTGAAGATTCGAGCATGGAACGTGTAACTTCAGCAGCCCCCTAGAGCAGGAAGGAGCAGGCTGAGTGAGGCTTTGCTCTGGGAGGACTCAGGGTCTTAGCCTTAAGTGTCCCCTAATTTACAGCATCAAAGGCAATTTTGATGAGCCCTTAGCCCTTAGAGGGGCTGTACTCGACCTGGGAGAACATGTGGAATTGGGACTCAGAAAAGGTGTAGTGGGATGGGAGATGCGTCCAGGTAACTAATGGTAACTGGGCGGGGCAAGCCCACGCCGCAGGACCTCCGCGATGGCGAAAAACTACGACTCCCATGATACTCCAGAGCTGAGCCCCGCTTTTCCGCCCGCCCACTGGCTGCCGTTCCCGCGAGCGGTGAAGCCGATTGGCCCCGGCGGAATGGGGGGCTCCCCCGCTAGCAGGTTAGTGGGCGCCACCGGCAGCAGACGTTGACCGAGCGCGCGATGGGGAGGGGGGGGCGGGCGGGCAGGGAGGACGAGGGCCCGCGCTCACTATTCAGGAAACTGCGGAGCGCCATCGCCGTAGCGTAGCCGCGGACCGTGAGACGCCGGGCCGGCGCGGAGACTGCGTGGCGCAGGCGCAGTGCGGGACTTCTCCTGGGTCCCCAGACAGCTGGAGGAGATAAACAGAGGAGGAGGGAGGGGAGTGCGTGTGCGAGAGCGCGCGAGGGAGTGTGAGTGTGTGTGAGCGCGGGTGTGAGGCGGTGCGCAGGGGCGGGCGGAGGCGCTGTCCGGCCCCGGCCAGGCGCCGGGCGGGGAGCATGGGAAGAGGCTAGAGCTGCCCGGGTCCCCAGCCCCCTTCCCGGGATCCGCACCCCTCTGCTCCCGGGAGAGGGGCCGGGCCCCCCGGACCGACATGGGCTCCTGAAGTTGCTCCGCTGCTGGTCCTGGGAAGAGACCTGACAGGTACGGGTCGCCGCCGCCCCATCCCCGCCGCAGACGTCGAGTCGGGGACGGACTCCCACAGCCCCGGCTCCGGGGCCGTCCGCTCTGGGCCGGCTCCCTGCTGGGGGCCTGAGCCCGACCGCCTCGGGACTCCGGGGTGTCCCGGGAAGGGGTCAGGCCTTAGCGGCGAGGAAGGGCAGAAAGGGCTGGGGAAGGGAGGCTAACAGAGGACTGGCTGGGAGGTTGGGGTGGGGTGGGGAGGCTGTAGGAGTCCCGCAGGCTCCACCGGGGCAGAGGTAGAAGTCGTCCTATCACGGGACTTTTATGTATGTATGTATTTATTTATTTTTGCGGAGTTTTTGACATCTGATCTGGCGCCTGATCGCACTCAGGAAGAAAGGGGCAGGTGGAAGTTTCAAGAGGTCACTGACCTGATCTACTCTTTCCGTGTCTCTCTGTCTCTCTTTCCCTCTCTTGCTCTCAGTTTCTGTCTCCCCCATACTCCTTTTCTTTTTTTCCTTTCCTTTTCCTTCCTCTGAGAGAGAGAGAGAGAGAGAGAGAGAGAGAGAGAGAGTGAGAGAGAGTGTGAGTTTGTTTTCAGGCTTCTGGCAGCCGCAGATGCCTTCAGTGGCTCATCCTGGCACCAAACTGAACTTTGCCAAGGTGTTTGCATCATCGACTGTAGCGCTAAGTACAAAGGGTCTCTGTTTGGGAGTGGGCTATTCGTACCCACTTCAAAGGGTAAATAAGAATCGTAGAGATAAACTGCAAACCAGCAGGATCTCTGAAAAGCTTTCGTGAGCGTCCCATTCCCCGCCCCACCCCCATCCCAAGCCGAGTGGTTGGAGTTTCTTGGCGACTTAATGGTTTGCTGTCCACTGCAGGTGCACTGAGGGTTTACATGCGATTTAATCTTAGCAGCTGAATATAACTAATTTCTTGTGAATGTCTCTGGTGTTCTTAAATCTCTTGAGGTAAATGTGCTGGTGGAGCAACTCGAAAGTTTTGTTCTCAAGTTTGAGTTTAGAAGCTGAGTGCTGTGACTAGCTTTTCCATTCCCTCCAAGGATGGAGTGGATGATCGGGATAAAGTGTCAGATAAGCATTTTTTTTTTTTCATGTGTGGGTTTTAAAACAAAGTCTCATGTAGCCCAGGCAGGCCTTGTAGTTCATCATGTAGTTCATGCTGGCTATAAACTCTATTTTCCTGCCTTCAAGACCCAAGTACAGGGATTAAGTGGTATAGTGCTATTACCCTTGGCCCCAAAGTTTTTGTTTGTCTTGTTTTGTATTTTGGAGACAGGGTTTCTCTGTGTAGCCCTGGCTGCCCTTGCGTTCACTCTAGACCAGGCTGGCCTCAGACTCAGAGATCTGCCTCCTGAGTGCTGGGATTAAAGGCTTGTGACCCCATACCTGGCTCCAGGTGTTCCTTTTTAAACAAAGCCTGCCAGATCTCTTAGGAGTTTGAGGCTAGCCTGGTCTACCGCGGGAGACCCAGTCTCAAAACCCAAGTGTAAGTAAATAAGTAAAGCCGGACTCAGTTTTGAGAAGAAAATCATTCTGGGGAATCTTCTGAGACAATCTACCTAGGGCCTAGGTGTGCTCACTGGTCTCCGCTTAAGTTGTGAGTGGGCAGGCTCACACAGTGAGTGAACACCCTTGGACTATTTCTGGTTTGAGTTCTGTATTTTATTTTCTTATAAGCCTTGTATCCTTAAGAATTAGAATTTTGCTGTTGAGTATAATACTCAAGTATTTTTTAATTTTTTTTTTTTTCATGTATGAGTCTTTTGCCTGCATGTATGTATGTATGTACACCACATGTGTGCTGTGCCCATGGAATCCAAAATAAGGTGACAGGTTTTCTGGAACTGAAGCTACAGATAGGTGTGAGCTGCCATGTGGGTACTGGGAATTGACCCCAGTCCTCTGCAAGAGCAGCCAATGCTTTTAATCACTGAGCCATCTCTCCAGATCCTCCAAGTCTTCTAAAACAGATTAGGGAGTAATTGGCACAGTTGACTCTTCATTGTTGAGTTGTATTTAATTTTTCTCTTCTTTTGAGACAGGCTCGTACAGTCCAGCTGAGGCTGGCCTGGAACTCCAGGCAGATCCTCCTGCCCCAGTCTCCTAAGTGCTGGGATTACAGGTGTGAGTCGGCATGTCTGCCATTAATAGTTGGGGGTCTTTTAGTCTATTAAATAATTTTTAAAAATATTATTTTTGTTTTTGTTTTTTTCAAGACAGGGTTTCTCTGTGTAGCCCTGGCTGTCCTGGAACTCACTTTGTAGACCAGGCTGGCCTCAAACTCAGAAATCCGCCTGCCTCTGCCTCCTGAGTGCTGGGATTAATAAAAATTATTATTTTATATGCATTGGTGTTTTGCCTACATGTATGTTGGTTTGAAGGCATTGGGATCCTGGAGGGACATAGATAGTTGTGAGCTGCCATGTGGGTGCTCCATTCCCCTAAAAAATGCTTTCAATGTAGATTTTTTTTGGGGGGAAGATTTATTTATTATTTATATGAGTACACTGTAGCTGTCTTCAGACACACCAGAAGAGGGCATCAGATCCCATTACAGATGGTTGCTGGGAATTGAACTCAGGACCTCTGGAAGAGCAGTCAGTGCTCTTAACCCCTGAGCCATCTCTCCAGCCCCTCAATGTAGATTTTAAGCATGAACATTAAGAGAAGGAAAGAAGTGCTTGGGAGAAAGATGCCTCAGCATGGATGTAGGCTTCTCTGAGAAAGTTGCGTCTCTTCTGTTCTTGTATGTCTTGGTTTGGTTTTGGCAGCACTGGGGCTTAAACCCAGGGCCTTGAACATGCTAGGTAAGCGCTCTACACCACAGAGCTATATGGCCAGTTATTCGTTTTTGTACTTATGATCTTTTAAATGTAAAAGTGAAATATATTATTCTGTGTGAGAGTACGTGCACACAGCGTGTATGCTGCCCACATATATGCTGGTATATGCTTATATGTCCCATTGCATCTGTGAAGTCAATTGAGACGATTCTGCCCTTCACTGTGGACTCTGGGGGATTTAGCTCTGTCTCTTTGGCTTGAGCTCCCTGAGCCACATGGCTGGCCCTTTATAAGTTTTTGAGATAGGTTTTCCATAAGTTGCCCATGCTCAACTTCATAGTCTGTGGAGGCCTCGAACCTGTGGTCTCCTAGCCTTAGTTTTGTGAGCAACACTGAAGTTGGAGGCCTGCTTCTTGGCCTCAACAGAGTTGCTTTATTTCGTCGGTACACGGCCTTTTCTGCCATAGTTTGGATTAAACTACCGTTAAACGTGGATTCTTTTGTCTTTTCCATCTCTTTTGGGGCCCTTCCTTTCAAGTCATGTCTTATAAAGAAAGGGAGTACTAACTTGGGCATAATTTGGCAGAATAGTTGAATAACAGCCTTTATTTCTGCTTGGGACTTCTTTCCTGGAAGTCCTAGAAGGAAAGAGAGAATCAGTGATGTAATGCTCACAATGATGACGCTAACAACCATTGGCCAACTTGGAGTTGACACAAGTGGCTTCTTTTTCTTTTAAAGAAGAAAGCTTTATTTTGGCTGTCAGATTCAGAGTGTCAGTCCATGGCTGCTTGACTCTCTGGTGGCAAGAGTAAGTGACAGACGCAAACAGGAAACAGAGAAGGAAGGTACTGAGACCAGGTGTGACCTTCAAGGGTGCTTGTGCCTCCAGTGAGCTCTCGGTTATGCCCCACCTGGTAGCATTCTTCACCTCCCAAAATAGTGCCAGCAGCTAGGGAGGAAGCATTTGATGTATGAGCCTGAGGAGGCTGGCCTCCAACTGACTGAGATCTGCCTGCCTCTGCCTCCTGAGTGCTGGGATTAAAGGCGTGTACCACCGGTGCCCGCCTTGGGGTGAGGTGGGTGGGGTGGCTATTCCTTATTCATAGTATTCTGCCCACTCAGGCTCATGGACGTTTTGAAATGCAAAGAACATTTGATCCGTCTTGAAAAATTCTCCACACTCTCAACATGGATCAAAAGTCCAAATTTGGACCAGTGAGATGGTTGGCTGATAAAGAGGTTTGGTTTGCAAGCCTGCCAGCCTGACTTGGTCCTCAGATTTCAGAGAAGTTCTAGAAATTTCCCTCTGACCTCTACATGATGCTCTACACACACACACACACACACACACACACACAAACAAACAAAAATAAAACTTAGTTTTCCCCGAAATTCCAAGGTTCTTCTGAGACTCAAGGTAGACTTTTAAGTGCGAGCCCTTACAGATAGAAGAGTAGAGCAACCATATTGACACACTGAACATCCTCTGTGTGGCATTTTCATACCCTTGGGCTTCAGGACATAGGACAACCCAACCAAAGAGACATTTTTCAAGACAGCTACACTGGAGTCTATGCTGTGCTGCAACTCACGGGTAGCCCATGCACCGTAGCACTCATGGCTGTCTTCCTGTCTTAGTCTCTTCAGTGCCAGAATTACAGGCATACACAGCAGTGACTGTTTGATAGTTGTTTTATTTTTCTCTCTTTAGACTTGGATATGTGTGCTACATGTACACTTTTGCATCTTAGCCAGCCCTGGACAAGTGTAATCTTAGTGATACTTGGCTTCCTTGGGCCAGTGGTTTAATGCCTTATCTTGTCTCTTCTTTCATTCTTACCTTCACAGAGTCTCCATTACATCTTTGGGCTGCTGGTGTAGATGGCTAGACCCACAGAACTGGTGAACTGTGCTTTCTTAGCTGTTGTGTAGTAAAAAAGTCGCCGCCAGAAGCATATCTGTACCTTATTGATGTGTAATTCTGATCAAGATATGTCTTAGAATGGCTGGCATATATTGATGGGCTTGGTTTAGTTACTATTCCTTTTTATCTTCTTTAACCTTTGGGGCTATCTTGTGAGATGATTATTTTTACTTATTATGCACATGAAGTCACAGTTTGGGTGATATAAGAAACTTACTGAAGCCAGGCAGCAGTGGCACACGCCCTAATCCCAGCACTCCGGAAACAGAGGCAGGCAGATCTCTGAGTTCAAGGCCAGCCTGGTCTACAGAGAGAGTTCTAGAACAGCCAGAGAAACCCTGTCTTAAAGAAAGAAAAGGGGCTGGAGAGATGGCTCGGTAGTTAAGAGCACTGACTGCTCTTCCAGAGGTCCTGAGTTCAATTCCCAGCAACCACATGGTGGCTCACAACCATCCATAATGAGATCTGATGCCCTCTTCTGCTGTGTCTGAAGACAGCTGCAGTGTATTCATCCTGTATATAAAATAAAGAAATGAGCTGGGCAGTGGTGGTGCACACCTTTAATTCTAGCACTTGGGAGGCAGAGGCAGGCGGATATCTGAGTTTGAGGCCAGCCTGGTCTACAGAGTGAGTTCCAGGACAGCCAGGGCTACACAGAGAAAACTGTCTCGCTCGAAAAACCAAAAAAATAAAATAAAATAAAGAAATAAAATCTTAAAAAAAAAAAAAAAAGAAAAGAAAGAAAGAAAGAAGGAAGGAAGGGGGAGGGAGGAGAGGGGAGAGAAGGGAAGGAAGAAAGGAAAAAAAAGAAACTCTCTTAAACAACTGCTGCTCTGCGATACTGTGCATCCTCTAACTGTGGTTTAGAGCACTCTTTGGAGCACAAGCTGCAGAGTAAAAGCTCAGGATGGGGACATGGTGCTTGTCCTCAGACACCTGAAGGGTTCTTATGTGGGGAGGGAACTGGACTTTCTCAGGATTCTAGAAGACACCATGAGGATTAAAGGACAGAAATCTCTTAAGAGTTGGTTGGCTTTGGTTTGATTTTTAAAAAAAAAAAAAAAAAAAAAAAAAAAAAGCTCTTTGGGGGCAGGGGCAAAGTCTCAGGTAACCCTGGCCAACCATGATTCTATTTAACCTCCAAGTACTCAGAGATTCACCTGCCTCTGCTTTCACAATTAAAGGCAAGAGCTGCCCCTCAAGTGTGTGATAGAGGGTTAAAACTTTAAACCAATCTTTTGGTGTCTTAAACAGTTATCCTGTGAAAATATCCAACTGCTTTCTCTTTGATCCGTAAAAAGGTGACATGTATTGATTTTCTGCTGGACCCTTGCCAGGCACTTTGTCTGAAATACCTCACTTAATCCTCTCAGAACCCTGTCCCCCCTCACAAGGCCGACATGATCATTATTCCCACCTGAAGAAACAGACTCCACAAAGTCAAGAAATATGCAGAGCTTACACAGCCAGGAGTTGCAGGGCCGCCATCCGACCAGTAGTGATGTCCGTAGGTCAAAGCTCTTCTGTGAGCTAGAGCTGCATCTCCTAACCCCTAGAGTGAGCCTCTGAGGGTACTGGCCTGTGGATGGGCCGATGAGGACCAAGACAGTATGTGCTTTTGCCTGGAGCTCCTTGGTTTCCTGGGAGCCAGGCTTGGACTTAGACGAGTACAGGCTTCCTTAGGGTGAGTTCAGGCCTGAATAGGGGAACCCTGGAAGCCCTGGGCTAATTCTTTGTACTATTAGTAATAGCTCCAAACTCAAAGAGCTTCGTGACATTACTGAGCAATGCCGCCGAAAACCTTGAAACCCGAGCAAGGGAAGGGGGTAGCCAGCAGGTCAGAGTGTAGGAGGCTCTGGTCTCAAGGGATGTTGTCAGCCAGGTGGGCCTGGTGGGACAGGCCTCCTGTTCCAGTTGCTTGGGAGGTTGATCTGGGAGGATTGAAAATTTAAGCCCTGCTTAGGCTCCAGAGTGAGTTCAAAGCCAGCCAGCCTTGACAACATGGTGTTTTCAAAATTGGGTGGAGTGGAGGTCGGTGGTAGAGCATCTGACTCGTAGGTCAGCTTGGTGCTGCTTAAGGAGGGGGAGACTAGAAATGGCCGGACGATCTAAGTGAGGGTCAAGGGTCACCATTTACATTTTTATATTAAGTACCTTCTTTTAGGATAAGCAAGCTCACAACTGCTAGAGCCCACGCCAGAGCTGGCTGCCAAGAATAATGACCCTTAATCCTCCCTGCAGCCGTAGGGAGGGATTAACCCCAATTTCTTGGAATGGGGGTAGGGTTACCGAGTAGGACCTTGCCCGGGGGTTACCCAGTGACTCCCAGGCAGTGTCAGGACCAGAACCCAGTACACTTTTATTTCCAACCCCAGGTTCTGTTTTCACGCAGAATAAAACTGCTTATTCTTGAATGGTAGCCAGTCTGTTTAGGAAGCTCCTTCAGTCAAAATGCTTGTGCCTGGGTGCTGGCGGCTCTCTTGCCTGCCTCTTCAGTCACGTCTGTATGTGACTGAAGTGGCAACTGTAAAGGAAGGACTTCTAAAGCCATCACCTTCCTTTCCCTTGGCCTTTCAGGAACCCTGAGTTAGAGGGGAGAGTGGGGGCTTCCAGGCCTTGCCTGCAGGAGGTAGGAGACTGTGGCAGGATTTGGAAAAGCACAAATGAAAGATCAAATCCAAGGCAGAGTTTGCTCGTGGACCTTGAGTGAGGATGGCATTATCAGAACACGCTTCCTTTTGCCTGTTTGCTCTCTTCTGTTGCTTTATGCTTCGTATGCTTCGGGCCCAACAGAAGTCAGATTGGCTAACTGCGGAGAGCAGTGCTCTGAAACCTCAGGAAAAATGTTCACACATCCCAACTGTCATTAGAAATCTCATTCAGGCTGAGGCGATGTCAAGGTGAGTTTCACTCAATGCTTCCCAGGAAGCGAAGCATTTATTTGGATAGACTTCCACAGAAGAAACTTGCGTCAGACTCCCATGAATTCCTGTGAGCCAGGAGACTCAGGTATTTCCAGAGATGTCTGTGCTGATAGGACAGAGCATGCTCAGTGTAAACCCCACTTCTCTCTGGCGGTCCATGACGTGAAGTTGAGTGCATCCTGACCCTCTCCCCATTTTATTTGAGACAGGGACTTTCTATATAAGCCCGAGTACCCTCAGCTTCCATCTTTCTGCCTCCACGACCTAAATGTTGGGTCTGTGAGCCTACACTGATATAGGCATGTGCTGCTATGCCAGATTTGGGTTTTATTGTTGTTGTTGTTTGGTTGGTTTGGTTTGGTTTTTTTGGAGGCAGCATTTCTCATGGTAGCCTCTGCTGCCTTCAAACTCATGACCTTCCTGCCTCAGCCTTTTTGAGTGCTGGAGGAACAAGCATGGGCTGCTACTTCAGCCGGAAGTAGCACTCTTGAATTTTATTGTTTGTTTGTTTGTTTGTTTTTTGAGACAGGGTTTTCTCTGTGTAGCCCTGGCTATCCTGGAGCTTGCTGTATAGACCAGGCTGGCCTCATCAAACTCCTGAGATTCCCCTGCCTCAGCCTTGAGTGTCAGGATTAAAGGCATGCGCCACTTCTACCTGTATGTGTTTAAGACAAGCAAAGCCAAGTTTGTTTGTTTGTTTGTTTGTTTGTTTGTTTGTTTTCCTGTGAGTGTTGGTGCTGGGGTGGAACCAGAGTGCCACACGTTGTTAAACAGATTCTTCATTGGTAAGCCACATCCCAGCCACGATGATTTTGCCTCCTTGCTTAGCTCTGAAGAATGGTAAGAGATAAAATTTGTTTTAGGCAACTGTTTGGACATGGTCTGATTAAAAATCATAGCAATAATTGTTTTGCAGCCAGTAGCCTGGGGTCTGGTGTGAGACTGGGTTGACTCCCCACTTAATAACTTCATGGCTGTGATGAATTAACTTTTCTGTGTCTCAGATCCTGCATCTGGGATAAGAATAACATCTGTCTCATGCGATTGCTCTAGGGGTCTGCTGCAACACATGTAAACTGTTTAGAAGGCTGAGAGAGTTATCAGTCAGCAACTCGGTTTCAAGCCTTTACTCCTACGTTCTCCCATCACTGGCTACCCTGCACAGGAGCGTAGGACCCGGTTAGGAAACCGAGACTTAGAAATTTAGTGCAGAAAGTAGGTACGTGCAGTGGTACCCTGTCCCCTGTAGGATTGCTCTAGCAGAGACACCACTGCAAGCAGAAGTAAAGGAAACTAACGTCTTTGCACAATGCAGAATGTTGAAAGGAGTCAGTTGTTACTTGAGCTGAAGGTACCTCTGTATTGTGGGAGTGGCATGTCATAGGACTTGGGAGGACAAGTGTTTGAGGCTCCATCTTTCTTCTGCAGCTAAATAGCAGCGTCTCCTTAGAATCCAGTTGGTAGAAGTGGTTTTGTAGCTCATCTACATGTGCGGAAGTTAATCCTGCCCTTTGACCTTGTGAGTATCAGAAATGGAACTCCAGTTGTCGTAAAAGGTGGCAAGTACCCTTTCCCATTGAGCCAACTTGCTAGCCTTTTTTGTTTTTGTTTTTGTTTTTGTTTTAGAGATGGTTTGAATGAGAATGGACCCTAGTAGGCTCAGATATCTGAATGCTTGGTCCCCAGTTGGTAGAATTGTTTGGAAAGGATAAGAAAGTGTGGCCTTATTGGAGGAGCTGGGTCACTGGGGGTGGGCTTTGAGTTCATGCCATTTCCAATTAGCTCTCTCACCTGTGGATCAAGATATAAACTCTCAGCTACTGCTCTGCACCATGCCTGCCTGCCTGCTGACATGATGATGTAGCTCATGTAGCCCAGGCTAGCTTCTAGCTGACTCTGTTACTGAGGCTAGCCTGATCTCTACCTTCCTCCCAAATAATGGTAAGGTGTGCACCACCACTCCCAGTTTGTACCTCTCTATGGATTGGACAGAGTGCAGGGTCTCTCAAAGTTCATGTCAGTTAAGTCAGAGGCTAGTCTAGAACCTAGGATCCTGGCCCAATAGACTTTCCTCAGCACCACAAAATATGTATGCTTCAGTCTTCCTTAAGTGGGATCATGATCTATGTTATAGCCGTGTGGCTTCCTCATGGAATTGTTGTGAAGCACATTAAAAGCCTGAACAAAGGCCCTCTGGTAGGCATACTGCATCACATGTACACAGGAAGCCACGCAGTTAATTCAGCAGTAGTTATTGGCATCTGCTCAGTTCACAGTCAGACTTGGGACCATTAGGAGGTGAATCAGGTGAAGAAGGGCTGGCCTGGAGGGACAGAAGCCGCAGAGTTTACGAACGTTTAAGGACCAGCCTTTCAGTTGAGTTGTGAATTTGAAGTAGAAAGGAGGACAGTCTGAAATACCAGAAATCCACTGACATCAAAGTTACAGTTTAGCATTTTTTTCTGCTTATTAGTTTTTTAAATTTTAGTTATGTGTATGTGTCTATGGGATGTAAGGAGCCCAGAGGTTTCTGATTCCCCTAGGACTAGAGCTATAGATGGCTGTGAGCCACCCCATGTGGTTGCTGGAAGCTGAACTCAGGTCCTCTGCCAGAGCAGTGCACATTCTTAACCTGCTTAGCTAGGTTCCCAGTCCCACTCCCAGCTGGTATCGCCATATATGTTTAGACCTGATTGTTTAACTGCGTAGAGATGTCGGGTTTTCTATTTAACTAATCAGTATCCCACATTTGAAAATTTCTGTATCTAGAAAGATATTCCTGTATCTAGAAAGAGTTCATATTCTTTGTTTTGTTTTTGTTTTTTCGAGACAGGGTTTCTCTGTGTAGCCCTGGCTGCAGACCAGGCTGGCCTGGAACTCAGAAATCTGCCTGCCTCTGCCTTCCAGTGCTGGGATTAAAGGTACGGGCCACCACTGAGTTTATATTCTTATTTATTTTTAATTAAAAAGTTAATTTTTGAGGAAGGTCTCTCCACTGTCCTAGACCTGTGTTCAAGTTAGCCTGCGGAGCTGTCTTCCTCTGCCTTGCAGGTGCTAGAACTGAAGGTGCCCCGCTGTACCTGCCATGTCAGTGAAGCTTTTACTCTCTCTCTCTCTCTCTCTCTCTCTCTCTCTCTCTCTCTCTCTCTCTCTCTCTCTTGGTTTTTCGAGCCAGGGTTTCTCTGTAGCTCTGGTTGTCCTGGAACTCACTTTGTAGACCAGGCTGGCCTCAAACTCAGAAATCCGCCTGCCTCTGCCTCCTGAGTGCTGGGATTAAAGGCGTGTGCCACCACGCCCGGCAAGGTTTCTTATTATTACACAATAATAGCTCCCTCCTTAGGAAGAAGATTGGGTTTGGTTGATTTTTAGGTTTGAGACAGTCTGCTGTAGCCCTGGTTGGTCTGGAACTTGCTGTGGAGCTGAGGATGGCCTCAGTCATCCTGCCTGTGCCTACAGAGCTTGATTTCGGAGCTTGTAGGTGTGCACACACTAATACACACGACTTTTTAAAATTAATTAGTTAATTAATTAATTAGAGACAAAGTCTCAGTATGTAGAACCAGCTGGCCTGGAACTCATAGGTATCCCACTGCCTTTGCCTACTAAGTGTGGGATTAAAGGTGTGTGCCACCACACCCAGCCTTGGAGAGAAAGAGTTATATGAAGAACTCCAGTCCTTGTACATGCTAGGAAAATGTTCTACCCTGAACTACATCCTTAGCTGGGGGCTTTCTCACAGATGTTCACAGCATTGTTGACACCAGGCAGTGGATAAACACAGTGCATATGAGTGTAGTGGAAAACTATTTAGGCATAAAAAAGAAATGAAGTAGTGATAGCAAAGAATGGAAGAATCTCAAAGTTGTGATAATTGCAAAAAAGTCAGATACAGAGGCCATATGTTGTTAGTGAATTGTCTGGAGTAGGTAGTTGCATAGAGTGGAGGCTGGTGCTGGCCAGGTGCTGGGAACAGAGGGGAAATGGGACCTGTATATTTGCTGGGTGTGGGGTAATGGGAATGTTCTGGAACAAGGTAGGGGTGGTTGTTGCACAACACTGAGTGTCCTGGGTGCTGCTGAGTTGTTCCACAGAAGCTGTATCCACCAGCCATCCTCTCTCTATTCTGCCATCTCTTCCAACCTAAGCAACTGCTAACCTGTTCTCCATTTACAGGTTCTAAACACTTGGTATTAAAAGGATTCCATCATATGACATCTTTCATTTGGATAATTTCAGAGCTTATTCTTTTGTTTGTGAGCTGGTGTGTGCACATGTGTGTTGTAGGTATGTGTGAGCGTGCCTTAGATTTATGTATGGAGGCAAGAGGTCAACCTCAGGTGTGGCCCACTCTCTGTGCATGTGTATGTGTGACCACTATGTGTGTGTGATTACGATCATGCCAGGATATGTGTGTCAGAGGACCACTCGGGAGAGTTCTCCTTCCACTGTGGGCTCCTGGGTTCAACTCAGGTTGTCAGGCTTGCATGCCAAGTGTGCTTACCTGTTAAGTTGTCTTTCCCCACCCCCAACACACACACACACACACACACACAAACACACACACACACACACACACACACACACACACACACACACACACACACACACACACACACACACACACACGCTTTGGAGATACAGTCTAGGCCAGCTGGCTAGGAAGCTCCTGGAATCCCCCTGCCTCCCACCTCCCGGCTTGGGGATTACAAGGGTGTGCTGCCAGACTGTGGTTTCTGTGAGCTCTGGGAGTTGAACTTGTTAGCAGGCACTTCATTCTATCAGCTGAGTTATCACCCAGCTCCACCCCCTTTCTTAGCCCAGGTAGCCTCGAGCTCACAATCCTCCTGCTGCAACCCCTCAAGCTTACAGCTGTGTACCACCAAGCCTGGCCTTTTCGTTGCTTTTTCTGGTCAAATGGCAATCTCTATGTTTATCTGCGGAGGCATTGAGTTGTTTGTCTTTTTGTCTAGTGCTTCCATAAACATCTCTGCATAAGGTTTTGTGTGACGTTTCCTTTTAGAAATGAAGTTTAAGTTGAGCTCCCAACTTAAAGCTAATGTCAGGACTCTGCTGTTGTCGCCTTCACAATGTCAGCTTCAGTTTTCTTTCTTTCTTTTATTTTTTTTTCTCAAGATATCTGAACAAAGATTTATTTTATTTATAGGAGTACACTGTAGATGTCTTCAGACAGACCAGAAGAGGGCATCAGATCCCATTACAGATGGGTGTGAGCCACCTTGTGGTTGCTGGGAATTGAACTCAGGACCTAGGGAAGAACAGACAGTGCTCTTAACCGCTGAGCCACCTCTCCAGCCCCCATCAACTTCTTTGTTGATAGAGAAATGTGGGAAACCTGTGCTGCCCCACACATGTAACAGGATCGAGCAAGTTTTAGAGTTCACATCTGCCTGGTTTACTGAGCCCCTGCTGGGTTAAAGGCACTGTTAGGGACATTCCTATTTGTTTTATTTGTTCCTCACAGCTACCCCCTGAGGTAGGTATATCGGCCCCATTTCCATTTTACAGATGTGCAAACTAAAACTCCTGTGAAGATTCCTGTCTTCCTGGCATATAGAAGGGGCTAGAATTCATGCCCAGTGTGTGTACGATTATACACGTGGGTGTGCACATGCCATGGTGTGTAGAAAGGTCAGAGAATAACTTCATGAAGTTGGTTTTCTCCTTCCATGTTACCTGTGGGTTCTGGAAATAAAATTTAGTTAAGTTCATTAGTTTCTTATCCTAGTAGAAGAAAGCTTCCTAGTAGTGTAAGCTCAAAACTTGCAGTCAAGGTAGGGTTAAAGATGCCGTGCTAGCCATTTTAGGCCCGAGGGAGAATACCATCAGAGAGGTGTAACATCTGCACAGAAGCGCAGCTCATATTTCTGTTTGAACATTGTGTCGTGTGTTTTCCTCTGTGCCGCCAGTGTTATACGACGTACTTTCTCCTCCTCTCATGGGTGTCTGTCAGGGCTGGCCTTGTAGCATCCTAATTACAGTTCATACCCTGCCAACCTTTGTCCTCTAGGTAAAGGGCTTTCATTTTCTGTGAACAAATGAACAAATTAGCTCTCAATGTTCTTCCAGTGCTGAGTGTGAAATCAGGGTATGGCATTCACCATCCTGCCTCAGAGTGAAGAGTCCATGTTCTCTCTAGTGACTCCATGCTGCCACATCCTTCCCTATGGTTAATGTCCTGCTGTCTTCTGTGATTTCTTCTAAGACATATGAATAAATTAGTATAACTAAGATTCAACTAATCCTTCCAAGTCCAGCTCATTAAAATTTTTGATAAAATTCTTGAAATTATTTATTCCAGCCAATATTTAATTTGCATCTAACAGAATTCCCATTGGTGTTGTCTTCCCTAATGTTTGATCCTGTATGTCACTGCAGTATGCCAACTTCAGGTCCCTCATTCCTAAGCTTCTGTGTGTGACTTGTTGACTATTTCAAGAATGCTCAACACTGTAAAAGTTGGCCATGACTTCATCTTCTCATTTTAAAATATGTTTTGTTTTTTTGGTTTTTGGTTTTTGGTTTTTTTTTTTTTTTTGGTTTTCGAGATGGGCTTCCTCTGTGTAGCCCTGGCTGTCCTGGAACTCACTCTGTAGATCAGGTTGGCCTCGAACTCAGAAATCCGCCTGCCTCTGCCTCCCGAGTGCTGGGATTAAAGGCGTGCGCCACCACGCCCGGCTAAAATGAGCTTCACCGACCCGGTTCTTCATGGTTGGGAGGCTTTGGCTTTTGTGACAGCAGAGTTTCTCAGTGTGACCAGCCCTGACTACCCCGGACTCGATTTGTAGACCAGGCTGGCCTCAAGCTCACAGAGATCCACCTGCCTCTGCCTCCCAACTGCTGGGATTGAAGGTGTGCATCACCATGCCCGCCATGTTTGAGAGACTTTTGGAGGGGACTAAGCAGTCTGAGTTAAATCTGTACTTTTATTTTCCCTCTTGACTCACTTGTTTCCTATGTCCCTGACTGCCTCCTTTGTTTCTTTCTGTACTTCCAAGCCACATATCAGTCCCATCCAACACCACTTACTATGAGCTGCGTCTTTTATCTCTGTATTCTCCATTCTAACTGTGCCTCATTCTTGATAAGCAACTGCTCAGAGAACACTCATGAATAAGTAACTATGATTTGGTTGGCTCTTTGGATTCTCACTGTGGCCATTACTCTGGAAAAGAATGTACCATTGTGATTAAGGACATGGTCTTTGGAGTCACATGGGCGTGGGGTCCAGTCTCTTCACTTCTCGTCCTGTGGTGTGGTTGCCAGGGAAAGTACCTTTACAGGCTGAGCCATCTTGATGACCTGGGAGTGTCATTCCTCATCTCTCTCTGTGATGTCTTATGGCAGTTCATTCCTAATACTGAGAACTTGTGGGTTTTTCCTCTTCTACAAAATCTGGGGTGCGTACTTAAATTTTAAAGAGTTGGACTGCTTGTTCTCTTAAGCAGAATTAGCTGACAGAATAGCCTTGAGGGGTGACAGAACAAAACCTGAGCTATCCGGGTACTGCAGGAAGAAGACTGTCTTTACTCAGTCGTGTATTGACCATGCTCATCACATACTCGCTTAACATTTGCTAGGGGCTGGGGAATGGCTCAGCAGTTACGAGCAGGAGTTGCTTTTCCAGGAGACCCTGGTTTGGTTTCTAGCACCACATTGATGACAACCTCCTGTAACTCTGGCTCCTGGGGCATCTAACTCCTGGCCTCTGCTAGCCTGCACTCATTGCACATGCTTACACAGAAACACACACATAGTCTAAATTAAAAATTAAACCTTAGGGCTAGAGAGATGGCTCAAAGGTTAAGAGCACTGGCTGGTCTTCCAAAGGTCCTGAGTTCAGTTCCCAGTACCCACAGAGTGTCTATAATGAGATCTGGTGCCCTCTTCTGGTATGCAGGCAGGACATTGCATACATAAGATAAATAAATTAATTAATCTCAAAAAAAAAAAATTACCGGATGGGTTTATAAAGATTGCTCAATAGTTAAGAGTTCTCCAGAGGGCGCACACTCAATTCCATGCTACTACATGCTGGCTCACAACCACTGTAGCTGCAGTTCCTGGGAAGCCAATACTCTCCTGGTCTCTTCTGGTCTCCACATAATGCACAGACATTCGTGCAGGCAAAGTACTCCTTTACATAAAATTTAAAATATATATTTGGTTTTTTGAGACAGGGTTTCTCTGTACAGCCATGGCTGTCCTGGAACTCACTCTGTAGACCAGGCTGGCTTTGAACTCAGAAATCTGCCTGCTTCTGCCTCCCGAGTGCTGGGATCAAAGGCGTGCGCCACCACTGCCCGGCTAAAATATTTTTAAATTAAGAAACATTATTAGAACTGGTGAGATGGCCCAGTAGGTAGAGCAAGCCTCGTCACCTGTGTTGGATTCCTAAAACCCATATAAAGGCAGAAGGAGAGAAGGGATGACCAGTTCCACAGAGACTGTCTCCACAGGGACAGTAGTAATAATAATAATAATACTTTAAAACTATTTGCTGGTTTATTATGAAGGATTTTACAAAGGACACAAACAAATAATGTGGAGTTTCCTTGTGTCAACTCTCTGGAACGCTCCCTTGTTAAGTTTTGTCTATAGTGCTGATGTGGCTGTGGCAGAGTCCAGCTGAGGTCTCAGAGCTAAAATGACTGACAGTTCAGATGGTTTGCCACGGGTCTGTGGAGGAATCGTGACTCCTTCAAGTGCTTGCTCAGTGCTCCCCATAGTTGTGTGTCACAGTGCTCCCCATCTTTCCCCATTCAGGGGTTCTTCAGTGTGGCGGAGCAGGACCAACCCACCATGTTAGAAGTCGCCGAGTGGGCCGGTGGGTTGCTTTAGTGGGCTGTGGGTCGGGCTTTTAAAGGCACCTGGCCCATTTCCCAAGGCTTGATGGATTTTTTAGTTGTTGTTTTCCTCCTAGGTAATTAAATGCTTGTCTTGTGGACCTGGGCTTGGCTGGAATGTGCAAGGGTCTTGAAGATCCTTCCGTAGCTTCCCTCTGTTGAACTATTAAGAGAAGATGGCAAAAGTCAACATAACTAGAGACCTCATTCGTAGGCAGATCAAGGTAAGCAGCGGCGCTTCCACCACCACAGTGGCTCTCAGACCCTCAACCTGTAACATTGTTTTTGTTGTTACTTTTCTCCTGTTATGAATCATAATGTAAGTAGCCGTGTTTTCTTTCCTGTGGCCTTGGGTGACCCCTGTGAAAGGGTTGTTCCACTCTCAGAGGGATCATGACCCACAGGTTGAGAACTGCAGCCCAACAGATTCACTTAAAGATGAAAAATGCCAAAAACCCGGAGCAGCCAGCCAGCTGTAGAGTTGGTGACTTACCTCGTCATAGAGCTTGCTGGTAGCATACTGGGGATGAGTTCAAGGTCATCTGCATGGGCTTCATGGAGGCTCCCGTCTCTACTTATGCCGCCATTGCTAAGATTACTGTAGGCTGGTGAGCCATCAGTGTAGAGAAGGAGTCCATGGGGGTGTGCACACAGGAGCATAGGTGATAGCTAGCCTCTGGTGAGAACCCCAAGCTAGCCAGACAGTGATGGGGCACACCTTTAATCCCAGGGCTTGGGAGGCAGAGGCAGGTGGATTTCTGAGTTCGAGGCCAGCCTGGTCTACAAAGTGAGTTCTAGGACAGCCAAGACTACACAGAGAAACCCTGTCTCGGAAAACCAAATAAATAAATAAATAAATAAATAATATTTAAAAAATAATAATAAATAAATAAAACCCCAAGCTGGCATCTTGAACTCCATGCAGCACTGCCCTGCGTAGTGTGACCACCTGCAGACTGCTCATGTCGCTTGCCTGTACTCTAGTTTTTCTGTTGTTCAGTGATGATATTTTTGAAAAGTTAGATGATAGAACATCTTCAAGCTAAAAAGAAAAATTAGGAGTCAGGGGGGTGTGGTGATGCATACCTTTAATCTCAGTCCTCAGGAAGGTGGATCTCCATGAGTTCAAAGCTAGCTTCATCTACATAGAGAGTTCCAACTAGGGCTGCATATAAGACCCTGTTTTCAAATACAGAATTATCTACCAAAGCATTAAGCTTCGGTGATCATGTGGGTGAACTGGATGGACTGAGTGTAGTGTAGGCGCTGATAGTGCTTGGTGTGCCTCAGTCTGACCTTTGTTTGTCCTACCTTGTGCCATTGAACCTTTTAGGTGTACTTTTACAACGTTCTGGGGGATTTTATTGGACCAGGTGGCCTTAAAGACAAGAACTGTTTTTTAGAAGTTCATAGTCAGTAGGTTATTTTGGTATGTGTATATTTGTGCTTTAACAGTATGTGTCCTAAGCCGGGCGTGGTGGCGCATGCCTTTAATCCCAGCACTCGGGAGGCAGAGGCAGGCGGATTTCTGAGTTCNAGGNCAGCCNGGGCTACACAGAGAAACCCTGTCTTGAAAAACAAAAATAAAACAAAACAAAGCAAAAAAAAACTGTGTGTCCTAAAGATAACCACCTTCCATCCTAACTACGGAATCAGTCCTCCTCTGTTTTTTGATTTTTGTTTTTTTGTTTTTTTCAATTCTTCATTACCTTTTCTGTTTCTTATTGTGTCCAACATAGGGTTGAATATAGAAAAGTTGGATTAGAGAGGTTGGCTCACTGTGTTTAGAGTACATTGCTCTTCCAGAGAGCTTAAGTTTGATTCCCAGTATCCATATGGTAGCTTACAACTGACTATAATTCTATTTCCAGGCCATCTGACACCCTCTTCTGACCTCTGTAGACACTAGGCATGCACATGGTGCCCAGATGTGCATGGAAACAAAACATCCATGCACATATACTAAGTTTTTTAAAAAGGTAGATGATAATACTGAATTGAGTCAAAGGAAATAAAAGTTTGTGTTTGTTCCCAGGAGCGGGGTGCCCTGAGCTTTGAACGGCGATATCATGTCACTGACCCCTTTATCCGGCGGCTGGGCCTGGAAGCAGAGCTTCAGGTAAGAGATCCAGTTTGCATCCTAGACACATATATCCTGCTTTCCATCCTCTGCACATAGAGATCCATCTGCTGCTCAGTGCTGGAGTTATAGGTGTATGCCACCACACTTAGCTTAGGTGTGTGGGGGTGAGTAGGTTTGTTTTATTGTGTATGCAGGCACTCCTGGATGCCAGAGACATCAGATCCCCCTATTGCTGAAGTTATAGGCAGTTGTTCCTCTATTTTTACACAGTATGTATTTAAACTGCTGCCTTATCTCTCCAGCCCCTGGTTTTCTTTTCCTTTGTGCTTTTTTTGAGATGGGTTTCTTTGTGTAGCCCTGGCTGCCCTGGAACTTACCTATAAACCAGGCTGGCCTCAAACTCAAGAGGTCCTCCTGCCTCTGCCCCAGGAGCGCTAGAATTAAAGGTGTTAAACTCCCAGCTTGATTTCCTTATTATTATACTTCAGTGAGTTGTATATATTATGCAGTCTCCCTGGATATGCTGGGGGATTTTTCTAGAACTTCCCACAAACAAATATCTTCAAGAGCTCCCAGGTTTGTTTGTTTGTTTTTTTTAATAAAACAATGTGTCAATTTACATATAACCTACAAACATATTTCTGAACACACCAACTCTAGATTGTTCCTAATGTCTAATACAGTGTAAATGCTTAGTAATCGTGTTATGGCTTCCAAGATGATGAGAAAAATGTGTATACACAGCTGCAGCTGCCATGATTCTGACCCTTGTTTTCCCTCTGTGCTTAGCTGAGTCTACCATATGGAAGCTGCCAGTACTGAGGCTGGTCACGTGTCTCACCCCTCTCTCCATTTGCCTTTATTGTCCTTCTCTTGTTACTGCTTTGATACAGTATTTATTTGTAGCCTACATTAGCCTTGAATTTACTTATCTGTATCTAAGACTTGAACTCCTGGCCTTTCTGCTTGCTTGTTGGAATTACAGGTATGGGCTACCGTGCCTGCTTTTGAGGCCTTTTATTCCATTTTGTTTCTTGTGAAAATTGAGCATAAATTCAAATTAGATTAAGTCAAGTTGTTATGTCACAGAAGTGCCGTGGGCTTTAAGTAAGCTGTAGAATGGTAGTGGCAAGGTGAGCCTTAAAATGTCCTCTGTGTGTGTGTGTGTGTGTGTGTGTGTGTGTGTGTGTGTGTGCTGCTATGAGCATTCATGCACACATTTTTGTGTATACTTTTAGCTCTCTTTGGGATGTACCCAGGAGTCGAGTAGCTGACTTACATGGTAATTCAGTATTTGATACATTCTTGAGCCAGGACTTCATAGTCTACCCCCAGTTGCCCTTGAGCTTCAAACCCTCTATCTCAGCCTGCAGAGTCTGGGCTTAGATGCATGCCCCACAGCCACACCTGGATAGCTACATAGTTTTCTTTTTAATTTTTTGCATTTATTTGTTGTGACTGTGTTCTAAGACTGTCCTTGAACTCCTGACCTGCACAGGTGTGGAGGTGAGATGACAACTTGGAGTCAGCTCTCTCTGTTCACTCTGGGGTTCCCTATGCCGTTCCCCAGAATCACACTGAGGTCACTGGGCTGGGTCTTGTGCTGCATCTCCCCCATCTCTTTCTCATTAGGTTTTCAGTGTTGTATCTGAGGCATCTCTGCTGACTCAAAGTCGGGGAGATTTGTATTTGTGTTTCTTCCAAGTGTTTTATGGTTTTAGAGAAGGGGGAGTTGGTGGGGGGCAAAGTTAAGGTTTTTAGGGGGTTCGCACTTCATCCTTAGGGTTCAGTTGTGATCTCAGCCTTTAATACTGAGGCTTCTCTCCACCCTGACCCTTCAGTCATTGGTCATTCATGGCGGTGTCCGGAATCAAGCAAGTACTGTACCACTGAGCTGCATTCCAGACTTATTATTGTGCATGTCCAGTTGTCCCAGTACCATTTATTTGTTGCAGAGACTGTTACAGTGTCTTGACACTCTTAGCAGAAATTAAATACCCATAAATGTAATTTTTGTTGTTGTTGTTAACTGTCAACCCATGCCATTGATCAAAGTACCTGTTCTTATGCCAGTACCACTTTGTAGCAACTCGGGAAATTAGGGCGTGTGGCTCTTCCACATTTGTTCTTTTGCGAGGTTGTTTAGCTCTTCTGAGTCCTTTGCATTTCCATGAGTCTCAAGTGCACTGCCACCTGTGCTTATAAATAAAGTTTTATTGGAGCACCGCCACACTCATTCATTTATGTATTGTCTGACTGTTTTAGTGATTCAGCAGCAGAATTGAATGATTCATACAGAGACCATATGGTATGCAAAACCTAAAATATCTATTGTTTAGCCCCTTACAGAAAAAGTTGTCGACACGTGCTTTGGATATTGAAGTAAATTGGTGTTTCTGTCACCTGAGAACAACAGTATGAAACCACCTCTCATTCCTTCTCGTGGCTGGGCAGGCAGATGTGCAGTGTGCAGTGTGTGGCTTATGTGCCAGCAGTATATCTCGAGCCTGGGAGAAGATTGTAGCAGTGAAGATGACAGTATGGTTCCTGCCTTTCAGAGAAGAGGTCTTCTCTGACCACTGCAGTCCGCTGCAGTATATGTCCCACATCTGTGTTTATAGTCTTCTCAGCACCTAGTCACTCCCTGACTGCCCTGACTGAGTTGTGTGGGGTTTCCTTTCTCCCTCTAGGGTTCAATAGCATTTCCAAGTAGAAGAATTCTATGCTCGGTGCTCAGTGAAAGTACAAAGGCTGCAGGGATGTATAGTAGATATAGGCTTAGTACAAGGGAGGAGTCTGTTGTGAGGTACAGCTGTTGCCTTGCCTATGGTACTGCCTGGTACATCAGAAATTGATGCATGCATATAGCTATAGATAGGTCATTCTTCATGGTAGTAGTGATTTATTTGCTTTTTGTTTGGTTGGTTTGGTTTAGTTGAGACAGGATTTCAACTGGCTGTCCTGGAACTCAGAGATCTATAACTTTAATTTTTTTCAAATCCTACTTTTAATGATGGTTCTTAAACTTTTTGGTTTTTCTGAGACAGGGTTTCTCTGTATAGCCCTGACTGTCCTGGAACTCAATCTGTAGACCAGGCTGGCCTCTGCCTCCCAGGTGCTGCGATTAAATGCATGTGCCACCACTGCCCAGCTCGTTCTTAAACATTTTAACCCCCCTTTTAACCTACCACCCACCAGAGGTAGTATTAAAGAAAGGATGGGGGCGTGCGGGAGGGGGAAGTGGACCTGTTTAGAAAAGTTCTTTGGAACAACTTCTGTCTGTGTTGTCTGGAAATTGGCAGTTCAGTTTACAGATTAGCAGTGGCAACTCAATCCACTCGCAAACATTTGACGGATACACCAGCGGTCCAGTTTGGTAGAGCCAGTTCATCAACAGCAGTGACACACCTAGCAGAGACAGTCAGGCGTGGCTTGGCACAAGTCAGCAGGAGGGACCAGGAGGGACCAGGACCTCCGCACATGCATCCAATCAACACAAGCCCTTGTAGGCGGCACAAAACTGCAGCACACCACCACAACAAATGCAGCTTAACTACTCAATGTAAGGCAGACACATGTGTGTCGTTCGCAAAGAATCGTCATCACGTGTCTTTTCACATGCTTGCTTTAGCAGGACATCCCCTCTTTTTTTTTTTTTTCTTTTGGTTTTTGAATACAGGGTTTCTCTGTGTAGCCCTGGCTGTCCTGGAATTCACTTTGTAGACCAGGCTGGCCTCCAACTCTGCCATCCCGTTTTGTATCTGCTTTAGCAGCAAAACGTTCCTTCAAGAGTCTGCCTTTGTCTTTCACCTGTGTCCACTTCAGGAAAACATTCCTTCACGTGTTTGCAAAACACCATCCAACACACTGACTTTCCAAAGAACCCTAAAGTTTCCATTTCAGTGATCTACCTGCCTCTGCCTCCTGAGTGCTGGGACTAAGGGCGTGTACCACACTGTCCAGTCCAGTAGTAGTGACTGAACCTAGGACCCTGCATGTGCTAGGCAAGAACTCTCCGATAGATAGATAGATAAATAGATAGATAGATAGATGATAGACAGATAGATAGGTAGATAGATTGATAGATGATATTGGTTGATATTTCCTTTTTCTCTTTTCCACTCCTCTTCCCTCTGTAGTGATGCTTATTAGGTCATGATAACACAGGAGTTATCTCTGAAGCTCAGTCTTACCTGTAGGAAAAATAATGAGCTCATGACTAAATGTCTGCAGTTCCACCTAGCGCTATCATACGTGGGTGCTAGCTAGAAAGTTCTCAGGTCCCCTGGAAGGGCAGTCAGTGCTCCAGCCTGCTACATTATTTTTTGTTTTTGTTTGTTTGTTTGTTTGTTTGTTTTGAGACAGGATCTCTATGTAGATTAGGCTGTCCTCAAACTCACAGAAATCCTCCTGTCTCTGCCTACCAAGTGCTGGGGATTGAAGGTGTGTGCTACCACACCTGCTCCTCTACATTGTCTTTTGAAACAGGGTGTCTCACTGAACCTGGAGCCCCTGATGAAGGCTAGACTGGCTGGTCATGGAAATCCAGGGATCTGCCTGTTTGCCCTTCCCTCTGGGGAACCTGGGTCTATGGGTTGGTGCCACTATACCCAGCTATTACATGGATGCTGCCTGTCTGCCAAACCTGACCACATCAATCCACTTGGTGTGAGAAGAAAATCAACTTCCATGAAGTATTGTCCTCTGACTCCCACACCTGTGCCATGGCGCACGTATACAGACACAGACACTAAATAGATAGGTCTGGGGAGACCTCGATGGCTCAGTGGGTAAAGGCCCTTATCACAAAGGCCAGAGAACTGCTACCCGTGGCAGAAGGAAAGAGCTGGCTTTGAGTTGTCCTTTGACCCTATATATGTACTTTGGCCCAAAAGCTCCTCCCAAAGACTTGTCACTAAGCAGGGATGAGCTGGCTAAGAATTAAGACATGATACACACACATAATAAATGAAAAAAGAAAAACTCACAGTGAGTGCTTTGAAAACAAAAACTTGGTATAGTTTTTAAATAGCATATTTATTTTATGTGTATGCATGTTTTGCCTACTAGTATATGCTAAAGAGGGTATTGGCTCTCACAGAACTGGAGTTCGAGGCAGTTGTTAGTCAGCATGTAGGTGCTGAGCGCTCTCCAGCTCCTGTCAGCTCCTGTTTCGTTTTTGTTTTTAGTTTTTTAGTGCTTTGAGGTGGTGTGTAGCTCTGGCTGGCCTCAAATTCTCTCAGAGAGCAACCTGTCTCAGCCTCTCAAGTGCTAAGATAGAGCTGTCTCGCCACAGCTGCCTTAAGTTACAGGTCTGTACATCAGAGCAGTCTAACACAAATCTCACCAGGCTCTGTCCCTCCAGGAGACTGTAGGGTAGAGTAGGATTTCTTTTCTTGCTATTCCCAGTTTCTTAAAGTGCTACAAGTCTTGGCTCCTGGCCCTTCCCTCTGCTGCATAGCCAGCAGTGGCTGATTCGGTCCTTTCACACCTCTGCCTGCTTCTCTGTAGCCAGCACACCCAGCTATGAATTTAAGGGTTTGTGTAACTGCATTGAACCTACCTGGACAGTCCATCCTACAGGATCTCATACCATCTCATGGTCCTAACCTTAATCATATCTGCAAAGTTCTTTTTGTCACTTCAGATAACATCTGCAGGTTTCAGAATTATGGCAGGACATCAGTAAGGGATCATTATTCTGCCTACACCATACTCAGCTTTGCCCTCACTAAGTAGCAGTCACTCAAGGCCCTTGGTGCTCCATGATGAAGCTGTGGCTTCAGGCACAAGGATAGAAATGATTTTTTTTAAAGATTGTATTTATTTATTTGAGTACACTGTGGGTATTGGATCCCATTACAGATGGTTATGAGCCACCATGTGGTTGCTGGGAATTGAACTCAGGACCTCTGGAAGAGCAATCAGTGCTCTTAACTAATGAGCCATCTCTCCAGCCCGATAGAAATGATTTTGACTCAGATAAAGGTGTGGGGTTGTAACCAAGTGTCTGAGAAGGCAAGAGGCCTTAGGTCTGCAGGCGCACTGGCAGCCTTGAATGTACATTGGAGGTGTGGAGCCTGAAAGGAATGAGGTTCAACCCAGAAGAGAGGAAGGAAGGGTCTGAGCTGGGAAAAGGAAAGGCAGCACAGCCCCTTCTGCTGGATAGCTGGGAATTAGATGTGTGTCTGCCTCTCAGTTCTCCTCACTAGTCCCACTGGACAAACGTATCTAGTCAGTTAAGCAGCAGATACCTGCTAGACACTGTAGATGGCCTCGGAGATGCAGTGAAATCCGCAGAGCCTGCTTTCTCAGGCCTGTGTGGTGGAGGAAAAGTCACAGAGCTGCAGAGCTGTAGGATGGCATAGCAGCCAACATGAAAGGCGCCCTTCCCCACCCGCGTGCGCAGGAGAGGAAGGAGGAAGGTCCTGCTCTTGGATACCGAAGAATGGATTGGAATTAGTGGTTTGGATGCTTTATACCACAGATAACGGGCTGCCCAATTTGAATTCTTAAGCAGAAATGGACTGTGGTGCAGGAGGTCAGCGTCAGGGTCTGCTGCTATAGTCAGTCTGGCTCCATCTTCCACGACTATGTGATAAGCCTGCCTCTGGGGGCTGACTCCACACCCGGGCTACTTGCCCTCGAGGTGGCAGAATTGCAACAACTTGGAACAGTCTGTCCATCCACATGCCTGGCAGTCGGCCATCTGCATGCCTGGCCTTCATGGAGGCACCGGTGTATCCAGAGCTGTGACTGGGGCACACTTGCTCCTATCTAGCGCCCGTTTCCCTCTTGGCATCTGATTCCAGGTCAAGGTTCATCTCTCAGCTGATTACTATGGCCAGATAAGCTTTACTGTTTTCTGTATACTGTTTGGTTTAGGCCTAATCCCTGAACCTCTCACTGTGGCAAGAAAAATGCAGTTGTGCTTCCAGGACACTGAGTTTGATTTTAGGCAGGAAGCTGGTAGTTCAGTCAGTGATAATCTTGCTGCCCTTAGGCAAGGGGGCAGAGTGAAGGAACAGAAAGAAGCCTGCCTGGTCTAGTCATGTCATCTCCTCTGCTGAGAAACCTAGGGTCTACTCCTCATACCTTCTGCTCTTTGTAAGTTCAAGTTTATCATGTACTGTTGACTGCCTCATTTTCTCTCTTTCTTCCTTTTTTTTGTTTTGTTGTTGTTGTTGTTGTTCTTGTTGTTTTCGAGACAGGGTTTCTCTGTGCAGCCCTGGCTGTCCTGGAACTCACTCTGTAGACAGGCTGGCCTCGAACTCAGAAATCCACCTGCCTCTGCCTTCCAAGTGCTGTGGTTAAATGTGTGCACCGCCACTGTCCGGCTCTGTTTCTTTCTTAAGATTTATTTCATGTATACAAATGAGCATTTTGCTCTCATGTGCTGGTACCCACAGAGATCCAAAGAGGGCAACAGATGCCCTGGAACTGGAGTTCCAGGCATTTGTGAGTCAAATGTGGGTGCTGGGAATTGAACCTGGGTCCTCTGCTATCTCCCACTAATCTATCTCTCCAGCCCCACTTCTGATTCTGAACTAAACCCTTCAAGGTAACTCAGATTATCTTTTTGCGTTAATCTCTAGGATTCACCTTTTGTAGGGAGTGAGGTTGGAGGAATACAGGAATGGAGCATGGGGCCTCGAGATGCTGCATGCACACTGGCCCTAAACTTATCCCTTGAAGGAGCTGTACCTGAGCCTTCCAGGGATAGGGGCAGACAGTTTTCAGCTTTTCTATTTTCTATGTATGGATTTCCTGCAAGGTGGGATGGAAGAAACCTGCCTTAATAACTCATGCGTGGGAAAGCACTTTATATGCTGTAAAGGGGAGCATTTTTGTTCTGCCCCCCCATGGGTCCCTGGCAGATGCTGAAGGTGAAGCACTTTGCTTGCCTAACCCCACATCTTGGCATTGAGCTTCCCAGGGAACTGTGCATTTCTTTCTTTTTTTTTTTTTTTTTTAAGATTTATTTATTTATTATATGTAAGTACACTGTAGCTGTCTTCAGACACTCCAGAAGAGGGCGTCAGATTTTGTTACGGATGGTTGTGAACCAACATGTGGTTGCTGGGATTTGAACTCAGGACCTTTGGAAGAGCAGTCGGGTGCTCTTACCCACTGAGCCATCTCACCAGCCCCGGAACTGTGCATTTCTTAACCCTCTGTTTTCTCCCCCAGGGACACTCGGGCTGTGTCAACTGTCTGGAGTGGAATGAGAAAGGAGAGTAAGTATGAGCTGCGGGGGGGGGGGGGGGGGGGCAGAGCAGCGGAGATAGGCTCGGTTCTCTGCCATCCTAAGCTTATCTCATGACTGTCAATACAGTTTGACTAGTACTCAAGTATAGATAGAAGCTTAGGTAACATCCAAACCCTATTTTACTGTAAGCCAATGCATTGGGAGAATATTGGAAATTCTTAACAAAGTAAAATATGATCTAGTAATATTTATAAGCTAACCTGCAACATCTACTGTCCTTTGAGTTATCTGTGCCCAACTCCTATCCTCTGGGAATGGGGAAGAGGTAGCCGGGACCTTGAGAAGTCAGAGTTCCTAATTCTGCCCTCAGCCTGCTGGCCTCTGGTTCCGACGACCAGCACACCATTGTGTGGGACCCACTGCACCACAAGAAGCTGCTGTCCATGCACACAGGACACACAGCAAATATCTTCTCTGTCAAGGTGAGCCAAACAAGCCCTGTGGCGGGGCTGAGCTGTGAGCGTGGTTGTATGGTATAGCATGTCCTATGTGCATATTCCTGTGATGTGAGCATTGGGGAGTGGTGCTTGAACCCCGTCTCTTTTTCTGTGTTCTTCTCAAAACCGTGGGCCAACTCAGGATCCATTTATATTTATTAAGTTTGTATATATTTGTTAGTGTGGGAGGACACATATACCATCCTGTGCATGTATGTCGTCATACATGCGGAGGTCATAAGAACACTGGCATGAGTCAGTTCTTGCCTTTCGCCCTGTTCCCAGAACCCCATGGGGGCTTAATCCAGTTCATCAGATCTGACTCCCATTTCTGACCTTCAAGGACAGACATGCAAAACAGTCATAGATCTTAGGGGGAAAAAAAAAAAAACAAAACAAGAACACTTAGCATACATCTTCCACCTTGTCCTAGGAAATGAATCTTTTTGTTTGTTTGTTTGTTTTGTTTTGTTTTATTTAAATACACTGTCACTGTCTTCAGACACAAGAGAAGAGGGCATCAGATCCCAGTACAGATGGTTGTGAGCCACCATGTGGTTGCTGGGAATTGAACTCAGGACCTCTGGAAGAGCAGTCGGTGCTCTTAACCACTGAGCCATCTCTCCAGCCCCTAGGAAATGAATCTTTTCCCTTGATAAAAGGGAATTTAACTGAGAGGAGGTGGGGAGGACTCTACAGACTTTAGAGCCCTGTGAGACTGTCCCTTTGAGACAAGTCTCCTATAATTCCAGGCCTGAACCTCAGGTCTGTGACTGAGAATGACCTTGAACTTCTGGTCCTCCGCTGTGCCTCCTTTGGTACTTTACCATAAGTTTATATGGTGCTGAGGGCAGGACCTAGGGCTTCATGGATGCTAGCCAAGCACTTTACTCTCTAGGGTCGACAGTCTTTTTCATCCCTGTGCACAGACGTTAGGTCTTGATCCCAGAGAGCAAACCCTTTCCCCAGCTAATATGAAGAGCAGTGACTCTAGCTGAAACCAGAGCCACCTCAGAGAGCTCTGAACCTCATCACCCTGAGCTCTGCCTCATTCCCTCTCTCTCACCTCTGTGGGTGAGTGCCTGGGATTGTTCTAGGAGCAGAACAACTGCATCTTGGTTTGTGGTTCTGATGACCAGCACATGATGTGTGGGAAATACGCTGGCAGTACTGTCTCTTACCCAGTGAGTCATCTCACCAGCCCAGTTTTGTTTGGTGTTTTATTTAAAACACCTTTTCTTTTTCTTTCTTTTTTAAGATTTATTTATTTATTATATGTAAGTACACTGTAGCTGTCTTCAGACACGCCAGAAGAGGGCGTCAGATCTTGTTACGGATGGTTATGAGCCACCATGTGGTTACTGGGATTTGAACTCCAGACCTTCAGAAGAGCAGTCGGGTGCTCTTACCCACTGAGCCATCTCACCAGCCCCTCTTTTTTTGTTTGTGGTGGTGGTGGTGGGTTTTTTGTTTGTTTGTGTAACTACCATGCCCAGCTTTTGCTTTTTTTTTTTTTTTTTTTTTTTTTTTTGGTAAGAGCTGGATGGGGTGCATGCTTTTTTAAAAAGACTTGTTTATTTATGTATATGAGTATGCTGTACAGGTGGTTGTGAGGCTCCAGTCAACCCTGCTCACTCCAGCCCAGACTTATTTATTATTATACATAAGTACACTGTAGCTGTCTTCAGACATGGCAGAAGAGGGCATCAGGTCTCATTACAGATGGCTATGAGCCACCATATGGTGCTGGGATTTGAACTCAGGACCTTCGGAAGAGCAGTCAGTGCTCTTACCTGCTGAGCCATCTCGCCAGCCCTGTTTGTTTTTTGAGATAGAATTTCACTGTGTAGTCCTGGAACTTGCTTTGTATAGACCAAGCTGGCCTTGACCTCACAGAGATCTGCTTGGCTCTGCCTGAGTGCTGGGATTAAAAGGGTGCACCACCACCACCCAACTAAAAATACATTTTCAACAATGTATTATTATTATATAGGTATGTGATATGGGAGGGGGGATGTGAGGAAGCCAGAGGACAGCTTTGTGGAATTGGTTCTCTCCTTCCTTTTTATGGGACCCCAGGCTTGATTTCAAGTCACCAGGCTTGTGTGGCAAGTGCCATCACCCATTGCAGTCTTTCCAGTTTGTTTAAGAAAAGCCTCCTTTTCCATGGACTTAGTGAAAACACTGCCTCTGGGCATTCACCATGTTCTGTCCATGCTCTCCCCCTGGTGGCAGCTGCAGCACATTGCAAGTAAGGCAGCGCTGAGGACTTACTTCTCTTATTTTTGCTGTGGCTGGAATCTGTGCTGCCTCCAGACAGGAATAAAGATTGAGGCATGCCCCTAAAAATAAGTTTATATATTCCTATTTCTAAGTGACGAAGCATAAAAGCATTTTTGTTTTCTCTTCCAAATAAAAACCAAAAAGGAAAGCTAGGATATAGCTCTGTGGTAGAGCAGCTGCCTGCCTTTCTCCATGCCAGTATCTGATCTGTCTTCAGTACAGGGAAGGAAGGAGGGGAGATAGACAAACAGACACACAGAAAGGGAGAGGGATGGAGAGAGGGTTTTTTTGTGTCATCTGGAATGTTATGTTCTCCACTGGACTGGGGTGATCGCTAGTCTTATAGTGGTCAGCCCTTCTCCACAGTCCAGCATCTGGACTCTTGCCACCATTTGCTGTATAAGGAGTATTTTGCTGGACGTTTGCCTAGATCCCATGTTCTCTTTTGGGTCCTTTGGATCTTTCTTAGGAGTTTAGGTCAAAAGATAGGTATTGCTTTTTAATCCAAACCTGGATGGCTGGATATGTGGATGAACTGAGGTGTGGGTGGGTGGGTGGGCAGTCTGGGTTTGAACAGCCTTGCTGTGTTCTGAAACTCAGTGGTTGGTTGCTGTTCATTTGCTTGCTTTGCTTTATTTTGGTGCTAGAATTGAACCCAGAACATCAAGGATGTCACACATGTGCTCTGCCAGTAAGCCACGCCCTTATCCATGACCCTTAAAGGTTTTTTTCCTTCTCCTATGTTCAGGATTAAACTTTGGTTTTTATACATACTAAGTGAGTGCTCACCACGGAGAGACACACCCAGCCCCTAATTTATAATGAGATTGTTTTCACTATCAGCAAGATAAAGTAAAGTAGCTGCCCTGTTGTCTGGTATTTGGGAATTCTTAGTAAGGGACAGCAAAGATTACTATCCACTCAGTTCCTACCTGGAGAGGGGTCAGAAAAGGGGGCTCCTTAGGCAGCGCGGCTCGGTGTAAATGGTGACCACTCCGACTGCACGAAGGACAGATCTTGATTGAACTTCTGTGCTGATAGGCTGCTGCTCGATAGCCAGGCTTATTTTGGTGAGCTCTCCTTCAGTAGCCAGCTCTATCCTATCTCCTGCCAATCATTCGATTTCTTGTGAGCAGTTCCTGCCTCATGCTGGAGACCGCATCTTGATCACCGGGGCAGCTGACTCCAAGGTGCACGTCCATGACCTTACAGTAAAGGAGACAATCCACATGTTTGGAGACCATACAAACCGGGTGAAACGCATTGCCACGGCACCCATGTGGCCTAACACGTTCTGGAGCGCCGCCGAGGATGGGCTTATCCGGTAAGAGTCTCTGCGTGAAATTACTGTGTGTGCGTGCTCCGCTTCAGTGGCTCTGCTGCAGTGCCTCCTTCCATAGACAGGAATTGGGTTTCCCTGTCCTGTGTCCTGTGTCCTGTGTGTTTGCCCATTTGCCCCGTTGCCTTCAGACAAAGATGGCGTTCTTTGTCCTTCTTTCTTTTTCCATTTGGGGTACTGGGAGTCAGACCCATGGCCTCTTACATCCCAGGTAAATTTTCTACCACTGAGCTAAGTGACAGACACCCCTGTTTCACAGGATGGTTGGATGCTGAGATGGGGCTTGCTCTGCAGGCAGGGCTCAGCTCCTCAGCTGCTCGCGTCCTGAGATGTCATGTGTGCCCACCCTCAGTCTGCCCTGCTCTGTTGTTATGAGAGAGGAGCCACACTCTGCTTCCTAAGCAGCTAGGCCTGTGATCAATGTATAAACTCACTACGGTGCGGTCACCAGCAGGTCTCTGAAGCAAGGCAGAACAGGTCCAGTCCTAGATCTCGCTCAGTGTTCAGTGGAAAAGGCCACTGCACCCCAGAACATTAGTCTCTGTATTTATAAAATAGGAATAATCATGATATCTCCTTTGTTGATCTGAGTATGATAGCTGAGAATGTTCATGCAAAACAAAACACACAGTACTTAAAAGACAGCCTCGGTCCATGGCATGCTCAGGAAGCATGTGCTGACTAACAGACCGCCTTGCTGTCAGGCCCACCTGAGCATCCGCAAGATCCCTGAGGGCCTGGGCCGAGCCACAGGCGGCAGAAATATCCTAGCAGTGTGTGAATATGAGCTGGGCTTCAAGAGCAGACAGTCGATGGGCAAGAAGGGACAAGAGTGGATTCCCCACCTGAGTACATGTTGTGAAGGCAGGGAAAGCGACGAAGCCCTCAATGCAATCCCTAGTACAGAGAGGGAAGAGAAAGGCTGTAGTTATAATTGGCCCACATGGACAGCTGAGGAAGGCAAGGTGTGTGAAACTGGGTCTTAAAGTCAGACTGTGGAGTTTGATAAACTTAACACTCGGGCTGTAGG
The DNA here is from genome assembly GCF_900095145.1 of Mus pahari. Lineage (NCBI taxonomy): Eukaryota > Metazoa > Chordata > Mammalia > Rodentia > Muridae > Mus > Mus pahari. The sequence goes on along the minus strand of NC_034595.1, from coordinate 84,254,840 downwards.
TATCAAGTGGCAGAACGATGTCAGACTATTTTAGGAAGAGCACTGCAGTTAACTATGTGAGGCTTTTTGAGCCAGCTAGGCAAGAAGCGGCTGAGTGGATGGGTGGTGCCATGCCCCCTTCTGGAGGATCTGTGTAGTGCAGCAGAACTGTCCCTCTGCCCTAGCAGGCCTTGAGGGGCTGGCCTGGCTTTCATGGTCTTAGGCAGCTCTTGGGTAAGCTCGGGTCTCTTGCCTGCATGTAGCCCTTGTTCCCTGAGAGTAGATTAGGATGGACGATCACAAAGCAGGTTCTTGGGGCTCGGAGGTTTTGTTTGGCTCATTGATTGGTTTTTAGGAAAGGTCTTACTCTGCACCTCAGGCTGTTCTTAGCCTCACTATGTAGCTCAGGACTTGAACTCGTGACCCTCCTGCCTCAGCCTTCTGAATGCAAGGATTACAAGCATGTACCATGACGCCCAGCTAACATAGTTCATGTGCCACAGTCCTAGCAGGTGTTGTGCTCTGTACTTCAAAGCTGTGACATCCCAGATAGTTTATTGAATGGCTGTGTTGTAGTGGTACGGGGCTGCTGGTGGTGTGGTCGGTAGTCCCTGTGAGATACTCAGGACAGTGTCTGATGAACAGCACATTTTTGCAGTCAGGTGGAGTAACAGTAGCAGGAGTGCTGATGTCTATAAAATCTCAACTGTAGGATCTACCTCAAGGGTTAATTTAGGATAAGTCAGAAGACGTTAAGCCAGACATAGTGGTGCATGCCTTTAATCCCAGCATTTTGGGAGGCAGATGGATCTCTGAGTTGGGGGCTAGCCTGGTCTAGAGAGTAAAGTCCAGGACAGTCAGAGCTACATAGTGAGACCATATCTTAAAAAAACAAAAAAACAAAAAAACAAAAACAAAAACAAAAAAAAAAACATTACCAAAGGCTGTTGTAGGCACCTGGCTTGCAGTGGACGCCTCCCCTCTCGCACTTGATCTCCCCTGCTTTCTACACAGGGCCCTGGTCACCAATTCCATCCTCTCTTACAGCCAGTATGACCTTCGGGAGAACAGCAAACACTCAGAAGTGCTGATTGACCTAACAGAATACTGTGGCCCAATGGTGGAGGCCAAGTGCCTCACCGTCAATCCCCAGGATAACAACTGCCTGGCAGTAGGGGCCAGCGGGCCCTTTGTGAGGCTCTATGACATTCGAATGATCCACAACCACAGGTACGGCCAGCCGGCACTGGGAACACCCACCCCACCCCAAAAATCACTGTATATTTCCTGATACAGCTAGTGTCCCCACTACTGTTAGTATCTGTATAGAGTGACAGTCTTTTTAGTTTCAATCATTTATCGGGGGGGGGGGGGCAGAGTGGGGCAGGGGTATCTTTATGTGCCATGGTGCATTTGTAGAGCTCAGAGGACCTTTAGGGAGCCAGCTCTCTGATTCTGCCTGTGGGTCCTGGGGAGTGAAACTCTGACCATCAGACTGGCAACCCCAGTCAGCCTTGGTTTTTGTCTTTTCCTTCTCCTGCTCCCTTTTCTTGATGTTTTTGTTTTTTTTGAGACAAGATCTTTTATTATGTAGTCTTTCCCTCCCTCTTCTCTGTGTGCCTCTGGCTGCCTGGAACACACTCTGTAGACCAGACTAGCCTAGAACTCACAGGGATCAACCTGCCTCTGCTCCTAAATGCTGGGATTAAAGGCATGGATCACCTCCACTGGGCTTTGTTATGCAATCTTAGCTGGCCTAGAACCCACTATGTAAATCAGACTGGCCTTGAACCCATAGAGTTCTACTCTGCCTCCCAAGGGCTAAGACTATGCCAGCATGCCTGACCCCAGAGTTAGGGTCTTACCCATGTAATATTTTGTACATATAGTTTTGCTTATGATATTGGGATAGATCATGCGGCCTTGTGCGTGCAAGACAAGTGTTCTACCACTGAACTGTCCCTATTTTATTTAAAAAAAAAAAAAATCGAAAGATTGGGGCTGGCAAGATCGGCTGCCTGAGGAGCCTACACTCACATGCTCAGACCCTCACTCAGACAGAGTCACGGAAGTTTTAAAATTAAATATGTTTTTAAAACAGAAAAGTAAAAGTAAAATTAAGAATGGTGGCACACTACTGCAATCCCAGCACTTAAGACGTAGAGAGACAGGGTCAGAGGTTCAAGGCTGTCCTTCTCTACTGAGCTGAATCTGAAAATAGCCTCAGCTCATGTGACCCTGTCTCAGAGAAAGAAGGGAGAAAGGGCAGTCTCTTGGGGAGAATCTTCACAGCCTTGGCTATCCCTGGTCCTAGGTCGGGTCTAGCCTGCCCTACTTTCACTGGTGGCTATGTCCACAGCCATCTAAAGAGCAAACCTTGGAGTCGCTTGTGGCAGGAAGAAAGATAACGTCTGTCCTTCTGTGCCTCTAGGGACACAACCCTGGGTTTTCTCTGTGGAGTGTGATCCAGCTAGCTAGGGACAGCTAGCCAGTTTTAACCTGTCCAATTTTCCATCCATCAGAAAGAGCATGAGGCAGAGCCCTTCGGCAGGCGTACACACCTTCTGTGACCGGCAGAAGCCCCTTCCGGATGGTGCGGCGCAGTATTACGTCGCAGGTAGGGCCCAGCCTGGCTCTTGCCAGGACCTTGGCTCTTTCTGGAACCGTCTGGGGGTGGGGGGTTGGGGCTAGAATCAGACGGGTCTAGACTTCTTCACTCCTCATTTTGGCCAGCTGTGTAACTGTCAGCAAATCACTTAACCCTGAGGAGTTTCTTCTCTTTAAAAATGGGATTGCAATCCCAGAACTCGAGAGACTAAGGAGGCTCAAAATTGCAACATTAATCTGAAAGAGCTAGTAATAAAACCAGTCTGGATGACACAGCAAGACCCTGTCTGTGTCACACACAAAATGACTGAGGACAAGCCTGAGGCTGCTGACCTGTTGACTAATCCTGAGGGCTCTCCGGACATGGGTGGCTAGCATTTCCCACTTGGCTGTCTTTACACCGTGCCCTGGCTCTGAAGTCTCATCCTAGGGTCGTGTGTTCTTGGCAGGTCACCTGCCGGTGAAGCTGCCTGACTATAACAGCCGTCTGAGAGTGCTGGTTGCCACCTATGTGACCTTCAGCCCCAATGGTACAGAGCTGCTAGTCAACATGGGAGGAGAGCAGGTAGGTCCCCTGCCTGGTGAGACTCTTACCCACAATCCCTGTCTTAGCAGATAAAAGTAACAGCTTCTTTGTAAATTACATGTGACGTGTGAGGGACCACCGTTACCCTCACTAGTCTTTTCTTTAGAGAGCCAGACAGACATGGTATTTTGGTTAAGAATGCTTTCGAGAGCCTGGAAAGTGGCTCCTCTGGTAAGCATGCCAGACCCCGCGGCAAGAGAGAACCCGCTCTCCAGCTGCCCCTCTGGGACACTTTTTATTCCCAGCACTTGGGAGGCAGAGGCATGTGGATCTCTGAGAGTTTAAGACCAGCCGGGTTTCCATAGTGAATTCCAGGCTAGCAGGAACAATGGAAAACAAATGGGGGAAAGCGATCCTGACATGCATGTGCACTGTAGTGTGTGCTTGCTGGAATTCCCAGGACACACATGCTCAAAGCCTAATAAAGAGGAGAAGAAAAGGGAGACCCTGGGCTAGGGGTGTTAGTCACTGAACAGAGTGCTTGCCCTGCGTACACAGAACCCTGAGCTTGATCCCTAGCACCGCATAAGCCAGGAAACCAGGGAGGGTGATTTGTGCCTTCAAATCCCACTGTGTGAGAGGTAAACACCAGAGGATCATAAGTCATAGATCATCCTTGGTTATACGCTTAGCAGAACTCTGAACAACTTACTTTGAAGCACTGAATAGCACTCAGTTTTAATAACAGATAACATTTGCTTACTGACAGGAGTAAATTGGCAGTGTCACTTTTAGTAGCTTCCCTTCTCTGAGATCTCAGTTTTCTCATCTATAAAACAAGATATTTGCACCTTTGAGGATCTTTCAGATTTAAATATGTGCTCCCAGGGAAGGACCATATGTCAGCAAGGGCTTTGTGGAAGTCACATAGCCCACCCACCCCAAGACTCAAAAGCTTGGAGGATTTTCCTGTTTAAAGTTCCTTTCATGGGCACACCTGGCTAGTTCTGACTCCGTGCTCCGTGCTCACTGGAAGTTGAGGATTCTGGTCTTGAAAGCTGCCCAGATCTTACTGATGCTTCAGCTACATCCTTGCCTCACGGCCTCCTTCTCTCCTCAATCCCAGGTGTATTTGTTTGACTTGACTTACAAGCAACGGCCATATACCTTCCTCTTGCCTAGAAAATGCCACTCAGTGGGTAAGTTCTCCCTCGGGGAACCCATGCTGTGGTAGGTGGAGGCTTGTGTACTCTCCTTAGGAGAAGCCCACTCTTTACTCTGACCTGTGTCTAAATATACGCTCCAAAAGAGAAGCTCTCTACCCTGGCCTTATCAGAAGGGTATGGGTCAGAGATCTGTCCAAGGCTTATGGAAGATGGTCCCTTCCAGTGCCCTGGCTCTTAAGCACTTGAGGTAGCTGCCCTTTCCCTTCTCACCCTGGTTCATGGGTCACTCCCTGTGGCTCACAGCTGAGCCCCCGCCTCTTCTCCCCTCATTCCCTCCACAACCGCAGCTGTGGGGAGTGTCAGTCAGAAAGGAGCTGTACCCCCTGTAGCCAGCAGAGGGCGCACGGGCTTTTCTTAATTCCACTGCCTGCCTGTCCTGACTTGTTTTCTGGGACTGGGTCTGACCTGGGAGAATAATCTCACAATGGAGCCATCAGGTCCTGTGATAGAAGCCAAAGGGACGCAGAGAAGTGAAGCCCTCCTCCTCAGGTGTCACTGTGACTTTCCTCTCATTCTGCCAGAAGTCCAGAATGGCAAGATGTCTACTAATGGGGTGTCCAACGGCATGTCGAATGGCCTACACCTTCACAGCAACGGCTTCCGGCTGCCAGAGAGCAAGGGGTGCATCAGGTGAGGGCAGCTGACCCCAGTGGCCTTCAGTCTTCGTGACAGCACATGGACAGGGGGATAAGCATGTCCTGTAAACCTCTCTTCGTGGCATTGGAGAGGCTGGCTGCTCTTTCAGGGGACCCAGCTTCCATCCCCAGAACCTATACAGCCGCCCTCAGCTGTCAGTAGCTCCATTCCCAGTGGATCTAGTGCCTCCCTCTGGCCTCCTCAGGCACTGCACACACATGGTGCACAGACATTGATAGAGGAAGACACCCATAATACAAAAATCTCAACAAAACACACACGTACAATGCATGTATGCATGTGCACACACATACAATGCATGTGCACACACGCGCACACACACACACACAAACCCTTCCTCCTGACCTTAACCCACTTGTGTGTCCGAGATGTTACAGGTTGGGCCAGAGAGGCTTCTTAGAGAGCAGCTAGTATTCCAAAGGCAGCTTCTATCCGAGAGGCTGCCAAACATACCCAGAGTGAAGTTTGTCCTTCTGCCCCAGCCCTGGGATAAGGGTCCAGAGGCTAGCTGCCTCTGAGCGTTGACTTTGTCTCCCATGCAGACGATCCATCCCACTACAGTAGTAACTGTTACAGTACATCCCTGCCTCTGTTCTCTTCCCACCCCTCTGTTTTCTTTGAGACAAACAGACTTCTCCCATAGGAGGAAGTAGAGTGGTCACAAGGTTAGTTCAGTGTGGATGAAGGTGGTGTCGGTGGCTGTCACCTGAGCCCCAGCATTTGGTTGGTAATGGCTTTATACCTTTCTTGCCACTCCTTTACTGGCTTGCAGTACTTGGAATTATGCATATTCTTTTGTGGTAATAGATAATGGCCCAAGCTCATCATGAAAGTGGCCCCTTCTCCTGGATGGCAGTGAGGTGCCAGGGTCCACAAAACCATACGTGGCCCTTGGGTAGGACTACTAACCTCTAAGTGGTCTGACTTGGCTCTCCTTCCCTCGCAGCCCCCAGGTGGAGCTGCCCCCATACCTGGAACGCGTGAAGCAGCAGGCCAATGAAGCCTTCGCCTGCCAACAGTGGACCCAGGCCATCCAGCTCTACAGCCAGGCTGTGCAGAAGGCCCCGCACAACGCTATGCTCTATGGCAACCGAGCTGCCGCCTACATGAAGCGCAAGTGGTGAGTGGGACTTCAGGGGTTTCTGGGTCAGAACAAGGGCTGAAGCACCTGGACCATGAGACCAAGTTTCTGGGGTATCTACAGAAGCTAGCATTGGCGTCCTGGCTCTTGGGGCCTCGTGAACATAGGCCCCTCCTTTCTACCTAAGGCTGAGGTAGCACAAGACATTTAGTGTGCGGGAGGGAGAGTCACACATTGCTTTGTTATCAGGTGGAATGGAAGTAAGGGAGTAAGAGGGGTGTTGGAGAAGTGAGGCTTGGGTTGGACTTTGAGAGAAGAGTGGAGCCTTGATAGATCCGACTGCAGAGCTTGGCGAGCTCATTTTTACCTTCATAGAATGATTCTGTGGCTGAATGGCCCTGCATCTGCTTCCTGGGTTCTTATACCCATCACCGGACCACGTACAAGCTAGACCTCAGACATACACTGACTAGTGATAATGGGATAGGCGGGTCAGGACCCTAAGATGCCCCACATCTTCAGAGATCATCAGGGCCCCAGTCCTGCCTGCAGCACCATCAGGCAGGCAGGCAGACCCATCCCCCAGCCAGGGCCAAGACTAGAGATGGATAGAGCTGGGCCCACAGCCATTTCTGCTCCGTCTGGCATCCGTCGGCTCTGCCCAGACAGACAGGCCAGCTGGTGTGCCATCGTCTGGCTGAAACTAGGCAGGCCTGGGGAAGCTTAAGGAACCCACCCAAGTTAGCAGGATGGGAGTGGGGGAGATGCCACACACAGAGAAGTTAGTGAAGCATTGGGACTTTCCCCAGGGACCAAGGGGCACCCACATTCAATAGAGGACTATCTGGGGCCCGGCCATCTAAGGTGTGTCACCTCTGTTACACTGGTTGGATAAGGTGTGACAGCCCCTTCATCTAGACTTGACTGACAGCTCAGCTTTGTGTCTGTATTTTTGCTGAGAGAAGTTGGTGATTTCCTAATTCACAGCTTGTTTCTTGAGTTCCCACTGTGTGCTAGGTACTGGGGAGACAGAGTGCTATCACTCTGAGTCCCTGTGCCCCAGAGTGCCCAGCCACTGGACAAGAATAAGATCTCTGACATAGTTCAGCATGAAACATGAAAGATGCAGGAAGCAGTAAGTCTTGGAAATGGTCAGGTATAGTGCTGTGGGCACCAAGAGTTGAGTCACCTCAGCTCAGGATCAGGGAAGCCTCAGAAAGATGTCGTGTCTGAATGGGCTCTAAGTGTGGGCAGCTCAGACAAGGAGATGAGGGGGAGGCGAGGAAGGACACTGCAGGGAGAGGAAATGGTGTGAACAAAGGCGTGGGGGCGGGGGACTGACTGAAGAGCCTGCCTCAGAACAGCAAATCCATTTGGCTGGAGCAGAGGGTTCTGGAAAGGACTGGCAGGGGATGAGTCTGTGAGGTAGCCTGGGGCTTGCCTGGAAAGGGCTTGGAATGCAGAGGGTGGCATTTGGCCTTGATTCAGTGTGTGATGGGCAGCTACTGGAGAGACTTGAACGAGGACGTGCAGAGGGCTGTCTTTTCAGGGAGATTGATCTGGCAGTACATCTAGGATGGGTGAGCCCTGGGGCCAGCCTGCTCTTTTTTTTTTTCCCCATCCCCACATGCCTGCCAATGACCCCTAGAATGTCACGTTCTGTCCCAGGCCAGCCTCCCCAGGGCTACCATCTGCTCCTGGAAACAGACCACCCTCTGGCTCCTGGCTGGTCTCTGGTCTGGCTCTTGCTAGGAGCTCAGAAAGGGGCACCTTGCAGGCAGTAACTGGGTTTCCAAATAGCGCCTGCTCCTTCGTCATAGGCACTCAGTCTGACGCAGAGCACACCATCAAAGCAGCTCTGCTTCCTGCCTGCCCCACATTGCTTAGCAGTCGTTCCCAGTAAGTGGCTACTCCAAAGGCTGGGTGCTCCTTCTGACTGTATGGCAAGAGAAGCCAGGAGGCACCTGTGACCCATACCCTTGGTGAAGGGACCCTTGACTTTAATGAGTACTGCTTCCTGTAAGCACAGTAGACACACCCCAGCCCAGTAGGAAGTGGGGAGGCTCAATCCCCAGCATTGAACGGACATTTATGGGTTTCTAAAGGGGAATGTGACCGTCATCGCTGCTTGGCTGGACAGATAAGAAGCCAAATGGGTTTCTGGCAACAGGGAGGTGGGCCTGGAAAAAGAGGGTGTCTCCCTCTACCCCTCCAAAAGAAGCCTCCACTCCCCTTTATCCATACATGTACATTGGAGAAAGGAATAGAGAGGATTTGGAGCTCCTGGTGTGCACAGCCCCCTCACCATCAGCTTCCAGAGAGCTGACTTTGCCAGACAGTCAGGCCCCATCCTCCAGCCCCAGGAGGTGGAGGCCACAGCTGCTGCAGATCAGTCAGCCAGGACAGAGGGGGGTCTGGCTGAGGGCATGCTGCCTGCTGGTCAGACCCCGAGTCCCGGCCTAACACTTCTGCCTTCTCCAGACCACAGAACTGTCCTTGAGGGCCCCCTGCCTTGGACATAGCTTTGAAGGCCAGCAGGGGGATTTGAGGAGGTGGATGAAGGAAAAGAGAAGGAGGGCTTGGGGAGTCTGCGGTGGGCAGTGTGCCAGGCCTTCTGCTGCAGAGCTGCGGGTGCCTGAGGTAACCAGTGCGCAGTTTCAGCCTGTGCCCAGCAGAGGGCAGCCTGACACTGCGCTTTGCTCTCTAAGCCGCGGGGCTCCTGGCTTGCACCTCAGCTTACTCAGGCTCCCAGGGAGGGAGCAGTGGGCTATGCCAAGGCTGCATCTCCTTATCTCCTCACCCTGAGGGTTGTCCGAGATGGCCTAGAAGTAGCCACAGAAGATGGTGGGAACCTTGTATCTGCCACGGGGCCTCCCTCACCTCTAAGCTATGTTCCTGTACCTTCCCAGGGACGGGGACCACTACGATGCCCTCCGGGACTGCCTAAAGGCCATCTCCCTAAACCCTTGCCATTTGAAGGCGCACTTCCGTCTGGCCCGGTGCCTCTTTGAACTGAAGTATGTGGCCGAGGCTCTGGAGTGCCTGGATGACTTCAAAGGGAAGTTCCCAGAGCAGGCCCACAGCAGTGCATGTGACGCCTTGGGCCGGGACATCACAGCTGCCCTTTTCTCCAAAAGTGATGGTGGTGAGTGTGTGCCCAGGAGACGCAGCAGTCCGTTCCCTACTCAGAAGGACACTGGCGCTTTGATCTAGAGGCCCTGGCTTCAGATGCTGACTGTGAAACTCCATGGCCTTAAGACAGTCTGACCCCTGAAACTCACTTTTCATGCCCAACGAAGGAGATCGTCAGCATCTCCCAATGAAACTCTGTTGAAGGTTAATGTTAGCATTCAAGGTACCAGGTAGAGCCCAGTCAGGCTGTGTGGGCTCCAGCTGGGCCTTCCCACCTGTTCCCAGACGGGGCCTTGGCAGAGAGCACACTGGGCAAAGAGCGCACTGGGCAGAGGCGAGAGCGGTTTGTTGTCTCTGTCTTGGTCTGGCACATGTGCAGCAGGCATGGTGTCTAGGATGGTGCCTTAGTTCTCAACTCAGCTCTACCAGGTCAAACTGTGTGGCCACGGATCTAGCATGGCCTACAAACCGGTCTCGTCTGCAAAGGGCGCACCAAGCCTGCCCAGTGCCTCTGTAGATTTGGAGGGCGAGCTGGGTCATGGTGATGTGGACTCCAACTATGAGAACTATGTGGGCTCTCGCTGGAGGCAGATAACTAGCCACGGGATTCGCTCATTCTGTGAGTAGTGTTCAGGCTGAAGCCAGCGATGCAAATTCCTACAGACTTCTCTTAGTTCTCCAGAGTAAACCTGGGGGCAGCCGGCCTCGTATTGCCTGGGCTGGGCTGGAAACTGTAGCACAGAGGTAGAGGAGACAGGGGATGTAGAGAAGGGAAGCCCCCCACCTCTCTCTCATCTCTTCCTTCCTCGCCTGTCTCTCACCTCTCCTTGCTTTCTGCCCCAGAGGAGAAGAAGGCAGCTGGTGGTGGTGGTGGTGGTGGTCCAGTTCGCCTTCGAAGCACAAGTCGCAAGGACTCCATCTCAGAAGACGAAATGGTGCTACGGGAACGGAGCTACGACTATCAGTTCCGCTACTGTGGGCACTGCAACACCACCACAGATATCAAGGAGGCCAATTTCTTTGGCAGGTCTGAGGCCCTGAGCAGGAAGAGAGCGCATATCCCAGTTGACAGCAAGGGTTGAGGGGTGGTGCCATGTGGGAGGCGCTGCCTCTGTACCCTTAGGTTCCTCCAATAGCCTGTTTCTCTGTCTGTACAGTGAAAGCAGCCATACCACTCGTGGAATCATAACAGACTGGGCTGAGTGGCATCAGTGCTGTGCCTGGAAGTTTCCTCTGCCCCTCCGCACTCTGTCCAGTGTCCCAGAGCTTGCTGGCTTTATCTGGACACTTGGAGCTTTTGTCTGTTACTGAAAGGGAGGCGAGAACTATGAGGCTGGGCATCTTAGACCGTGCCCTGGGTACTCGGGGACACAGCCTGTGTTCTCAGAAACTCCCACCCCAAACCCCACCCTTGCTTTGTTTATACCCTTTGTACTTACATCCAGAGGGTCTCTCCCCAAAACCCCCTCTGAATGTCAACAGTGTGAGAGGCCTATACTATGGATGGATGGATGGACTATAAGACTTGCTAGTCGGCGTCCAAGAAGTTTTGGATTGCTGAGGGAAGGTTTAGCTAGATGAGGTTGTTCTTACAAGAGATAGATACAGGAGATGGTCCTACACCAGCGAGGTAGTAACGACCTGGTGGATACTGTGGTACCATATTGGAGGGACCCAGACGGCCACTGCTGTTGAGAGGATTTTTTTGTTCTGTTTTTGTTTTTGTTTTTGAGACAGGGTTTTACTGTGTAGCCCTGGCTGTCCTGGAACTCACTCTGTAGACCAAGCTAGCCTCAAAATCACAGATCTGCCTTCCTCTGCCTCACAGGTGCTGGGATTGAAAGTGTGCACCACCATGCCCAGCAACTGATGCTGGGTTTTAGTACAGCCATGACTGGTATATGCAGTTTGGAAGAGAGAGCTCATTTGCATAGGAGAGTTCTGAGTCAAGGGTAGCCCCTTGTCTGTGAGGAACTGAGTGGTCCCAGGCCTTACCCTTTCCCTCTGCCTCAGTCTCCCTCCTGACCTCCCACCCTTTGCCCCCCCCACCAGCAATGCTCAGTACATCGTCAGCGGCTCTGATGACGGCTCTTTCTTCATCTGGGAAAAGGAGACCACCAACCTCGTCCGAGTGCTACAGGGGGATGAATCCATTGTCAACTGCTTGCAGCCCCACCCCAGTTACTGCTTCCTGGCCACCAGTGGCATCGACCCTGTTGTGCGACTGTGGAACCCACGACCAGAGGTGAGGACACAAGCAAGGTGGCCAAAGCCAGGTGTCAAGGAGCATAGGGCCTTTTTGGAGTGTCTGGCTGAGCTTCGGTGCCAGGGGAGGGAGGGGAGCTGTACAGGCTAGAGACTGCTAGGAAAGATAAGCTGCAAAGTTGGGGTCCCAGGCCCTAGGAAGCTCTAATGCGGTGGGCATTTCTGGGGCGAGATTGGCTTTTGCATTCTTGGGGCATATCCTTGAGCTAGCCTAGAAGGAAAATCCCCATCTACCAAGAGCAGGTGAGCAAGGGGATGCACTAGGCCAGCCTCCTGTGGGTACACCTCAGGAGTCCGCAGGCCTCTGCCTTCGTATGCTACTGTGAGGGTCCTGCAGAAGCTGTTAAAGGACTGTCCCCAGTGGGGGGGGGGCACAGACTTTGGAGTTGATCGCTTTGCAATCTTGTGCACAGAGCACTTAGGCCAGTGTGGCCTCCTCTGCTCTCAATGCCAGTGGGCAGGTAAGCCTTCCATAGACAGCTAGCGGACTGAAGTCCAAATGGCGGATCTGAATAAATCCAGTTTGCTGTAACTTTTATAAAGAGGACCCCTTTCCTTGGAGGAGAAAATGTAAAGGGTTGTTGGGGGGGGCTGTATCTGGCCCCCAGCCCAGCACGGGTGAGACATCCCCCTAACATGTATTCCTGCATGCACACTTCTCCCCATGTGTCTAACCTTAGATACCCCAGTGTGTGCCTCCCTCCTCCGCCACTATGCATATGCCACGTACTTGTGCCTCCCTCATGCCTGTCCCTCTCCTGGTCCCTCCACCCTGAGCTCACTAGACCTGTCTTTTCTTGACAGAGTGAAGACCTCACAGGCCGAGTTGTGGAGGATATGGAGGGTGCATCTCAGGCCAACCAGCGGCGCATGAATGCCAATCCCCTGGAGGCTATGCTGCTGGACATGGGCTACCGGATCACAGGCCTGAGCAGTGGGGGCGCCGGGGCCTCTGATGATGAGGACAGCGCAGAGGGCCAGGTGCAGTGCCGGCCCAGCTAGCCGCTCCTAGCGCCAGTCCCCAGCCCTGTGCAGGAGATCGGAGAGCTGGGCTCTGTTTTGGTTTGTCTTTCCCATCCCCATTTTTCATTTCCCCCGTTTTGTTTGTTAGTTTGACATTGTGGGTGGGGATTGCTGCAACTTGCTGGCTTTCAGACTCTCGGGCTGATTGTCCCTTGACTGTCCCCAGCCCTGAGCAGAAAAGCAGGAGGGGAAGCCCCTCTGTATGCCCTTACCTCCTGCTTCCATGTCTCTGGAAGGCTCTGGCCCTTCTTAACCCCTTCAGCCTCCAGTGGGGAGGCAAGAGCTGAAGCTGTCTTCACGGACTGCCCTGCCCTCGGAGGGCAGCAGAAAGGGAGTGGAACTCCCTGCTGGCCGAGGCTTGCCCGGCCTGTTGTTGCCACTCTGCTGCCTACGGGCTAGCTCCCCTGTGGACTTCCGGAAGGTCCCTCCACAGCCACCAGTTTTCTGGTGGAAGCATAGGAAATGGGAGCCCGCAGTGGCAAGGTCAGGCCACCTGCCCAGGGGCAGTGGCGCTTCCTCACTCCCTCCTGGCCTGTCCTAGGCTGTCTCTGAGGGCTTTGCCTTTCCTATGGTGTGGCGGGGTGGGGTCCCTCCCTCCCCACTCACCTGCCCATGCGAGTCCTAACGCGCCATGGCCGCCCTCCTGGGGCGCTCCTCGGCCTCACTGTGACCTTTCTGCCAGAGCTCCCGCCAGGCCTACTCTGCTGAGGTGGCTCTTCCTAAGGACCCTTTGTGCCCTCTCTGCCCTCCTTCCCACCCACATGCTGAGCCGCCACAAAGACCAAAGAAGTGATGGCTTTTCTCTGTCCCCTGCTGCTCTGGGGGGAGGGGGTGGGATAGTCCTTAGCTCAGCCATCCCCCTTCAGCCACCCGGGGCTTTACACTGGACACAGCGGCCACTTCACCACCAAGCCTCCCTCTCCCTCTGGCCCCTTGGCTCCTGCTCTGGAGCCGGGAGTTGGTTCTTGCCAGCCTCCCCCAGCCCTGTGTGCTTCCTCTGGGCGGCAGCCCTCCAGCTGCAGCCTCTGGGGAGAAGCAGCCCCCCTTCCCCCCCTCCATCCCTCTCTCCCTCCCTCCCTCGCCCCTGTCTCTGCCAGGTGCCTCCTCTCAGTCTAGCTTCTGAGCAGCCCTGGAGACTGGAGGGCCATGTTAAAAGCTTTTTCACAGTTTTAAGGAGATGAGGGGGGTGAGGCTAGTGGTGGGGGGTCTGGCACCATCTCATTGCTTTAATCTCAGCGACACAGGTGGCAGCTTCTCCCCCTTCCTGCCCACCCCAGGTCCTCTTCCCACCCTCTCTCCTAGCTTGGTAATGAAGTGTATTTATTGGTGAAGGAAACAGCTGCTCTGCTGCTTCTGCTGCTGGGACTTGCTCCCCTGCCTCTTCCTCATGACCTTTCTCAAGCCAGGGAGGGGAGCGAGAGGGTTGGGCTAGGCCCTGGGGCACAAGAACTGGCCAGGGTCCCTTTGCTTTCCTGTGTTCAGGCCACCTGCCATCCCCCTGTCCATCCTCCTGTCTCCTGCCCTCCCGCCTAGCCTGGACCCTGCAGTGTGGAGACACATAAGCCTTACTGTCCCCTGGGGCAGGAGCCGAGCCTTTTGTTGCTCTGCTCCCAGGAGAGTGAGGGTGACACAATTGATTAAAACCATTTTGTTCTAGCTGTGACTGGTGTCATTTGTTGGGTCCCTCCCCACCGTGACTCTGTGACATGGAGCAACCACACCTCTGCTGAATAGAGTGACCTGAGTGGACCTGCCTTGCATGGGTCCTTCAGCCCAGCAGGCCTGGTCCAAAGCCCAGGCCGGCCGATAGCTGTGATTGGACATCATCAGCTTTTACTCTCAGGCTTTCTCAAAACCCTTGGAAATAAAGGATTTCAAATCTTGGTAGTTTTCAGATTTTTTAAACTGGATCCCAAGGCAGGTTCACATCCCCTCCTATGATCCACAATGTGCATGGTTCTTGTGTGTGTGTGTTACAAGGAGTGAATGTTTTACACAGTCGTGTTCACTGTGTACCTTTCTACTGTACTACAGACAAAAGTGTGTCTGTAGCCTACTACATAGGGTTTTAGTTTTGTTTTGGGCTTTGTTTTTGTTTTTTCTTTTGTGTCCTAGATTATCTGATTTTTTTTTTTTTTTTTAAGATTTATTTATTATTGCCGGGCCTGGTGGCGCAGGCCTTTAATCCCAGCACTTGGGAGGCAGAGGCAGGCGGATTTCTGAGTTCGAGGCCAGCTTGGTCTAC
>NC_034595.1:84235181-84239369 GCF_900095145.1 Mus pahari | reverse complement strand
TTTGGTTTTTTCGAGACAGGGTTTCTCTGTATAGCCCTGGCTGTCCTGGAACTCACTCTGTAGACCAGGCTAGCCTCGAACTCAGAAATCCGCCTGCCTCTACCTCCCATGTGCTGGGATTAAAGGCGTGTGCCACCACTGCCCGGCTAGGAGACACTTTTAAGACAGTCTCTCTAGCCCAGGCTGGCCTTGAATTCACTAGGTAGTCAATAATGATCCTTAACTTATAATCCTCCTGCCTCTGTCCCCTGAGTGCTGGGATCATGGGTGTACACCACCACACCTAGTTAATTTGATGCAGTTTATTGCACAGTAGGGATGGACCCCAGGGTATCTTGCCTGTTAGGGAAGCACTTTCCAGTGAACCACACCCTCACCCTATCTTTTCTTTAATAGCCAGTTCCAGGTGGCATCTGTGTACTTGCTGGGTGCTGTGAAGTTCTAACTCCACATCAGTTCATTTTTACTACGGTGACTACTAAAAACCCAAACTTGTTTTTGAGACAGGTCTGCGTATTATGTTGCTCTGGCTATCCAGGTAGAGCAGCGACCTTGAACTTCGACAGAGATCCACCTGCCTCCCCAGTGCTGAAGTTAAAGGTGTGTTACTAAAGCCAGCTAAAACCCAGCTTCTTGAAAGGGTGTCATCAACAGCAGTGTGATAGAGTCTCATAATTCGACTGCAGACCACCTCAAGCTGGCTGTTTTCAAGTGGCCCGTAGATTTAAAACATTCCTCTTTGCTGTCAACACCCTACCAGGGCACTGTAAGGTCCTTTGATACAGTTTAGGGGTTGTTAGTGCCACAAGAACAGTTCTCCTGTGAGCCTTAAGAATCTTTGTAGCTGAGTTCGAGGCCAGCCTGGTCTACAGAGTGAGTTCTGGGACAGCCAGGGCTACACAGAGAAACCGTGTCTCGAAAAACAAACAACAACAAAAAAGAATCTTTGTAGCTGTGGGAAGAGCCAAGCTGCAATAGCTGTGCCTCATCAGGTCTAGACAAAGACCGTGTTCCCAAATGAAGTCTCCACAAGCTTCAAGGCGTTTCCAGACTGTTTGAGAGGTACAGTCCCAAGGCGAGGAAGTGCAGCTCGGGGTTGTGATCCGCTGGAGAGGGGAGGTAGAGATAGCAGGCTGGAGGGGCCGACTGGAGGATCCATCCCAGTCCTCAGTGAGAGACTAGAGCTTGCTCTCATGACAAGGCGCCACCAGAATTTACCAAGAGGATAGGAACGGTTATAAGCACTTGTTCCTGCAGAGGACCTAAGTTCTGTCCCTAGCATATACATCAACCATCTGTAACTCCAGTTCCAGGGGACCCAACATTCTCTCCTGGTCTCATGGGCACTACATACATGTGCAGACAAACACCTAGACCCACAAAATAAAAATAAGTAGTTAAGAAGTGAATGAATGAGAAACTGTTTTGGAATTCATAATATAGACCAGAGGCTAACACACAGATCCACCGGCCTCTGCTTCCCTGGTGCTGGGATTAAGCGCCACCATGCTCAGTTAGTTTTACCAGTAGCCTCCTTTTCTCTGCCATTGATGCTCCTTTTTCTTCTCTTAGTTGATAGCTTTTAACCATTTTTTTTTCCTAGAGAAATTTTAGGGTTATGGAAAGTTGAGGAGCCGTGGGATGACGTGATAAGATCCATGAGGACCCAGATGCAACTGTAGTCCCAGGGCTAGTGTAGCAGAGACAGGAAGTCCCTTTGCTGGTCAGAAGTCCAGCTGAGCCAATAAGCCCCAGGTCCCATAAGAAGGCCCTGCCTCCAAACACAAGGGCAATAGAGGGGGGACACCCAACATCAGCCTCTGACTATACAACATGTATGTACACACAAATGCACGTGTATTCCATGCACAGAAACCAAAAGCACAGTGAGTCCTGTGTGCCTCTCTCCCTGCCTAGGTCTCTGTTATCAGTACCTTGAGCTCATCTACATATTGGTCACTTTTTCAATGCTATGACAAAAATACTTGAGAAAACTAAACTTAAACCCGGGATGGTTTATGGTTTCATAGGCTTTGGATGGTGGTCAGCTGGTCCCATTGCCTGTCAGCGTGTGTGTGTTTGTGTGTGTGTGTGTGTGTGTGTGTGTGTAGGCAAACACCTGGTGGGACAAGGGACAGAGGGAAGTTACCCACCTCACAATAACCAGAGTGCAGAAACAAGAAAGGAAACGCCCAGTGACCTCTCTCCTCCAATCAGGCCTCACCTCTTAATAGCCTAGCATTGATGGATTAGCCATGGATAAAGTTAGCACCATCAAGACCCAGCCACCTATCTGTAGTGCCACCATAGCACTGTGATGTGTGTGTCACTGTGAATGAGCCAGTATTTGGTTTTTATTAATGCCCTGTACAGATTACAAACAAATACTTCAGATATATACCTTTATTACACCGCCACACAGAATAGTTTCACTATTCCCAAAGTGCACTCCTCACTTCTTTATGTTTTGCTTTTTTTGGTTGGTTGGTTGGTTTTATTTCTCAAGACAGGTTCTAGGGGCTGGAGAGGTGGCTCACCGGTTAAGAGCACTGACTGCGGGTTCCCTGCGTCCTCCCTGTGCAGCTCAGAAGCCCAGACTCCAGCTCCAGAGAATCTGATGCCATTTTCTGGGTTTCACATATATCTGCCCAATTGTCCAACAGAGTGAGACGGGTAGAAAATAACAAAAAAGCCATGTGAACTTGAGTTCTGAGGTTCTAGATGCATCATCAAAAGTAAGGTCAGGCCAGGCATGGTGGCGCATGCCTTTAATCCCAGCACTTGGGAGGCAGAGGCAGGCAGATTTCTGAGTTCGAGGCCAGCCTGGTCTACAAACAAAGTGAGTTCCAGGACAGCCAGGGCTGTCTCGAAAAACCAAAAAAATAAAAAGTAAGGTCTTAATCCCAGCACTCGGGAGGCAGAGGCAGGCGGATTTCTGAGTTCGAGGCCAGCCTGGTCTACCAANTGAGTTCCAGGACAGCCAGNGCTANACAGANAAACCCTGTCTCGAAAAACCAAAAAAAAAAAAAAGTAAGGTCATTGGGTACAGTCAGTAGTTCATCCAACTTAAAAACCTGGGCTCAGCAAAGGGCATTGTTAGTGAATGAAGACTCAAACCAAAAATTATGAGGAAATAGTGCCAAAACACCAGGGAAAGGATTTGGGTCTGAAATATGCAGGTCCTGCATTTTGAGACAGGCTCTCTTGGAGCCTAGGCTGGCTTTGAACTCCATAATCTTTGCCTTGACCTCCCAAGTACTGGGATTACAGGCATATACCACTGAACCCAACTTGCTGTTTTTTATCTCTTGAGATGGTCTCACTGTGGCCCAGGCTGGCCTCGTACTCTCAGCAAGTTGAAGAACTGAAATTGCAGGTGTGAGCCATCACACTCGGCTCCAAAGAGCTCATCAGTTCTGAGCCAGGCATGGTAGGACATTCGTGCCTGTTGTTAGGACATTCGTGCCTGTTGTCTCAGCAGCTGGGGGTAAAAGCAAGAGAGTCAGGAGTTCAAGGCCAGCCTGAGCTACAACAAGATCTTGTCTCAAAGGGGTTCTGGGATGGACTCAAAGATAAATACAGGAGCTGGAGAGGTGGCTCAGTGGTTAAAAGTACTGGCTGTCTCCCGTAAGACCTGGGTTCAGCTCACAACACCTACATGGTGGCTGTCAACTACTTACTGGGGGTCAGACTCCTTTTTCTGGCTATACATATATCTAATCCGACAGGCATGGTAGCAGGCAGATCTCTGAGAAATTTCAGGTCAGCCTAGTCTACAGAGCAAGTACCAGAACAGTCAGAGCTACACAGAGAAACCCTGTCAATACACATACACAAAGAGAGGGAAGGGAGGGGAGGGAGAGGGGGGCCAAGCATTGTGGCACACACCTTAAGACTAACACTTAGAGCCGGGTGTGGTGGCGCAACTCGGGAGGCAGAGGCAGGAGGATTTCTGAGTTCGAGGCCAGCCTGGTCTACAAAGTGAGTTCCAAGACAGCCAGGGCTACACAGAGAAACCCTGGCCCCCCCAAAAAAAGGCAGAGAGAAGGATCTGAGTTTGAGGCTACCCTGGTCTATAAAGAGTTCCACGCTGCCGGGCGTGGTGGCGCACGCCTTTAATCCCAGCACTCGGGAGGCAGAGGCAGGCGGATTTCTGAGTTCGAGGCCAGCCTGGTCTACAAAGTGAGT
>NC_034595.1:84232999-84235161 GCF_900095145.1 Mus pahari | reverse complement strand
AAAAAAAAAAAAAGAGTTCCACGCTAGCCAGTGCACCTTAGACCCTGTCTTATAAAACAGTCAACAGGCCATTACATCTTTAAAAAGTCAACATGTCCCTACAGAATAACAGAAAACTCTACACATCTATCAGGATGATTGAAACAACGGACAATAGTAAAGGCTAACACGGATGTGGAGCAACTGTAAGTTGATTCATTGCTCCTAAAAAGGCAAAATTATAATCAGAAACAGGGTCCTTCTACATAGCCTAAGCTGGCTTGGAACTTTATGTAGCCCAGATTTATGAACCTTCTATTTCAGTCTCCCACATGCTGGGATTATCAGCCATAGCTACCACAACAGTTAAGTAATATACTCACTTTTAGGGCGAGAATGCAGTTCGTACAAAACCAAACATAGTCGACTACACCGTCCAGATGAACAACTTGGCATTCGGCAAAATCGTCGGTGCAAAACCCACACGCCTTGATGTTTATAGGTGCAATCACCCAGCGTGTGCTTCCAAAGGGCAGAGGGTAAACTAGTTAACAACCAGCTACAACCATGCAATGGAATGTCCCTGGGGGGTGGGGGAAATCCTTTTTCATACACATGAAAATAAATATTAAGGTTAAAAAAAAAAAAGCCAGACATGGCAAGCCTTTAACCTCAGTACTCAAGATGCAGAGGCAGGCAAATCTCTGTAAGCAACAAACAAGAAAGGTAACAAACAGATCTAGCTGTGTGCTGTGGCTGGCACCTGTGGTCCCACTACCAAGGAAACGGAAGTGGAGTGCAGGGAGCTCAGTGTTCAAGGTCAGCATATACAGTATCCTATCAGGAAAAAAAAAGTGGGAGGGGCTGGAGACATGGCATATCAGTTAGGAGCACTGGCTGTTCTTCCAGAAGACTGGCCAGGTTCAGCACCTAGTACACACAAGGCCGCCCCAAACCATCTGTACAGACCCAGCAGTTCCCAAGCTCTCTTCTGGCCTCAGAGCGTTCCAGGTTCACATGTGGTACATAGACCTGTGCAGAAAAAGCACCCTTAATACATATAAAATATTCTAATGTGCATAAAATAAATGCACAGTGAAATCAATAAAGCTGACACGTTTTACGATTCCAGCTATGTGGTTCTGGAAAAGGCAAAAGTATAAAGACAGGAAAAAAAGATCAGTGGAGTTCCATTTTTAAAGTACTGCACACGTGTGACTCTTCCAAAGCTCTCACTGGCCCTGCTGATAAGAGAGCCTGGAGGTTCAGATAAGCCCAGGTGGTGGAAATACGAAGCAAAGCAGACATCACAAATAGATGTGTGAGCAGGTGTAGCCCCAGAGAGCTACCATGGTCTCAGTACAGGTGATGCCAAAATGTGGTTGCAGAACCTAAGAGTTTCTTAGTTCAGTGAGTCTCGGGCCTGGCCAGAATCAGGACCGCCTAGGATGGTTTAAATATTTCCCTTGTCCCCTACCCAGAGCTTCTGTATTGATCTGGCTGAAGTGGAGCCCAGCAATCTTATGTATTTCTTTGAACCTATTCAGGTTCTTTCTATGGTGAAGCCAGAGGTGAGAACAATAATCTGGGGATATTTAAACTATGTGAGCATAGACGATGAATTCCAAAGAGAATGAGGAGGAAAAGGGTCAGTGGCCCCAGGCTGCGTGGCAAATGAGGCAATGGCCAGGGCAAAGTCCCTGATCTCTGGTCCCTGGTTAAGTCCCTTGAGTCATTTTCTTGGGACTGGAGAGATGGCTCAGCGGTTGGTGAATTACTCTTTCAGGGAACTTGATCTCACTCCCAGCCCCCATGTGGTGGCTCAGAACCATCTGTAACTCCAGTTCCAGGGGATCCAACGTGCTCTTCAGGCCTCTAAGAACACTAAGCACACACACAGTGCACAGATATACATACAGGCTAAATATTCAACAAAAATGTTAAGTCATTGTCTTAGCATGCCCACCAAGGCCCTGGTTTTTGTTGTTGTTGTTGTTGTTGTTTGTTTGTTTGTTTGTTTGTTTTGGTTTGGTTTGTTTTTTTGAGACAGGGTTTCTCTGTGTAGCCCTGGCTGTCCTGGAACTCACTCTGTAGACCAGTCTGGCCTCGAACTCAGAAATCTGCCTGCGGCCGGGCGTGGTGGCGCACACCTTTAATCCCAGCACTTGGGAGGCAGAGGCAGG
>NC_034595.1:84231070-84232486 GCF_900095145.1 Mus pahari | reverse complement strand
AAAAAAAAAAAAAAGAAGAAGAAGAAGAAGAAGAAGAAGAAGAAGAAGAAGAAGAATGCACACAATAGACCTTGTTCCTGGTTCCTGGTTCCTGGTTCCTGACTGTTCCTGCCAGCCCAGAGCTTCCAGATGATCTGGAAGTTGTGGAATAGCAAGTTAGGGGATTGTGTTTGGCCCCTGGGCATTGGGGAAACAAGATCCTCTTAGGTACTGTTCAATCCAGAGTGTCAGGCTCAGGCCTAATGATATCAACAGGGACACAGGGATATCAACATGGACATGGGGCAGAGGGAAGGAAGGCTGTTGGTATTCTGGGTTAAGGCAGGAAGATTGAAAGGAGACACTGCAGGGTGAGTTTAGGCTTCTAAAGCAGCAGGGGATGCCCCTCTTAGACTGATCCCCAGCTTCCTGGAAGTGCTTTTTACGCTTTTTATTGTTGCACAAAAGGCACTTTTAGCAAGTCAACTTCCGCATACCAAAACCTCTTATCTGATCCAAGGGTTGTCTAGAAGGAACCACCAACCACCTAAGCAGTTCTCAGCCCTGGGAGACTTCTGGTTTGCCAGTCAGGTCTCCAGGCTAAGTTACGGAAAGGCTCTGAGAATCCTTCAAAGGAACGAGCCCACAAAGTCTTAGATAGCAGTCCCTGACAAAGGCTGCTTCAAAGCCTAGGTGCCCTCACTCCAGACGCAGGCCAAATGCTACAGAAGGCATCCCGCTCTAAGGACTGCTCCGCCCTCTGCTGCCACGTTTGTTTAAAGGAGAATAGGTCCTAGTCCTAGTGAGCCACTGACTCTTTCTGTTCTTGTCATTCTCCCTTTCCGGCAGAGACAGGCAAATGTGGCTTGGACTCCAATCTGTGCTTATACCTCAGGGAAGTCCATCTTGTACACCTCCCACCCCACCCCACCCCTACCCCCACCCCCACCCCCACCCCACCAACCTCTTTGGATGTATTCTTGCAGCAAAATGGAAACTGTTGCCGACTCAGGTTATCTTCCTTCCTTGTAAGGAGGCTCTAAATGATGGTGAGTGAAAAGGTGGGTAAGGGTTTCCCACTAGTGGTGCACAGTTTTAATCGCTGCTGATTAGCATTGCATCCTTATGTGCACCAGGCATCACAGCCCCAAGACAGCTAGGTGTGGTGATGGACACCTTTAACCCCAATGGTCCAGGGGTACAGGAGAGTCTCCTCAAGTTCCAGGCCAACCAGAGAACAATGGCACACGATGTCCGAAGCCTCTTGAGAGGCAAAGCTTAAGAAGAACATCTTTGCTGCCCGGACAGACTGTCAGCAGTTAAGAGCAATTGTTGCTCTTACAGAGGGCCAGGATTTGATTCCCAGGAACCCAGATGGTGACTCCTAACTATCTGTAACTCCAGAAAGCCAACACTAACCTCTTTTTTTTTTTTTTT
>NC_034595.1:84226673-84230725 GCF_900095145.1 Mus pahari | reverse complement strand
ATATATATATATATATATATCATACATATATATAGATTATACACACATATATAATAAAAGATTCAAGTGTTTTTTTTAAAACAAGGTTTTCTTTCTTTCTTTCTTTCTTTCTTTCTTTCTTTCTTTCTTTCTTTCTTCTGGCTGAAATTGCAGGCTTGTGTCACTATACCCAGTATTTTTCGTTGTTTGTTTTTTGTTTTTTTGAGACAGGTTTCTCTTTGCAGTCCTGGTTATCTAGAACGTGACATGTAGACCAAGCTGGCCCCAAACTCCAGAGATCCTTCTGGGCCTCCCTCCAGAGTGCTGGGATTAAAGGTGCGCACCACCCCACCCAGCTCCGTGCCCAGTTTCACAGGGGCTGAATCCATGGCTTTGTCTATGCTGCAGAGGAACTACACCTAATGTGCAGTACTCCAGCTGTTTCCTCCTGCAGGAATGAGGAAACTGATGCTCTATTTCGGTTGCTTTCAATAGTTCCTGACAGCTAGGCCTCAGAGCCTAAGCCCACTGGCCATCTCCCGGGTCCACATGTTTAATACTATGCTTTGCTGTCCATCCCGAAGTAGGAGACTTCTTTCTGGCCCCAGCTATACAGTCTGTAACCTCTCTGGGGTACATTTGCCCATAAAAGGGAGGAGAATAGGAAGCTGTACTATGATACCCGAAGAGTCAGAGAGTTAGTTGCCAAATGGTTTCTTCATTAAATGATTGGACCCTTCAGTCCCTTCTTAGTTGTGGAAAGTTTCACAGCCGGAATGGGGATGGCAAGGTGAAAAAAGGAGGGGGAGGGGAGAGGAAGAGAGTGGGAACAAGGAGAAGGAGAGGGAGAAAGAAACATCCAGTCTCTAGGAGGCAAGGCGCCATGATGGAACTTAACAGAAAGACTGGAAAATCCACAGAATCAAAGACACCGCTCGCTGGTGCACCACACCATGGATACAGTCCAGGAGATCCTCCAACCAGCAGCCACCGCAGCCCGGGGCTCTGTCCCATGTCACCTTTGCAGGTTTACTGACTGAGATGCAGCTTCCCCAGAAAGGAGACCATATATGGTCAACAAATAGCTCCAGGGCACTCCTTGAACAAGCCCTCTCTCCCAGCTGACTTTAGGGACCAGTGGATCCAGTCAGTCCCTTTCTCAAGGAGTTTACAATCTCCAGGGGGTTACAGCCATGTAAACAGCGAATGCTAATACAAGTACACATGAATATTCAATAGGTGGAAACAGCCTTCATGCTCTGGAAGCACAGGAGAAGCATTAGGCTGAAACCTTGAATGTGGTGCATGCAGGACAGGGAAGCAAAGGGTATTCTTGATTACTGAACGGTAAGCAAGGACAAGAGGTATAAGGTACGGGGAGGCCTGCGCCATAAAATCACAAGGACACAGAGGTGAGTCTGGGAAGGAAATTTGGGATCAGCCCAGGGAGAACTTTGGATGCCAGAATGACTGAAATGCCCAAGGGAGGTTTGTGAGCCCTGGGGAGTCCTACATGGAGTCAGCTGAGGAGACGTCCTGACTCGCACCAGGGGCGGGAGCGCCCTATGCTCAGTCTTCTAACAGCATCTTAGCCTCTAAGGTTTACCAGCCTGACAGTTTCCACTCTGCCATCCCATCCGCCCCTCCCCCAGGCAGCCCCATAAATGGATCCAGATGGTCATTCCTATTTTCGGTAGGGTAGTGTATGTGTTGGGGGAGGGGTGGCTCTGAACCCCATCAATCCTCAAACAAACTCTCTGTGTAAGAGGAACTTCTTCCAGGCCCCGCTGTGATCCTCTGAGCCTGGGAGGCAGAGATAGTCTTTGATGGAGATTATCCATCTGGCTTGGGGGGGGGAGGGGGGAGACAAGCAGAGGAGGGAAGGACACAGGCCAGGGAGCCCTGGGTGAGAACCGAGGTGATGTGTGCGAAAGGAGGGGCCCTGTGAGGGGGTGGTAGTGGAAGCCAAGCTTGGGAGACAAGCCCTCACAGGAGTCAGTGATGGAGCTGGCTTCTCTATGCAGCTACACCGCCTTCGTGTCCTGGCTTCTGTAGCTACCGAAGGCAAAGCATGGATAATGCATGCTGTAAGAAGCAAGCTAGGGTTCTCTCGGTGCACAGTACTAAAGCACTGTGCCCAACAGCCTTTAGGAACCCCTCAAAAGGGCTAGGAGCACAAGGAAGAAACAAATGATAAGCTAGGTCCCTTTGCTCAGACAATCTGTTACCAAAATATTATGCCAAGCCTGTAAGTATTTGTTATACGGATCTGGTATAGTTTAAAAACACTATTGGTTTACAGAAATGGAAGACGACCATTCCTGAAGTGGGTTCCCAGTCGATTGAGGAAACAATATATGCTAAATGCGCTCTGATGAAAAGGGGTGTTCAAGAGGAGATTGACAGGGACTTTCTAATTCAGACTGGAAGCCAAAAATTGGCTGGCTGAGGAAATGACATCGCATCTAAGTCTGGAAGAATAAGTGGAAGTTAGTTTAAGTGGGTAGAGGAATGTGTTAAAGGCAGGGATGGTCTTTTCAAAGACTAAACAAGTTTGTTCGGAGCCAGTTTTTGAGGCTTCTACCATTGCCATGGAGGAGCTATCAGAGAAAGTCGGCCCAGCTGAGGGCCCGGAAACTCCAGACGAAAGGTGAAGAGGACTCATTCGATGATACAGATGTCCTACAACCAGAAACACTACTAAAAGTCATGATAAAAACTAACCCTGGGGGCTGGTGAGATGGCTCAGTGGGTAAGAGCACCCGACTGCTCTTCCGAAGGTCCGGAGTTCAAATCCCAGCAACCACATGGTGGCTCACAACCACCTGTAACAAGATCTGATGCCCTCTTCTGGAGTGTCTGAAGACAGCTACAGTGTACTTACATATAATAAATAAATAAATCTTTAAAAAAAAAAAAAAAAAAAAAACTAACCCTGGGGGGGAAAAAAAAAAACTAACCCTGAACCAAAGTGCCAAGCAGTCAGCGCTTCGTCACAGCCTATGTCACCCGATTGCTGATTGCGAGTGTACCCGTGGAGAACAAAAGTGAAAAACATCTCGAGGGAAGTTCAAAGTGCCTTTTCCAAGAGAAGGGTCTGCACACTATTGTCCGCGCTGAAAGAGCCGATAGCAAGGATGAGATTTGTATGGACTGAGCAGAGACCAAAAAAAAGGCTTGAAGGAAATGGGTTTAAAGGGGACAGTGAGCCATTCAGATGCCTCTGCACTTTCTACCATTATCAAAGTTGAGATCCTTCTCAGGAGGAATTAGGACAGTCAGTTTAAATTGTACACTGTCCTTGCTGTTAATGATGACACACAGCAGATGCAAAAGCTGTTGTTTGTCTGTTTGTCTTTTGTGGGTTTTTTTTTGTTTGTTTGCTTGTTTGGACTTTTTGTTGTTGTTGTTTGGTTTTTCGAGACAGGGTTTCTCTGTATAGCCTTTTGGCTGTCCTGGAACTCACTCTGTAGACCAGGCTGGCCTCGAACTCAGAAATCCGCCTGCCTCTGCCTCTCAAGTGCTGGGATTAAAGGCGTGCGCCACCACTGCTCGGCTTGTTTGTTTGTCTTTTAAGATTGAACTTTTCCTGGTGCTGGGAAATCTTAAAAGCAAACAAACAAACAAGCAAACAAATAAATAAATAAATGCAGGGATGGGGTATGTGACGTGCTCCTCAGTATGAAGGGATGACACTTGTGGAAGGAACTGATCAGATGTTAGGGTACCCATCGTATAGTGAAGAAGTAAGAAAGAAGCTACAGAGCCTTGTAAGTTAAAGCATGGTATATATTTGTACCTTACACTAAGTGCAAAGGGACGCCACTGAAGTCTGTCAGATTAAATCTTGTTAATCCTGCCAACTTCATGGCAGACCCCCCGGAGACTTACTTTGGTTGTATACTCATCCATCCATCCATAGAATCAATGATTAAAAGGCATACAAGTTGCCAGTGTTGGCAAAAGAATATCAAAGATGGGGTTGGAGAGATGGCTCAATGATTAAGAGCACTGACTGCTCTTCCAGAGGTCCTGAGTTCAAATCCCAGCAACCACATGGTGGCTCACAACCA
>NC_034595.1:84212137-84226408 GCF_900095145.1 Mus pahari | reverse complement strand
CGATTAGGCCATCTTCTGCTACATATGCAGCTAGAGACACAAGCTCAGGGGGTACTGGTTAGTTCATATTGTTGTTCCACCTACAGGGTTGCAACCCCCTTCTTTAAAAACAGAAACAGAATATCAAAGATGAATGCAGCCTCCCCCAGCCATAACAATAAAGCCATCTAGGTCGGAGGCTCCACCCCAGGTGGTCTCACTGACAAGGCAGCAAGGTCTGAGCCAGCTTACTCAAGGCTGGGGGAGGCTACAGATGAACAGAAGAATTTGGACAATTACTGTGATTGGATCAAGAACTAATGTGATTTACTCATCTGACAACTATTTAAAGGACCCTTATTCTATTCCGAATTGTCCTGGAGGCTGATTGCTGCCCTTTAGGGGTCACACTGCATGGGGTCATTCATGAAAGAGGTACAAAACTGCTCAAAGAAATTTGAGTGGATTAGAATTAGCTTCATCTAGGATACTAATGAAATATTTAAAAGATATTTAAAATCAAGAAATATTTAGTAAACATTCACTAGGTATGTGCACAGTTCTGGGAGCGTCTGCTCTGTAGCAGTAGAAACTGCACTGCCTGATGCAGTCAAAGACCTTCGGATTTTCCACAGTACAGGTTTTTATTTTTAATGCATTTAAGCATCAGGACGGCAGGCTTTTGGCAAGTTACTATTAAAGAAGACTCATTTCATGGAAGCAGATCTTCTCAAACGCATAGCTTTCGCCTTCCCTAAACATTTGTCTACACCTTCTGTTGGCTAATAGCCTCAGGTGATGAGGAATTGAATCTAGCTGTACTAAGCCATAGCTTCTATCCAGAAAGAAGTGCTTATCCCCAGCCTGACAGGTCTGCTTCACTTGCAGAAACAATATGCCTGAGTATGGAAAACAACCCACTCTGGTCCCAGTCAAACCATCAAACCACAAAAAAAGGAGCTGTAACTATATATATATATATATATATTCCGCTGTTCCAATAAAGCAGTCTCACTCAGTCTCAGCCTGTTGAAACAATCTGTTTGCCTCTCTGCCTCATTTTTCTTACACCTTCCTGTAGCCTGGTTCCCTTCTTGTCTTCCAAACCCATCCCACCCACTCCTCACCGCATAACATTCCACTTCCGTGTCTCTCTGATTATCCCACTGAAAATCAAAAGATTCCAAGAGTGGAGCCTGGCCACTTTGTGTTCTTGGGTGTGATCTTAGACAAGCGCTAACTGCCTTCTATGAAGCAAAAAAGGACCTGGCTTAGTGATGCACCCTTTTAATCCCAGCACTTGGGAGGCAGAGTTAGGAATTTAAGGTCAGACTAGTCTACCATAGTGACAGACAGGGCTACATAGTGAGACCCTGTTTCAAAACAAAAACAAACATGGGCCCCCAAACAAGAACAATAAAGGGATTTACATAAGTCTTGGATGCTATTCTCTACTACACATAGTGACCTCAACTTTCCTGTCTTGGCACTTCAGCATCCGTGCCCTCCCTAGGCCCAAGGCAACCATCAGTATCATCACAATGCTACGTGTGTCTCCCTCCCACACACACCAAGATTTTAGTTTGACCTTCCTTTTTACACCATCACGTAACAGACTATTATGTAACTCATGCCACAGACTAAAAAGGACAAAGGAAATCTAAAAAGACTTGTGTTTGAATTGTGGCTCACTTCATTTCTAAGCGCCTTCGTCTCTGATGTTTAACCTGGGGGAAACAACTAAACTTGTACGTCTAATCAGTTTATAGACAGTAGCACCAATGACTATCAATGTTTGGCACCTAAGAAGTGATCAATAAAGAGTGGCTGCACCACGTGCCGGCTTTCGGAACCGCGGTTCGTTGTGGGTTCCCAGGGCTAGCCTGAGCGCTTCCTGAGCTCCACGCAAATGCTCCGCTCCAAAAGAGGCTAAACTAGCCGGGCCCAGAAGGACAAGGCACCAATTCCGGGAGGGAAGCTCGACCGAGCGGACACCCCGCCTCCCGGAAGTGACGACGCAGGGGCGAGCGGCGGCGCGGTCGGTCTTCCCGAGCGGGACGCGCGCGGGATGGCGGAAGCGGAAGGGAGCTCTCCGCTTCTGTTACAGCCGCCGCCGCCCCCTCCTCGGATGGCGGAAGTAGAAACGCCGACGGGGGCCGAGACGGACATGAAGCCGTACCACGGGTCCGGTGGCGTCGTCATGGACGTGGAGCGGAGCCGCTTCCCCTACTGCGTGGTGTGGACACCCATCCCGGTGCTCACGTGAGTGTCTTCCGGTGTCAGCGCCAAGTCGCCGAGGGCCCGAGCATCCTCCGGCGTGCCTGACATGCTAGCTTTTTTCCCCCCAGACTTGCAGCAACCCGTACTCCGGGCCAGGCTGGCCCCCAGTCCCCTAGAGCCCCTGTCGCCTATGAGGTGCGCGGTCCCCTTGGATGTGGGGCATAGTTCCCGCCCTGGCTCCCCCAGGTCTAACTGGGAGGAGAAGTGTAGATCAGCAGCAACGATCTGGTCATTAGCGCGCCCTTACGTGCAGGCGTACAGAAAAGACCCTTATCCATTGTCTGAAGAGGCATCGTCATTCAGTCCCCGTTGGTTTTTGTTTTTCACTCATTGAGCAAACGAGTGCGTATTTGTCGTCTGCTATGCACAAGACATTTTGCCTTTAGAAACAGAAGTGAGAATTTGATTGAAGCCGCACTGGTTCGTGGAATGTCAGCAGCATTGGGGGGTCCGTGCTAGTGTTTTGCCCCCTACATCATCTCAGCTACCTAGGTGTCTGCCCCCACCCCCACCCCCAGTGGAAGAACGTAGCTTTCTGCCCTCCTGCCTTTATCCTAACAGTCTGTATGGTTCACGAGCTTGATTTTTTTTTTTTTTTTTTTTTTGTAGTAGAAATCCCCTTCCCTCATGGTGAAGCCGAGTTCCTTGTGACATTGTCTTGGTTAGTTGACTATCCCAGCAAGAAGATATTCAGAAGTTTAGTTCACTGACTGTAGAACTCACCTTTTCAGCTGTGGCATCGTACCTCTCACCTGAGGAGATACATTTTTTCCCCCCTCTATCAAAATCAGCCACCAGGCACGGTGATCCATACCTTTAACCGTAGCACTTGGAGGCAGAGGCAAACAGATGTCTGTGAGCTGGAGGGCAGCCTGAACTATATGGTAGGAATTCCAGGCCAGCCAGGCATGCATAGTGAGACCCAATCTCAAACAAACAAACAGACAGACAAACAAACAAACAAAAAGAGCCAAGTTGTGAGAAGAGGGAATCATGTTTAGCCTCTAATGTTTCTGATCTTTACTTCATTTTAATCTTTTGATTTTGTATTTATTTATTTTATTGGTTTTGACTGAAACAAGATATGTAGCCCAGGCTGGCCAGGTATTTATTGCATAGCCCACCCTGACTTTGAACCCCTGTTCCCCCTGCCTCAGACTTCTGTGTTCTGGAACTACAGGTGTGTACTATTTCATCTATCAGATGACCCTAATTTTTAAAGTATGTAAAGCTACTGGGACCCGGGTGGATGACTCAATCAGTAAAGTGCTTTCTGTGAATAACCTGAGTTTGGATCCTTGTCACCCGTGTAAAAAACCTTCATGCAGCAGTGCATTGCCTGAAGTCCCAGAGCTGAGGGAGTGGAGCTGAGAACATCTCTGAGGCTTGCTGGCTGCCCACTCTTGTCAAGTCAATGAGAGAGACTGTCTCAGAAAGTGGGGGTGGGGTGGGGCTGTGCATAGTGATGGTGCACACCTCTATTCCCAGCTCTCAGCAGGCAAAGCCAGAATGGGGGTCGGGCTGGGGCCTAAATTAGTGATGTGTGCTTAAGAGCACTTGTTGCTCTTGCAAACCAGTGTTGAGTTCCCAGAGCCCTAGTGGTGGTACACAGCCATCTGTAATCCAGTTCCAAGGGAACTGATGGACACAGGGCCAACACGCAGTGCACATACATCCATGCAGGCAAAACATTTATAGAAGTAAATCAAAGTCTTGAGTCCAGGCATTGTGTGTGACTCACACCGCTGTTCGGAGAGCACTGCAGGAGATTAAGGGAGGAAGGTCTGTGACAGTGTTGGGGCCATCATAAGCTGCAGAGGAAGGATCAGTCTAGGGTTCCAGAGTTAGACACTAGATCCAGTTCATTAAAAGTCCCTCTAACACGTTTGCTGACTGACTCCTTGTGGTCTGTGGTAGCAGGTTGTAAAGCCCAGGTGTATGGTGTGCCGCTTGTTCTCAAGTGCTGATGGCAGGAGTAGAGGGTAAATAAGTAACAGACAGGAGAACTCCAGATGTGGAGTAGAGCTGTGAAGAGAATGGGCTGTCACTGTGAAAGCAGCTGGGTTCTCAGGTGGCCGTGTGGTTTGTGTGGAATCCAGTCATGCTGGCCGCATTGGCCTTTTCCTCATTTCATCTTAAAGATTACCTGTGTGTATAGGAGCACTGTGGCCGGCAGAGAACATCGTTCAGGAGTCAGTTGTCCCTGCTGTGTAGGAGTCGTTAGACTTGGCATCAGGTGCCTTTATATACTGAACCATTTGCAGCCTCCTCGTTTTCAGGAATATTGTGTCACAGTCCTCTGTTGAGAAATGGTAGCAACAAGAGGTAGAGAGACACAGTTGCCCATTGTCTAGGCTAGAAGTAGCTGGTGTCTTGGATCTCTTCAGATCTGTGTCCACAAGACCAACATGAGTAAGACTTCCTGACAGAGGACTCGCCCCTCAGCAGAAGGGATGGGACAAATTTGCCTTTTTTTTTTTTTTTTTTTTAATGAGACAGGATTTCTCTGTGTAGCCCTGGCTGTCCTGGAACTCACTCTGTAGACCAGGCTGGCCTCGAACTTAGAAATCCACCTGCCTCTGCCTCCTGAGTGCTGGGATTAAAGGCGTGCGCCACCATGCCCGGCGCCCCAAATTAGCTTTTTTAATGGCATAGTTATGTGATGTTGCTGAAGGTGTGTGCAGATGAAGGGGCAGAGGAGGTAACTTTCATGTCTGTGACAGGAAGATCAGAAGGGGAAACTGAGTCCATGACCTATCCACCTCTTAGTGAGAGCTACTGCTAGTAATAAAAACAGCTAAACATTTTTTTGCACACTGGCATGCAGTCCTACATCAACCTGTCTCAATGTCTGAAAGCAGATACTGAGGCGTGAAACTCCAGCATGAGCAACTAACCTGTTCACTAACCCTTACTGAGGGCCACTTTTGTCCGAGGTCGGAAGAACAGCAGTTAGCCTAGTTGGGCGCTAACGAGCTGCATGGAGAGTTGCTTCCCTAGGGCTTTGCTAGGCACAGACTTTAGTGTTGTCTCTCCAACCTTCATCCCCAGTCAGTCCCGTCGGCCAGCAGCAGCCGTGGTGTAGACAGTACTGCTCATGGCGGTTGGAAGGGATCTGGGTGAGGAAGCTGATTGGGTTCTGACAAGTCAGGGTAGTTGTTCCCCGCAGCTCTGGTGTCCGTCCTGCTTGCTGTGGGTCCTCAGCTGCTTACCCTCCGTCAGTCAGGTAGCGACTGTTCACCACCACGCCTGGCGAAGGTACACAAATCTTAGGCATGCGGCTCAGGGAAGCTTTTATGGTTTTCTTTCTTTTTCAACTTATGGGCTGGAAAAACAGTTCAGCAGTGTTCAGAGACCTGCACTGCTACAGAGTCCCAGCGTCAGGTGGCTGACAGTCCCATCAGGCCAGGGCTTGTGAGTGTCCGTACGTGCCCACATGCAGACACATAATTTAAAATAACATCCTTCATTGTATTCTTAATATGTATGTGTGTGTGTACAGGAGTGAGTGTGTCACAGTACACATGTGGAGGTCAGAGGACAGCTTTATGGAGTCATTTTCCCCTTCAATGTGACTCCCAGAGGTCATGGATCACCAGGCATGGTGGCTGGCACCCTCACTGCTCAGCCATTTGCCAGCCCCTGTTCAATAGCCATAGGTTTGTCTTGGCTTCGCTGGAACACAAAACAGTACTGTATTTTATACTCTTGGGTAAGTCTTTCTTACAGGCACACACTCTCAAGACTATGTCATACAGCACCAGTGTCTTTTTCCTTGTTACATACGACTGTTACAAGGCTCTGCCAGTTTTGTTTTCCTGTCAGACATTGCTCTCTCTCTCTCTCTCTCTCTCTCTCTCTCTCTCTCTCTCTCTCTCTGTGTGTGTGTGTGTGTGTGTGTATATGTGTGTGGTGTGTAGTGGGGATTGTTTTTAAAGAATGTTATTTTTGTGCCTATGGGTGTTTTGTCTGCATGTATATAGGCACACTGCATGCATGCCTGGTTCCTATGGAGGTCAGAATAGGGTGTCACATCCTGTGGAATTGGAGTGACATAGCTTTGAGCTACCATGTGGATACTGGGAACTGAACCCAGGTCTTCTGCAAGAACAGCAAGTGCTTTTAATGGCTAAGCCATCTCTCCAGTCCCATTGTTTTTTGGGCTTGGGGTTTGTTTGTTTTGTTTTGTTTTTNTTTTCAAGACAGGGTTTCTCTGTATAGCCCTGNCTGTCCTGGAACTCACTTTGTAGACCAGGCTGGCCTCAAACTCAGAAATCTGCCTGCCTCTGCCTCCCAAGCGCTGGAATTCAAGGTACACCTTTTAAGAGCACAGTTCAGTCAGGATTTTTGCCTTTTATGGTGCTGGGGTTCAAACCCAGGTCCTTGTATATGCTAAGCAGGCACTGAGGGGACAATGTATGTGTTTATACATCCTCAGAATAGAGCTGCGGAGGCATAGCTTACAGAGCCTGACAGCCTCCATGAGAGAGCTGTTTTCTCTTCCCAGTAGAGATCCCAGCTGCTCTGCACCAGGGGCTGCAAGTGGTGTTGGAGTCCTTTCAGTGGTAGCCCCAGGGACCTCCCTGCTGTGACTCACTGTTTGACTTGCATTTCTATAGCATCCCCTGACTGAATGACAGACCTCAGCTCTGTCCTTTTGCTGCTGTCTTCTCCTGCAGGTGGTTTTTCCCCATCATTGGCCACATGGGCATCTGTACATCCACAGGAGTCATTCGGGACTTCGCTGGCCCCTATTTTGTTTCGGTGAGTCCCCAGTTTTCCCTGTCCTGGAGAGACTCCAGGTTCACATAGAAGACTGGCCTGGGCCCAGGATGTCACACATAACTCTCACCCGGGCCCCAGCCTTCTGCCCCTCTCCAGTGTTTGACCCATTTCCTTCTCTTGCCTCCAGGACAGGCCAGAGGAATCTTAAGTAACTGGTTCAGCCCTCTGTCCCCATCCCTGGGTACCAAGACATGGGTAGGGGTTAGAGGCAAGAGTGGAGTCAGACCATCCTGGAACCACATCTCTGGACCTTCAGAAGGTGGGAGCCATGGTTGGGGGACAGGGGAGGCTGACTTAGTTCCAATGGTGGGGATTTTAGAATGGACCAATGTGTTCTCAAATCTGCTTCCTGGGGATGGACGGACACCAGTCCAGGGGACTCTGTCTAGATGAGCACTTGCATTTGCCTGTTTTCAGGTGGCTGGAGCTGAAGAGGTGACAACATGGCCTCCTTATGTTAGTAATTGTTAGTACCATCCTAACAGGACAAGACCTATTGCTATGCACTTAATACATTGACTAGCTAAGCATAACAGTCCATGCCTCTAATCCCAGGATTGAGAATCTGAGGCAGGAGGAGTGCCAAGAGTTCATGGCTAGCCTGAGCTGTGTAGTGAGTTCCAGGTCAGTGTTGTGTACAGAGCTAGACCCTGCTTCAACAAGACAAAAGAAAGCCAGGTAGAGTAGCTCACACCTTTAGTCCCAGCACTCAGGAGGCAGAGACAATGAGTTCAAGGACAGCCAGGGCTATACTGAGAGACCCTGTCTCAATATATATAGAGATGATATTTCTGGGGTGTGTGTTGCATAAGGAGTCTAGGACTCCCCACAGTCTCCTCATGAGAAAGTTCTGTGGTCCAGCAACCTCTTACCTGCACCCTTTCTGGGCCTCAGGTGAGCTCTCACTGTGGTGCTGAGAGGTCAGAGCGCTGATCTTGCACATGAAGGAGACCTGGCCATGATGAAGGGCCAGAGAAGCGCTGTTGCAGCTCTGCCATCCCCTTCTAAGGCACCGCTCTTCAGCCACTGGCCCAGGGTTGTTAGCAGACTGGATGTGATTTCTCTACTGACTTCTGCTCTTGTCTCTCCACAGGAAGACAACATGGCCTTCGGAAAGCCTGCCAAGTAAGTGAATGCCTTGGTGCCTAGGCAGGGCCAGGCTCCTCCTGCTCAGAGCTGCAGGCCAGGCCCTGTGAAGCACAGCAGGAGCCAGCACTCTGAGTGCCCTATACCAAACAGCTAGAGTCAGTCCCTGTCTAGGTCTCATCTTGTAGCCCATTGGGACTTGGGCAACGTCACACAGTTAGGAAGCACCAAGGCTGGTCTTGCAGCCAAGTCTGTCTTCCTGTGTAGCCTGGAGTACTTCCTCCCCTTGGGAACACCCCAAGAAATATCATCTCCTATACATATTGAAACCGGGGTCTCTCAGTAGAGCCCTGGTTGTCCTGGATCAGTCTGTGAAGCCCAGGCTGGCCTTGGGACTTGGACCATTTCAGGAATAGGAGGCTGCTTGGTACGCCGTGGCAGCTTTCTGTTTGGAAGGCAAGAAAGCAACTCAGACCCTCAAACCATGTAAGGATGACATTCAGGTCTGCATCTCCTGCCAGTCTTGTCCCTGTCACCTTGTTTTCTCCTGAACCCTCCAGGGTTGCTCAGCCACTTATTGCTGGGACACACGGTACAGTTTATGCTCCCCACCTTGTTCACACTGTTCCCACGGCCACCAGTATGACCTAACTCTTCCATCAGCCTAGGCTCAGGTGTTTCCTCTTCTCATCCATTCAAGTTGCCATGACAAATGCCGTTGAGTGGGTGGCTCATCAACAACAAAAGTGTCATATCTTTGGAGACTTGGAGAGCCAAGATGAGATGCTGGTACCTGACATGGCTTGTGGGACCAACACATGAAGAAAGGGATGAGGGTCTCTTAGGCCTCCCCACCCACAAAGGGAGTCACAAAGGGGGTTAAAATTTCAACAGAATAGGAACAGACATGCTGACCACACAACACTGTGGTCTTGCCTGGATGTTGTCTGCTGATGTATCTCTTCCTCGGGAGATGTGAATAGACAGTTCACCCCGGGTCGGACACGGATTGTACCCAGATCAAGCTTTGAGACCCTCTCTGAGTTTACAGTTACAACTTAAGAGGACCTGGCAAGGGCCTTGAGAGTTGAAAAGTCACAGGCCTCTGGAGTTCCCCAAGCCCTGTGACTTTTCTTCCTGAGTCTCGGGCTCCGCTCTTCCCTCCAGAAGAGAGTGTTTCAATTGGGAAGAAGTAGCCACACCACACTAGACCTGGACCTGGTTTTCCCCATCGCCCACAGCCTTGGGCACCCTGCACAGAGAATATTTATAAAGTTGAAAGCTGCAAAAGGGCTGAGCCAGTGCCCAGAACATCCCCCCTTTCCCTTCAGGTTCTGGAAATTGGACCCCGGACAGGTGTATGCGAGTGGGCCCAATGCATGGGACACGGCTGTGCACGATGCCTCCGAAGAGTACAAGCACCGAATGGTAGGTGGGGGCTGGGCTCAGGGGGTCCGTGGGCCCCACCCCATCCTACCCCACTCTACCCTGACCCAGCTGCTCTTGTGTCTCCAGCACAATCTCTGCTGTGACAACTGCCACTCCCACGTGGCTTTAGCCCTGAACCTGATGCGTTATAACAACAGCACCAACTGGAACATGGTGACACTCTGCTGCTTCTGCCTCATTTATGGGAAGTATGTCAGGTGAGTGGTCTTCAGCCTGCAGGCCCGCTCTGGCCACTCTCCCAAGGATCCTGGAAAGGCTGTCACTGGAGTCCCTCGGTCACTAGGGACAGTTGAAACAGAAACAGGTCTTAGAGCAACTGAGTTCCTGGGAGAGAGCAAGGTGGCTGTACCAAAATCCTGCCTCATGTGGGTTCCCTGCTGGCTTGTCACTTGCTCACTGCTGGGTTCTGGTTGGCTGCTCTGGGCTACAGCTGGCCCTGGTAAAGGACTGCAGTGGTTCTGGTTTCTAGGGAAGCTGTGAGTCTACAGGTACTCAGAGGAGCATGGGTCCTCTTGGATAGTGTTACCACCTCCATAGGCGCCCGCCCCTGCCTGCTTTGTCAGAGGCAGGCTTCTGGACACTTGGGCTCACAGTCCAGGGAGACTTTCGAAGCCACAGCCTCGGGACCAGCCCACACTAAGAACTCAGGTTGGGTGAATTCCCTGTATCCCAGAGCAGACCCCAGACTTAGAAACCATCTCACATGCTGGATGCAGTAGCGCACACTTTTAATCTCAGCACTTGTGGGTAGAGGCAGGTGGATTTCTGAGTTGGAGGCCAGCCTGTCTCCAAAACAAAACAGAAAACATCTTACACTTGAGCTGGTCCCCCACTCTAACTTTACTATTTCTTTTAATATTTACCTTTATTTTATATGCATTGGTGTTCCGCCTGCATGTATGTCTATGTGAGAATGTCAGATCTTGGAGTTAGGGTTGTGAGCTTCCTATGTGGGTGCTGGGATTTGAACCCCTGCCCTCTGGAAGAGCAGTCATTGCCCCCAATTGCTGAGCCATCTCTCCAGCCCCCCAGAAGGTCTTGATAAGTATAATTAAGAACAAAGTTGGGGAAGGGCTGGAGAGATGGCTCAGCAGTTAAGAGCAATGACTGCTCTTCCAGAGGTCCTGAGTTCAATTCCCAGCAATCACATGGTGGCTCACAACCATCCGTAATGATGACCTTCTGGAAGGGAAACTCAGAGGACTTGTGTGCCCCTAAAGCTTTAGAGACCCCCCAGAAAAGGGCAGAACACAGGCCTGAGGCAGAGCTGGGGTTGAGGTCAGGCCCTGATCAGCTCCTATCCTGAGTAGCCATGTCCGTGAGCTGACCTTCGTTACCATCCCAGTGGAGCCCACCCTAACTGGAACTTCCTGGTCAGGAGTACTTGTATTATATGTAAGTACACTGTAGCTGTCTTCAGACACCTCAGAAGAAGGCATCAGATCTCATTATGGATGGTTGTGAGCCACTATGAGGTTGCTGGGATTTGAACTCAGGACCTCTGGAAGAGCAGCCAGTGGTCTTAACTGCTGAGCCATCTCTCCAGCCCAGGAGTGCTTGTAGATCAGTGAGGCCCAGCCCATTGTCTTCTTTAATGGCCTGCATAGTATTCATCAGGCCAGGCCCTGTCCCTTGACTGGCCAAGTTGAAGGATAAGTTCCAGGAGGCCCTAGGAACCTAAATCCTGTCAGGGTTGGGGAAGGAGGGGTTTTGGGCCATACCCCTGCTCACCTGACCCTGTGCTCTTCTCCCCTGTCAGTGTTGGAGCCTTTGTGAAGACCTGGCTGCCCTTTGTCCTTCTCCTCGGCATTATCCTGACCATCAGTCTGGTTTTCAATCTGCGGTGATGGCTTGCAGATGGTGTAAGCCTACCAGACCCCCGAGGAGGCTCCTGACACGCACCCCTTTTGGTCCCGATTCTTTTATTCCCCACCCCTCAGGGAGTGTTGCCTCCTGGGTTGGAAGTCGCGTCAGTACTTGGGACAGAAGTGCTAATGCTGAGCACCTGATGAGGTCACTTAGAACCTCCTTGTCCTCTCTCCCTGGGCCTGACCTCCCCTTTGTGGCATTCCCAGTGCCATCCTGGGAAGGCCTCCCTTCCTTTAGAGGTCTCCTGCCACCATCACTGGGCTACTCTTCCCATGCCCAGGGCACAGTGAGGACAAGTACCCACGAGGCAAAGCAATGTTCAGAACTGGATTTGAAGCTGTTTTCTGGCTGGTAGTTGTATCCCAAAGTAGGGCATGTGTTATGAGAAGTGCTGCATGCCAAAAGACTTGGAACCTTCTCTGCTGGCCTCGAATGGACTGGGAGGGCTGGCTCTGTTCTTTCTGCGCCTGCTGCTGCACCAGCACAGTGTGTGCCTCATCACCGCTGAGGTGGGCCCTGGCTAGCAAGGGCTGAATGCACTTACGTGCAGAGTGGGTCCTCTGTGAATCAGGTAACATGAATCCCACTTGTTTCCAGCCCAGGAGGCCTCGTGCTGGGGATAGAACCCTTTAGGTCCAGAATGTAACTTGTCAGAGCAGCTGGTACCCCTGATCGGCTGGGTCTGCTTCCGGTTGCTACAATGGACCCTGTGCAGCCTGCCTCCCCCTGGTCCACAGGCTCCTTTATAAGGGGCTTCCTGGCAGGAAATAAAGTTTTAAGTCTAAGTGTTGTCTGTCATTTTCATCTGTGTGCCCTGATTCCTTAAGCTCATATATCCCTGGGGACTGAGATCTGGCTGCTAACACCATGCCTGAGTCCTTCCAGCTGGAGCTTATGGGTACATCAACATGTAAATTCTGCCGCTGCACAGGCTGTGGGAAGTCCCTGCCATTCCTGGTCTATGTTCCAAACCCCCTTCTAGAAGGACTCTCATCTTCCCTGCTGGGAACAACTTGGCATTGGGGTTGGGACCATAAACTGGAGCCTTGCTCTCATGTGACCTCCTTCCTCAGCAGAGTGCACAGCTGGGGTAACAGGAGGAAAGACAGCCATGGCCTGATCGGTGTGGCAGCCACATAGCCATGTCACTGGTCGGCTTGCTCTTTGGTGCCTCTTTCTATGGCTCCCAGCGCTCTCCTGTTCTCACCACCTACCAGTTTGCACTTGCCTCTGAGCCTTTGCTTCCCACCAGGGCCCAGCTTAAAGCGGGTTTTCAGGACAGCACTTGACTGACAGCCTGTTGTCTAGCATGGCCTTGGGTTCCATCCTCAGCGCTCAGCCGGCGTTACAGAGTGCTGTTATGTAACCTGCTGCAGCCAGCCTTGTAAGGCCGTCACTATCGGTCTCATGCGACATTGAAGAAATAAGCACCCATGGGGCTTGTCCAAGCTCGGAGGAAGCAAGAGTGGCCCAAAAGCCAGCAGAGCCCCACCCTAGAAGGGACACTTGGGCCTGAAGACCAGCAACATTGGATACCTACCTTCCAGGGGTGCCAAGAGGTGGGAGGAGGGCTGCAGATGTGCCCCTGAGGACAGAGAAGCATGATGTTTGCCATCCTTCCTGTGGGAGAGACTTGATGGATGACCACTTCCACAGGGGCACCAAGTGGGAAGCATGCATGTAAGCGGGGCTACCTCCATCCTTCCACACGCACTTTCTAAGAATCTAGGGAGTTCACTCAATGGTGATAGAAACCTAGGAATGATTTCTCTTTTCTTTTTTTTTCAGATTTATTTATATAAGTTCACTGGTAACTCTGTTCAGACATGCCAGAAGAACACATTGGATGGTTGTGAGCCACCATGTGGTTGCTGGGAATTGAACTCAGGACCTCTGGAAGAACAGTCAGTGTTCTTAACCACTGAGCCATCTCTCTAGCCCCTCCCCCGGTTATTATTTATTTATTTATTTATTTTTCGAGACAGGGTTTCTCTGTGTGGCCCTGGCTGTCCCAGAACTTGCTCTATAGACTAGGTCAGCCTTGAATTCAGAGATCTGCCTGCCTCTGCCTCCCAGGTGCTGGGATTTAGAGGTATGCACCAGCCTAAAAATGATTTATTAACCAATTTAGATAAGGAAAAAGAAACTGAAAATAAGACAGGAAAAAAACAAGTGAGGGTGAGAGTCACAGCTCAGAGGTTCAGAGCCCAGGCTGTTCTTCCAGAGGGTGGGGAACCCCCAGTCCGGACATGGTGCCTCACAATCATCAAGAGAGGCCTGGGGCTGGACAAAATGACTCAGCAGTCAAGAGCAAAAGTTGGATGTTCTGCCCCGGGTCTCAGGTACTATTCCCAACTCCCACATAGTACCTCATCCCATCCAGTACCCTGGTTCAAGGGATCCAGTGCCCTCTTCTGGCCTCCACAGGCGCCAGACACACAATAGGCAAAACACCCATACACAAAATAATAAAACCATTTTGAAGCAAGCAAGCTCGAAGGGCCAATGGCATGCATGGCTCCGAGGGGGGAAGGCACTTAACCACCAAGACTGATAAGCTGAGTTCAGCCCCTAGAACTAAAAAGTGGAAGGAGACACTGACTCCTGCAAGGTCCTCTGACCTCCACATACACAACACAGCATGCACACTGAGAAAGCATAAAAAGTTATTTCAAAAACAGGCTGGCCGGGCGTGGTGGCACACGCCTTTAATCCCAGCACTTGGTAGGCAGAGGCAGGTGGATTTCTGAGTTCGAGGCCAGCCTGGTCTACAAAGTGAGTTCCAGGACAGCCAGGACTACACAGAGAAACCCTGTCTCGGAA
>NC_034595.1:84209969-84212096 GCF_900095145.1 Mus pahari | reverse complement strand
GCCAGGGCTATACAGAGAAACCCTGTCTCCAAAACATAAACAAACTCAAAGACAAAAATAAAATTATCATCTTATAAAAAAAAAAAAAAAAAAAAAAAAAAAAAAAAAAAAAAAACAGGTGGTGGTAGTACATACCTTTAATCCCAGCGCTTGGGAGTCAGAGGTGGACCCTGAGTTGGAGACCAGCCTGATGTATAAAGCAAGTTCCAGGACAGCCAAGGCTACAGTGAAACCCTATCTGGGGAGAGCGGGTGCTGCTGAAGAAATGACTCAGCACCTAAAAGCACCTTCTGCCGAGGACCTGGGATCCCAAACACCCACATAGCGGCTCACAGTCATCTGCAACTCCAGTTTCAGAGACTGCCACCTCCAGTGGTTCCCTTGTGTGTCAGGTGCTCTTGTGTTTCAGATACATTTATGAGTCAGAGCATGTATGCACATACATAAATCTAAAAAATAAAAGACTTGGAAGCAGCCTTCAGGGCCTAAGTCCAGATGTAGATGGCTAAGTCCAGATGTATCATGGTCCCCAAATCTGTGTTCTCATAAGACCCAAAACGGTCTCCTGAGCAAGATGGGCTACTCGGCCGGTGAAGATGTGGTATCCCCAGCTGTTAGAGCCAGGGCCCTTCAGCGGAAGGGACTCAGGGTGACAAATGAGACAAATAGCTGTTCTGTTTGTGAACATGGATGGTCAGAGGGGCTAGAGTGGCTGTGAGCATTGGTCTCTTGGGGAGGGGTCACCTGCTGCCACACGCTAGCTGTGCCAGGCACCTGTGCTTGCCTTCGGGTTCTACTCTCCAGTTTACATGGAAGGAAATTACTGCTCGAATCAGAGAGGTTAGGAAACCCACTCAAGACCACACAGTGCTAGATCTGGGCCTCGTCCAAGGCTGCCTACTGCCAACTCTACAGTTCTCCCGTTGTTACCACGGTTCTTAGAAGTTTCTCACTCTGCTTTCAAAGCAATTGTCTAGCAACCCTCTGCTACCCACCCATTCCACAGATGGACCAACAAAGGCCTGAGCTAGCCCTGCAGGTGAGGTTTGCTTTAGTTCCTGGGTAAGTCTGGTACATACAGTACAATCAGGCCCAACCACAGGGACCCACAAAACTGGCCCTGGGTTCTCTGACAGCTGTCGTGGGTGCACCCAGTGCACCCTGAGGAGCTGCAGTCCAGGCCCGGTTTTGCACCAGGCCCTGCTGAGGTGTCTCCTCCTCCTCCTCCACCTCCTCGGGGCTGGGGCAGCAGCTGCTGGGCGAGTCAGCTTTAGTCCCCACAGCCCTTCTAGTCTCTGAACTGCCTTCCTGGAGAGCTGGAGTCACCTTTGAAGTTGTCATCTCTACTGGACCCTTACAGGTAACACAGCCAGTGGTCTAAGGGACAGGCACTGCCACCTGGTGTCCTGACCACATTCTGGTACCTCGGGAGTTTGGGCAGAGTGGGGGTGAGGTGTAAGCAAGATTATGACTCTGGCCTGCCCAGGAACGGATACAGACTTTATATCACCAAAGGGTCCCTGTCCCACAGTGTTAGTACAGGACAGGGGACACCTGATGCTCAATCTGCCTCTGAAAGAGATAGAACTTGAGAGAGAGAGACCCTGGCCTTGTATAGGCCCACAGCCCAGACTAAGCCAACCTGTAAGACAAAGCCAGGCACAGTTTTGCCAAATGTCTTCCACCTTCACTCACATACATATCTGGTGGTCCCCGGGGTACTAACGTACACACCACAAGCCAGCCTGGGCTGGCCGACCACACAGGAAGAAATGCACATACCCACATGGCACTGGCTCCCAGAAAGTCACTACCCACACCAGCGACACTCCTGTAAGACTCTGTAGTATCACAACACAACACAGCACTCAGGTACAGATGGTATGCTTTACCCTGGCTTGCAGACATGTCTACTAATACAGCAGGACAGCAGGACAGAATGATGCTCATATGCCCCGCCATAGAAAAGTCCCAAGCTGGCTTGATACCAGCACCTCAAGTTCAGAGACACAGCACCTCAGGTACAGTAGCTCAGAGAAAGAGTCACTGTCAGTATGCAGGCATCTGGCCCAGGGCTATGGAGATGGAGATGCAGAAACCCCCGGAGGGAAAGCAGGGTAGGAGAGG
>NC_034595.1:84182168-84209724 GCF_900095145.1 Mus pahari | reverse complement strand
GGAGGAGGAGGAGGAGGAGGAGGAGGCTCGATTGCTTGCTGTGCTTGGATACTGACTCAGCTGGGAGGAGACCGACCTAGGCAGGAGACAGGCACAAGCCAGGACCTGCCCCTGAGCTGCCCTCCTTCCATTTCAATCCCGACTGGAAGCCTGGCATAGGAGGGGCTGGGAAAGAGAGAGAGTGCCCAGCGGGCCCAGACCAGGGCCACTACTGAGTGCAGGTCCCCTGCCACGTCCACATGCCCCTCTCGGCTGGCGATGTTTTCCTTCCGGAGTGGCTCTGGTACCTGAGCATGAGGAGTTTTGCCAGCTGAGGCTTCCAGCCAAGTCTGGAAGTTGGGGAGCCATGGGGTCAGACCCAAGGGGCTTGGAAGCCCCGCCACGAGAAAGGGGAGAAAGGGCTGGTGGCTGGTGGTGGGGAATCTCAGGCAGGTGGCCTCAGTGGAATTGGGTGCTACGGGAGTAGGGGGAGGAAGTTGGGGTGAGGGCTGGGGAGGAGGTTGCCTCAGACAGGAAGGCCAAATGGGCCAGGGCAGGGTGGAGGGAGGCAAGGGCAGAGGCAGGCTGGGTAGGGATAAACATGAGCGGCGGAGAGGGCTGTGCACGCATCCACATGTTTGTGCAGGTATAGTTTTGCATTTCATTAAGACTCAGGTTATGTTGTGTGCAAAATATTGACTTTGAGGGGGGTGAGCTGTCCTTAGTTTCTAGTAGTGTGCAGCAGGTTAGACAGGTAGTGTGTGAGGAAA
Source organism: Mus pahari (assembly GCF_900095145.1). NCBI lineage: Eukaryota > Metazoa > Chordata > Mammalia > Rodentia > Muridae > Mus > Mus pahari. The sequence goes on along the minus strand of NC_034595.1, from coordinate 84,208,975 downwards.
GCCAGAGAGGTCTGTGGATATGCAGGGACTTATTCTTATCCGTGAGTGCACGCTTGTCCTCACGTGGGCATACTGTGTGCAGGTTTATGGGCATACTGTGTACAGGTTTAAGAATTACTGTGCTGCACAGCTCTTGGGCATAGGTCTCTGGGTGTGTGTGCACAGTCCCTTCATGGTGTGTGTGTGTGTGTGTGTGTGTGTGTGTGTGTGTGTGTGTGTGTGTGAGAGAGCCTTTGTGGGGATGTGTGTGCATGTAACTGTCTTTGTCTAAGTATCTGGAATGTGTGTAGAACAGTGGGTACGTGTATCAGTGTGTACTGTCTTGCTATACTCTGTAATTCATCCTTAGGAGCATGTGCATATGTACATTTCTTGGAGTGCCTCACTTACCCCCCACCTCACCTTGACCCGGCCTTCCTTTGATTGGTCCTTATTACTCCTGTATACACTCGGGAGACAGCCGGCAGCTGGCTTCAGGATGTGCTATGCATTTGAGAGATACTGATCAGCCCTTGGCTTATCCACAGGAAGCTACATATGCCCAGTTGGGGCGCAACCCCAGCTGATGCCCCAGAGAGGCCACCCATCTCAGGAGAGGCTTTGGGCCCTGCCCTCCCTCCCCATGGCACATGGACCAGGATCTGAAGCTGAGGGGTTGCTGGACCTCAGCTTCCTGACAGAGGAGGAACAGGAGGCCATCTCTGATGTCCTCAAACGAGATGCCCACCTGCGTCAGCTGGAGGAAGGGCGGGTCAGGTGAGACGGGACAGCCATCAGCCAGAAGGAAGGGATTCAGGGACCTTGGATGTTGCTGGTTGGGTCTGGGTGGTTCTTGGCTCTACCTTTTGGTCTCCATCGACCTTCATTAGCTCAAGCTCTTCACTTTTCTCAAACCTATAACAGGTCCCTCCCTAGCCTCCCTGTCTTGGGGTTTTTCTACTCTGGCCACCACCTTGGGACAGGACACTTTGGTGGACAGATACTGCCTGTCTTTAGTACCTACCCTTCTGGATCCTCCCTCAGCCCTTAGAACCTAGTGACAGAGCCTTTAAGTGTGTCCATAGGTCACCCTGATCAGTCCCTGGCAGCTCCCAGATATACATAAACCTGCTATAGCCACCATTGTGTCCCCTAATCCCTGAATACTTTTGACTTCCAAGCCGAAGATGTTTCGTCTCCCCAGAGGAGCAGAAGTGGCAGAAGACCTCAAGAATGTCTTGAGCAGTGTCTAGGGACAGCTGCATAACCTTGGGCAGCTACTTTGACCTTGAACCTCCCCTTTCTCCACTGAAACATAAGCTAAGGGGTCAGGGAGATGGTTCAGTGGGTAAAACACTTGCTACATAGGCTTAAGAATTGGAGTTCATATCCCCAGCACCCACATAAATGCCAGGGGTCAGGTGCCCCACTCACTGCCCCAGCACTCTGGCAATAGTGCTAGGGAATTGCTGGAGCAAGCTGCCTAGCTAGATTCACCAAAGCACTGAGCTTGGAGCATAAGTGAGAGACCTTGCCGCAGTATATAGGATGGAGAGTGCTGAAGATGAGCAAGTTCAGTCTCTGACCTCCACATGCATGTGACCACATACATGGAAGCATACAGGCATGCATACCATGCATACGTGACACGTAATGTGCAAAATAAACCATCAGGCATGGCCCACGATGATAACCACTTGAAGAACAGTGATTACTACGCCACTCAACCTGGAGAATCCCAAGTTATTCTTTAAGAAATAGTTCACAGGGTTGGAGAGATGGCTCAGCGGTTAAGAGCACTGACTGCTCTTCCAAAGGTTCTGAGTTCAAATCCTAGCAGCCACATGGTGGCTCCTAACCATCCATAATGAGATCTGATGTTGGAGATGGAGAGATGGCGAGATGGCTCAGTGGTTAAGAGCACCCACTGCTCTTCCAGAGGTCCTGAGTTCAAATCCCAGAAACCACATAATGGCTCACAACCATCTGTAATGAGATCTGACTCTCTCTTCTGGTGTGTCTGAAGACAGCTACAGTGTACTTAAGATATAATAATAAATCTTAAAAATAAAAAGAAAGAAAGGGAAGGAAGAAAGAAAGAAAAAGAAAAAAGAAAGTTGGGTGTGGTGGTGCACACCTTTAATCCTAGCACTCAGGAGGCAGAGGCAGGCGGATTTCTGAGTTCGAGGCCAGCCTGGTCTACAAAATGAGTTCCAGGATAGCCAGGGCTACACAGAGAAACCCTGTCTCGGAAAGAAAGAAAGAAAGAAAGAAAGAAAGAAAGAAAGAAAGAAAGAAAGAAAGAAAGAAAGAAAGAAAGAAAGAAAGAAAGAAANGAAAGAAAGAAAGAAAGAAAGAAAGAAAGAAAGAAAGAAAGAAAGAAAGAAAGAAAGGAAGGAAGGAAGGAAGGAAGGAAGGAAGGAAGGAAGAAACGAAGAAGGGAGGGAGGAATGGTTCACATATCAGCACCTCTGGGGAGTCTTCCTGGATTCATCTCCACAGAACGCTTCCCTCCATCACTGAGCTTGTCCGGTCTGGGTCCTGTCTCCTTAGTAGCTTGAGTGGCTCCCAGACCAGCAAATCCCAGTGCGATTTGCTGTTGAGTCCCTGGTCCCTGGTCTAGAGCAGGTGGCAGGAATGTTGGTTGGTTGAGTTATGACAGCTGTGTCCTCTACTGTCCTCTAGCAAGCTCCGGGCCTCCCTGGCAGACCCCTGGCAGCTGAAGATCCTGACAGGGGACTGGTTCCAAGAAGCGCGTTCCCAGAGGCACCACCACGCCCATTTTGGTTCTGACCTCGTCCGGGCTTCTATCCGAAGGAAGAAGAGCTCGACGAAGGGTGAGAGGAGACCCTAAGGCAGGGAGGGCGAGCCCCGGGAAGCCAAGGGCACAGACCGTAAGTGGGCAGGACTGGGTTCGAGTCCTGGCTGCTCCCATACCGAATGCCTGAGTGGCCCTGCCTGTCTGCGGGCTCTAGGAGGTAGAAGGGCATCTATCTATTGTGTGGGTCATGGCCAGTATGGGGCTTCCTGAGAATGCAGGCTCACAGAATCTCTCACCTGAGCCCAGGGGACCAGGCTCTGGGGAGTGATGGTGAAGCAGAGGCAGCTGGGGAAGACACCATTGAAGGAGAGCCTGAGCCCAGGTGAGGAGGCAGCACATAGAGGAGCGGGGGATGGGCAGCTGCCCAGCCCTGAAAACTCTGGCTCCCTCCTTCCAGGGTCTCCATAGAGGTGGCAGCTCCAGAGAGGCCCACGGAGACCCAAGTGAGTATCCAGAGACTCAGTTAATAGCAAGCGCACTGTGGTTCCGAATGGGGGTGAATGGGCTGGGGAAGGAACCCCGCTATGGGGATCAGGAGACCTGGACGCATCTCTTCTGTCGCTGGGCTCCACCAACTTCTTGCTCAACCCGTGGCCTACACCTAGCTGGCATTTGTAATTCCAGCTCTTAAGAATAAGGATGTATAAGGATGTAGAGGCTGGAGAGATGGCTCAGCGGTTAAGGGCACTGTCTGCTCTTCCAGAGGTCCTGAGTTCAATTCCCAGCAACCACATGGTGGCTCACAACTATCAGTAGTGGGATCTGATGCCCTCTTCTGGTGTGTCTGTACTTACATAAAACAAATAAATCTAAACAAACAACAAAACCAAAGAATAAGGATACATGCAGGGCCGTGGTCATGGTGGTGTGCGCCTTTAATCCCAGCACTTGGGAGGCAGAGACAGGCAGATCTCTGTGAGTTTGAGGCCAGTCTCGATTTCCAGACAGGGTTTGTGTAGCCCTGGCTGTCCTGGAACTCACTCTGTAGACCAGACTGGCCTCAAACTCATAAATCCGCCTGCCTCTGCCTCCCAAGTGCTGGGACTAAAGGCATGCGCCACCACACCCGGCCTTTTTTTTTTTTTTTTTTTAGTAAACTGGTGTCACACCTCGTGTGTGGTTGAGGGTGACCTTGACTCCTGGTCCTCCTGTTTCTACCTCCTGAGCGCCAGGATGGAAGGTGTTCACCACCATGCCGGGTTTATGTGGTGGCTAGGGATCAAACCCAGAGTGTCCTATGTGTTAAGCCAGCACTCTATCAACTGAGCTACATCTTTTGTGTTTGTTTTTCAAGGTGGGGGTGGGAGTTCCCTGGGTAGCCCTGGCTTTCTGAAACTCTAGAGGCTGAGGTGGGCAGTGGTGGCACACTCCTTTAATCCCAGCATTCGGGAGGCAGAGCCAGGCAGATTTATGAGTTCGAGGCCAGCCTGGTTTACAGAGTGAGTTCCAGGACAGCCAGGGCTACACAGAGAAACCCTGTCTCGGAAAACCAAATAAATAAATAAATAAATAAATAAATAAATAAATAAATAAAGTTGGGGTTGAACTGAGGAGGGTGAGGCCAGGGACTTAGATGTTGGGGCCCCCACCAGCTGAGCCTAGGAGTCAGGCAGGCCCAGCAGGAGAGACAGGCCTTGGGATGCCAGGGTGTGAAGTACAGGCTTGACTGGTCCTGCAGCTGGTAGCTAGCCCTGCCCTGAGGGCAGCCCTACTCTAACAGGAGCGAGGTGAGCAGGCTGGAGTCTTTGACCTCTGACCCCATCATAACCCTTGATCCTTTTCTCATTAACCCCCACTGTGACCCCTACCCTCTGCTTTCTTCAGGGGCCTGATTTCTCCTCACCCCCAAAGGCTTCCAGTCAGGAGGAGGAGCCCCAGGACCAGGAAGTTGAGCATGAGGGTAAGCCAGGGAGCCTGAGAGGTTGAGGGGATCAGAGGCCATTTTTAACGACCGCCCCCCCCCCAACCATCATTTCCACCTTCCTCTTCTTCCCGGGACCCCGACTTGGCCTTCGGGGACAACTCTAGGTCATCCCTGGGGCCTGAAGCTGACAGGTGACTCAGAGTTGTGAACAAGTCCCTCCAGGTTTGCTTAGGGACATACAGGAGAGGGGCTCTTTCAGTGGCTTGTACCCCATTCCAGCCCCTGGCGAAGAGGGTGTGCAGGTGGCAGAGGCGGACCCAGAGCTGGATCCTGAGCCGGAGGCGGAGCAGGAGTCCCGGCCAACTCCAGCCCAGGTAGGCGGGAGTAGCCAGTGGCTGTTCTCAAGACCCGGAGCGCATTCCAGACTGAGAATGTACCTGCCCTGGGGGTGGGAACCATCGGTGAATGACCCCCACCCCCAATTTCCCTGCAAGGTCCAGGAAAATAAGGGGACGCCCCTGTCGCTTCTTCCCTCTCCAGTCCAAGGCGACCTCCAAGATCCTGGAGAATGGAGAAGAGGCCCCGGGTCTCGGCCCCTCTCTTGACCGCATGCTCAGCAGCAGCTCCTCTGTGTCCAGCCTCAATTCCTCTACGGTGAAGAGCTAGGGAGGGGCTGGAAGCCGGGAGGGCCCAGGCAAACCCCACAGTGGGAAGTTTCCCTGTGGGGACCCTGACCTCCCACCCGCCCCGCCCACAGCTGAGCGGCAGCCTGATGAGCCTATCCGGGGAGGCAGAGGCGGGCACGGTGCAGGTGCGGGGCTCCGTGCTCTTCTCGCTGCACTATGAACCTGGCACTTCCGAGCTGCGAGTACAGGTGATCCAGTGCCAGGGCCTGGCCGCTGCCCGGCGACGCCGCTCCGATCCGTGAGTGCCTACCTCACAGGTGGGCTGCAGGGAGTCTGGGGGGGGCGAGACTCCATCACCCAGTCTACCACTTAACTGTCTTGGCCTCAGTTTTCTCTTCTTCAAAATGGGCGCAACAATATGATTGGGAGACGTCTTAAATTGGATGTCTGTTAATTAACACCAGGCCTCCACCTCCACATGGGGTGCTGTGTTCTGGATGACGACTAGGGAAGACCCCAGAGCTGGACAAAGCTCTGGAAGGGCTCCTCCTTACCTCCAGTCTTCACATCCCTTGCCCAGCTACGTGAAAAGCTACCTCCTCCCGGATAAGCAGAGCAAGCGCAAGACGTCGGTGAAGAAACGGAATCTGAACCCAATCTTCAACGAGACTCTGCGGGTGAGGCATCAAGGGTTTTGTCATCCCTGCAAACGAACAGGGTACCATTTTCGGTGGGGTGAGTGGCAGGGGCTGCCGGGTTAATTTTCCTGACGGCCCCAGGAAAGTAATGACAAGACAGCTAGTGGTTTGTGCAATCCGAAGCCCCGCAACTTGTGCTAGGAGGTGAACCCCAGCTAACCCTGACTCCGGAGTCCATACTGGAAAGGAACCTGGGGAGGCTATCTCCCATTAACAGGTGAGTCACAGCGCGCCTCTGAAACTCACCTCCTGTCCCCAGCACTCTGTCCAGCAGGCTGATCTCCCAGGCCGCGTGCTGAGCCTGTCCGTGTGGCACCGCGAAAGTCTTGGTCGAAACGTCTTTCTGGGAGAGGTCGAAGTGCCCCTAGACACGTGGAACTGGGACTCTGAGGCTACCTGGCTCCCCCTGCAGCCTCGGGTAAGGGCTGGTGCTCAGTCACACATAATTCCTTCTTTATTCCCACAGGCCCACTGGACCAAACACCCACAGACCGGTTTGAAGAGCCTCACTTGTCCTCATACTGATACCATTAGGCCAGGCTTGCCAGCCAGGGCACCTCTTCTGGGGAGCATTGCCATTGGGCTCCTGTCCCCAACCCCCTTCTCACCCATAATCCTGTTTCTCTCCTGACACACCCTCTCCCGGCCTTTTCAGGTTCCTCCCTCTCCAGACGAGCTTCCCAGCCGTGGACTGCTGTCTCTGTCCCTTAAATACGTCCCTGCCGGCTCAGAGGGTGAGTGATTGCCAAGTGAAAGGGAGGTTAAGCTGGACTAGCCCTGGGAGGTGGGAGTCCCGTCCTGGGAGGTGGTGGTCTGAACTGGAGTGTCCCCACAGGAGGAGGACAGCCACAGAGTGGGGAATTACACTTCTGGGTAAAGGAAGCTCAGGGCCTCGTGCCACTGCGGCCAGGATCCCTGGACTCCTACATTCAATGGTGAGAGGCGACCTAAGGTGTCAGTCCCTTCTGCTCTTGACCTCTGACCCACCTGTCCCCCCAACCTAGATCAGCGGGACAGAAGTGATGAGCCAGGCAGAGGGTTGGAGTTGGGGCTTGGGGCCATGTATCCATTGGTGGAGTTGCTGGCTTATCAAGCAAGAGGCTCTGGGTTGATCCCTGACAACCTACTTAAACTAGGATTGGAGGCAGGAGGATCAGTTCAAGGTCATTAAGGCTACATGGGACACACAAGATCCCCATCTCAAAATAAAAGTTTAGGCTAGGCACGGTGGCATGTGGTTTTTCTGGTTTTGGTTTTTGTTTTGTTTTGTTTTGTTTTTGTTTTTGTTTGTTTGTTTTTGTTGTTGTTTTGAGACAGGGTTTCTCTGTATAGCCCTGGCTGTCCTGGAACTCACTGTGTAGACCAGGCTGACCTGGAACTCAGAAATCCGCCTGCCTCTGCCTCCCGAGTGCTGGGATTAAAAATGCATTAATCTGGTCTACAGAGTGGGTTCCAGGCCAGCCTGGTCTATATTGCTACTTCCAAGTCAGCCAAAGCTACATAGTGAGACCTTGTACAACAACAAAATCTGCATCAGGGAGCTAAGGGGCTCCATCTCCTTAGGGTTTCTATTACTTTGATGGAACACCACCACCAAAAAGCTGGTTGGGGAGGAAAAGGTTATACACTTCCACCACGCTGTGGTCCATCACTGAAGAAAGCCAGGGCGGGAACTCATAACAGCGCAGGAACCTGAAGGCAGGAGCTGATGCAGAAGCCACAGAGGAGGGCTGCTGACTGGCTTGCTCCTCATGGGTTGCTCTCCATGGCTTGCTTAGCCTTGCTCAATCAGTACTTAAGGAAATGCTCTACGGGCTTGCCCACAGCATGGAGGCATTTGCTCAGCTGGGATTCCCTCCTCTCAGAGGACTCTAGGCTCAGTGGTTCTCAACCTGTGGGTGGCAAACACCAGATATTTACAGTACAGTTCCTAACAGTAGCAAAATTACAAAGTAGCAATGGAATAATTTCATGGTTGGGGGGGAGTCACCACAACATGAGGAACTGTATTAAAGGACCACAGCCTTAGGGAGGTTGAGAACCACTGCTCAAGTGTGTGTCAAGTTGACATTAGCCAGCATAGGCTGCATTCTGCGGAGGTTGTGCACCTACTATGCACACACTATGATGCAAAGGCCACAAGGGTCCTCCTTGGAACTCTTGGAAGGACAAGCTCTGAGGCTTGGCTCTGAACTTGTGACTCAGTGGTTGGTGATTGTAGTTGTCTCTGGTCACCCTAAGCATGCATATATTAAAAGTTCTACTACTCAGCTACACCCCAGCTCCGTGGTTTTCAAAGTAAGCTTTTACAGACCCTCTAAAATGTTTCTGGGTGCTTCAGGTGTTGTTACCTCACCCTCCAGGAGTGAAACAGAGTCGACTGCTCTGAGCTGGGGCTCCCGTCCTGGCTTCCTTTCTGTTGCTCTAGATCAGAGTAATATTCTATTCTGCAGAGTGGTTGAGGCTTTGGAAACTAAAGGGGAAGGCAGGGAATACTGAAGGTTATTGGGCCAGAAAAATAGCAGAATTGCATTTCAGAGGCTTCTCTCTGGAATCCTGCGCACAGTTATCAGCTTCAAGTATGAAGCCTTAAAGAAAAGATTGGTGTAAATATCCCAGAACACAGAGGGCTAGAGTTCTGGTCTCAGGCTGGGGCTAGGGAACACGGCCATATGAAAGGACAGAACATGGTGCCTGGCTGGCTCAGGAAGGAAGTGTCAGGGGGTGGATTGCCTAAGACCAGCCCTCCTTTATTACCCTGCCGCAGCTCAGTGCTGCCCGATGACAGTCGGGCCAGCCGCCAACGCACAAGAGTGGTCCGAAGAAGTCTCAGCCCTGTGTTCAACCACACCATGGTTTATGATGGCTTCGGGCCTGCTGACCTACGCCAGGCCTGTGCTGAGCTCTCCCTGTGGGACCATGGGGCCCTGGCCAGTCGCCAGCTGGGGGGCACACGCCTCAGCCTTGGTACCGGTGAGCAGAGCAGGCCCTTGAGGGGAGCCAAGCTGGGAGGCACGGGATGCTTGGGCACAGTGCATAATCTGGGACCAGAAAATTGCTCTTGGGACCCAAGGTCTCCAAGGTAACAGTAGCCTCCACTTTGGCTCACCCACATCCAGGCAGCAGTTATGGGCTCCAGGTACCCTGGATGGACTCCACACCGGAGGAGAAGCAGCTGTGGCAGACACTCCTGGAGCGGCCCTGTGAGTGGGTGGATGGCCTTCTGCCCCTCAGAACCAACCTGGTCCCCAGGGCATAGCCTTGTCAAACCCCTCTGTGAACCCCCACCTAAAGCACACACATGGCCGGAATCAATAAAGTCTGTTTACAGAGCTACTGACTGCTCAACTGGGTATGAAGTCTGGGTAGTAAGGCATTATTAGCTTGAAAGAGCCCAGGGAATGAAAAAGGGTCACTCGGGATGGAGACCCCAAGGGGGTGCTCCTTGGACACTCTGCCCCCCCCACACCCTTCTGAAGTTGCCAAATCAAGCATGGTAGCAAGTGTTCTGTTTAATAGTCTATGATTGTATGTAGTGTCCTTTAGGTGCCTCCCTAATTAGTTCCACCCATTGAGGTTGGATCTGGTCCCTGTAGTTGCTCCTGGGTTCTAGGACAGGTGTGTCCAAAGCTGTTTGTGTCTTCTCTGTTCATCCATCTGCGTCTGTGTCCTTTGATGTCATCACTCAGCGTCCCGGGGTCCTGGGGTGACCGATGTGGCTCCTGCTCGCTGTGCCAGGATGGCTCTCCAAATTCGGCATACCATCCCTCCCCTGGGGACATCAGGGATCAATGTAATTCAGCCGGAAGGCAGCCCATGCTCGCTCTCTTTAGGAACCATTATGCTTTTCAGGGAGGAATCAAGAGCAGGCCAGGGCCACTGGGCAGGGGATGTCCTGATATAGCTAGCAGGTGCTACGTGACTCACCCCTGGAAGGCTCAGGATGTACCTGATTCTGGTGTAGACTAGATCATCTTGAGTGGCACAGGTGAGCAGGATTTGAAGGGTGAAGCTATGACTCAGGAGCTGGTTATGAACCGAGAACCACAGAAACAGGGAAAGATCAAGTTGCACAGAAATACAACTAGAAACTCGGGTTCTTGCTTCTAACAGAACTCTCAGGCAGACAGCCCGTTTGTGGCCTGAGTTTCCCCATCCCTATAATGAGAGATGCATTCTAAGGGCTCTTCCAGTATTGGGCATCTTTACAGCAATGAGAAACCTTGAATAGCAGGAAGACAGAGGAGATGCCTTTGGTGGGTGGGTGGCAGGAGCCAGCTCACACTCTGCTCACCGTTTGGATAGTGGCTGGGTCTACACTCAGTTCCTGTAGCCACTGCACCAGGTTCTGGTCCTTTGGGAGAGTGGCTGTCAAAAAGGCAGGTGATGAGGGAGGGCAAAGGTGTTCTCTGCGGCCTTACCGTCACCATTTCCCAGTCAAGTCGGCTCACCTGGGGTCTCTGAAGCTGGGGCATACGTCCTGGTCTCTGCATGCACCCGATGCAGGGCCTGTTGCACCAGGGCCTGGCACTCACGTTCCTTCTCAGCCAGAACGTCCCGAAGCCTGTGGGAAGGTAGGGGTGGTAGAATGGAAGGGCCTGCGGGTCGAAGCCTCTGCAGCTTATCCGGGTGATTCCAAAAGGCTTCACCTGTCAGTCTCTGCTCGCAAAAGGCCCAGCTGCACCATCAACGATGGGGGTCCCTGCTCTGGTGGGAGCTGGCTCTGCAGCGCCTGGCTCTCCTGCGGTTTCTGCTGGGACTCCTCTTTACTCCACTCCTCTGACCTCGGTGAGACCGCTTTCTTCTCCGCCTCTACCAATTCGAGTAGATTGAGCTCAAGGTGGGCGCGACATCCGTTTAGGACCCCAGACGGCCAGGGAGAAGGGAGGGCCGCTAACTACCCATTTTATGTTCGCCACGCCCCCAGGGCCACACCCCCGCCCCGGCCGGCCCCGCCTACCGGCGTCCAGCACCGCCAGCGCCGCCCGGACTGCACGGCTGAGCAGCGAGTCCAACACGAACATCCAGTGTGGGCGGATCTGGCGTCTGCGGAGGATCTGCTTCACCTGGGGAGGGAAGGAAGGCGCGGTTGAGACGGTTGAATCTCAAACAGAGGTGGGGCTTGAGTTGTAAAGCCCTAGAAAGTCGACTGCAGTCTAAAAGAGGTGGGCGGACTTGGGGTCAAGGGTGGGACGGGGAAGCCAGGACTGGACATGCGTCTTCCTGGAAGTCATAGAATCCTGGAACATCAAGATCTTGCTCACGACCTGTTATTGCACAGCCCTAACTTCGAGGTAGCTTCCTCACCGCGTCTGGAAAGGCGAAGAGCGGCCCTTTCAAAAGCGCAGGGCCCAGGCTCTGGGCCCGCAGTTGAGCTTGCAGGGCCCGCAGCTCCTGCGTCAGCTGCCGGCGGTTAGGAGTGTGGATTTGTGCCCCGAGGCACCGAAGCAGAAGCTCCACATGATTCCTGCTGAGTCGAGAATCCTAAAAAGAGGGGGCGTCCGTGGATGTTCGCATCCGCAGTCAACAGAGATGCTCGCCGGTGGACTATAAATTCTTATCCCAGCTCGACCACCAGGGGGCGCTGGGGCGGGCCTCCCACCTGTTCCTGTTCCAGGAGATTCTCTGCTAGTGTGGGCACCTCCTGTTCCAGCACCGCAGCCAGCATGGCCCGGCGCTTGCTCTCCTGGTGCAGCAGACTCAGGCCTGAACTCTCTTCTGGGGACGCGGGTTCCTCGGCAGCAGACTCCTCGGGCACACTGGGCACAATGAGGGGCATTAGATGGAGGGTGGGCAACGCCATGCAACCAACCATCTCTGCTGCAGGGTTTGGATCTTGGCTTTTAAGCCTACTTCACGGGGATAATAGAAATTAAGCCCATCTGGGGGTTGGCAGAGTGAATGCCACCGGCATCTGGGAGAGGGCAGGAGGTAGTAGATACGGTCCTTGGAAGTGGTCAGGGTGTTTGCGACCCAGGGAGGCCTTTTTCTGGAGGAAATGAATACAAACGGCAAAATTAGATGAAGAGAACCCACTCCAGGACCCTAGGCGCTCACCGGAGCTGACTGGTGTCCCCATAACTAAGGCAGCGCTTTGGGGGGCTGGGTGGGTGCTGAGAGGGTGCCTGGGGCCTTGGGAATGTCTGAGACTGTGTGGCTGATTCAGCTGAAGGACTGGAAGCACTGGAAGGGGCATCTGAAGGAGGAACAAGCTGTTAGTCTTTTTGCCTCGTCAGCCCCTCTGTCCTTCCCTAGGTTGCTCCCCTCCACCCTCACAGCACCTGAGGGCCGGGGAGTATGACGAGGAGAGCCAGGGCTGCGGCTCCTCTTCCCTGGCTGAAGGAAGGGGTCTCCCAGCAGCTCTTGGGCACTGGCTCGGAGGCGGGGATCGGGCTCAAAAGTTCGGAGGAGGAAGGCTTGGGCCTCAGCTGACAGGGACCCGGGCACCGGTGGATGTACCTTGTACATGCCCACCTGCGGAGGTGGGGCAGAGGGGATAAACCCAGGATCAGATCAGAGGTGCTCGAGGCCCCATCTGGCTCCGCCCACCCTCCGTAGGCCACACCCCAGAGAGACTCGCCTGAAACATCGCAGCCTGCGGGCTCCCTAGTTCGTGGAAGGGCGGTCGACCTGTGGCCATCTCGATTACAGTGCAGCCCAGAGACCAGATGTCAGCTGCCTTCCCATATCCTCGCGGGCCCTGGTCGATGATTTCCGGGGCCATATACTGCAGAGTCCCTAGACCACAATTAGGAACAACGATGCCAGGGTAGGCGTCCATGTCCCCATCGTCCGCTGGCCATCTGCACACCTAGGCCCCTTCACATGCCAAACTTCCGTCCTTCATGCTAGGCTCCATGGCGTTCAACCATCAGGAGGGTTCTGGCTTGTACCTGACATTACATCGTCCTCCCTTCAAATTCTACCAAGCCTTCTCACACCCCCAACACACGGCCTTGCATCCGTTTTCGATGCTGAGGTAGTTAACTAACCTTGGAGTCTAGATTTTATCAGCAGTTCCTGGATCCAGTCACCTGTCTCCAGCCAGATTCCTTCCATTCACCATTAAAACTGTAATTCGGGCTGGCGAGATGGCTCAGTGGGTAAGAGCACTGACAGCTCTTCCCAAGGTCCCCAGTTCAATTCCCAGCAACCACATTGGTGACTCACAACCACCCATAATGAGATCTGATGCCCTCTTCTGGTGTGTCTGAAGACAGCTACAGTGTACTTACATATAATAATAAGTAAATCTTTGGGCCAGAGCAAGCAGGGACTAAGCAAGCAGAGCTGACCAGAGAGAGCAGAGGTCCTAAATTCAATCCCCAACAACCACATGAAGGCTCACAACCTTCAGCTACAGTGTACTACAGTGTACTCACATACATAAAATAAGTAAATCTTTAAAATTATAACTCTGTGCCCAGAAAAAACTCCATTCCCCAGAAGTCTCCAAGAGTTTGACATCCCCACCATCCATTACCTGTGAAAGTCTCTGTGCATGGTGTGATGCCTGCCAGCCGCTTAGAGGTGCCAAAGTCAGAAATCTTGAGCAGCCCACTGAAGGTGTTGATCAGTACATTGTCCCCCTGATTGAAGAGGACACCGGGATTGGGCCCTGCTATAAACCAGACCTCCCCATCCCGAGACCCCCAAATCTGATATTACATCCTGAGCCTCTATGAGTGTCTTTTCCCTACCAACCCAGTATAGGAGCTCGTGTCTGATCTTCCACAGATGTGACTTTTTCACCTTTAAGGGACCTCTTTGATAGGTCCCCCAACCTCCGCAAAGGTGTGCTCTCTCCCCATTACTGCCAGCTTCAGTTTGGTACTGTGTCTCCACAAACCTGGACCAGCCACAGGGCTGACCTTGATGTCTCTGTGAACGATGCGGTTCTCATGGAGGTAGCTGAGTCCTTGCAGGATCTGACGTGTGTAGAAGCTAATAGTACTCTCGTTGTCCTTTAGGGGTCCCCACACTGACCTAAGCAAGGAAGACAGGCTGCCTGGGCAGAGACAAACCAAGTTTATAATTGATGTCCACTTACTCTACCTCCATCCCTCTGATCAGAGCGCAAACACACCCATCCCATGACCCAGACTTCCATCACCCTGTGAGCCCTGTCAGCTAATTCTAGGCGACACCCACCCACCCACGCTAGAGTTCATTTCCCCTCAGGGTTTGCCACCCCGGTCTGCTCCATTCCCACGCCCCACACCTCAGGTTTCACTCCCCTCCCACGCAGGGCTGGTACCTCCAGGCACTTCCTCCATGAAGATCTTGAGGTAACCGCCCTGGCTGGCGGAGCCCAGATAGCGCACGATATTCTTGTGACGAAGTCGTTTGTGAAGAGCGATCTCTTCATGCAGAGGCTGAGAGAATCTGGGAATGTCGAGGAGAGAGCAATGGGCAGGTGTGAGCAGAGATAACCTCCCATGGTCCTGTACCATGAGACCATGCCCCCAGATCCAACACCCTGCCCGCCGACCTCTCTTATCTACTGTAAGGGCCACCACCCCTAGTCCAGCCACTAAACAGCTCTTTTCCATGCCCACAACCACTCAGTTCTCACGTTTTCTCCACAGACAGACAGACAGACAGACACACACACACACATACACACACTCTTATCTTACCCTGTTTGCATCTACCCTTCTGAGCTCCCAGACCTTCATCAACCAACGCACCCCACCTGCTGTCTCTCTCTGGGATCTCCTTGATGGCGATTCGTACCCTCGTGTGCCTGTCTCGGCCAGCATACACCACCCCATACGTGCCTCTGCCCAGCACCAGCCGCTCGCCGGTCTCTGAGTATTCATAATCAAACTGTGGGAACCAGAGCACCCAGTTCAGCAGGGCCCTTCACCCCTCGCTCTCTTCCAACCCCCATTTCCGCAGCCTCACCTCCAGTACCTCCCCTGCGCCTTCTGCCTCCTCAGTGGGCGCCGAGGAATCTGGATTCATCACCAAGACCTGAATTAGGCCACAGAACCTGAAGAGGGGAAACCAGCTGGAAGGGACGATCTGGCCAAGAACCATCCCCCAAGAGCACCCGGTCCATTCCGTCCCCTGGGCATCCCAGCCCCAAACTCAGAAAGGCTGAGCACACCACTGGCAGCGCTCCACACTGGGGAAGCACAACTGGACGTCCTGGGCCGGAGGAAGTGCGTACACGAAGCAGCAGCGCTGGTCCAGCTTGGAGGCGCTAGGGAAAAAGAAGAGGGGTCACTGAATGTCAGGCTTGGTGGCACAGGAGCTTACCGGATGGGTCTGCCTCTCACCTGATTCCACAGATGGAGGTGACTGGGAAGGTCCAGCTGGAAGGATCCTCCTGTGAGAAGAAAGGAGTGGGGGTTGTGGAGGCGCTGGGACTAGAGAGGATAGGAGAAAGAAATGTGGGTCGGTGAGTAACGGGTCTCAGGGCTCACCCGAGTCTCTGGCTCCAGCAGGCTTAGGGTCACTGCGCTCACGGGGTCCATTCCCTGAATCTCAAGCCTGGCAGGCAGCAGGACCTTGTTTATCTCCAGTACCAGTACCTGTAAGCAGGTGGGGGGGGGGGAAGGGATCTGTCATAATGTGCATGTCCCTGGGCCCCTGGGTCCCTAGGCCCCACGGCCCTCACCAGGCACTGGTCCTCCTGAGGAGGGGTCGCCTTGAAAGGCTGGCAGGATTGTAGCAGGAAGTGGAGCCAGAAGTGAGCTCGTAGCGGGGGTCCTCCTGAGGGCTCTGGTCTGGGTCTGAAATGCTGGTACAGCAGGAAGGTCTCCATCATGGAGACCAAGTACCTAAATGCACGGACAGCCTTGCCCTCAGCCTAGGTGCCGGCTGGTGACACCCAGCTGCATGTAGTGAGAATACGGGCATCACGTACCACAAACAGAGGGGAACAAGGGCACTGGGTATCTATCATAGTGACGTCAAAGTATTGGGGTCATGGCTTGGGGAGGGGTGCCAACGGGCATTGCTGGGTGCAGGGCTGAAGAAGGGGCTGCCTACCATATGGGGGCATTGAGCTTGTACAGTTGCTCTGCAGCCAGCACCACCTGGATGGGGTCGTTGGCAAGAATCTGGGCTCCCAGGTAGAATCCCACATCCCAGTAGTATTGCATCTTCTCCACACAGCCTTTGCGGGCTAGCAGGCAGCCCAGCTTCATGCCTGGGGAAGGGCGGCGTGGGCTCAATCGAGTGTGGGTCCCACTGTAGCCCTCACGCACAGGAGTGTGGACATGAATGTAGATCTGGGCCCAAAGGTAGGTATGGCAAGATCTGGGTGGCGCTAAGAGCCTAGCACAGGGGAGAGCTAGAGCACAGGTAGATGGGGAATAAATCGTGACAACCACAAGTGTGGGCTTGGGAAGAGAGGCACTCAAAGGCTCCTGAGGCCTCCGACCTCAGGTGCCAATCAGTCTCGAAGCCCACGAGTCGGCGCTTCTTCCCGCCCGGTGCCCTTTCCTTGCCCTCTGGAGCCTGTGCTGAGCCCCGTGGACTAACAGCAGGCCTCACCTATCAGCCTGAGCTCCTCAGAGTCTTCGAAATGCTGCCCGGCCGCAATGAGGAGCACAGCTGCATTGATGCCTGAGTGCAGGCTGGGCTCCACATCAAACGCCTTGCGGTACCTGGAGTCGGGTCGGGCAGGGGATGCCGGGCTGAATGGATGCCCGCAACCCACCCTTCAGCCCCATCACTAAGCCCTCTCTCTACACACGCTCTTGTGTGAATTACCAGTGATAGGCCTGCTCCAGATGCCCAGCATTTTGGAAGCCAGAACTGAAGAACATGTCCTTGTAGATACGACCACACATGCAGTATAGATCCGGAGCCACGGGACCTTCATACTTCACCAATGGCAGCAGGACAGCCAGAGCTTTCTCCCGGTCCCCGGGCCTGTTCCTCCTAAGGCAGAGGAGCGTGCACTGAAGACCTCTCTGATGGCTCTGACCCACCCAGTCCTGGGACACAATAGACCATAAATGGAAGGGACCTTTCTGGAGGATTACTATTAATGAGCCTCAAATGACACCAACCCCGGGAAGCATTGATCTCTAGGGTTAGTGACTCCAGGTGGAAGGGATTTCTAGTTGCAAACAAACTCTAAGGAGTAGCAACCTTGGACAGCTCTGACCCTATCAAGGGGATCCCACCTCCTCTGTCCCCACCATGCATCCTTAGCCCAGACCAACAGGAACCTTGTAACATTAGGACCCAGGTTAGCAGGATCCCTGAGGAGCCTGGCTCCAGGCTGCAGTGTTCTTGCTTGGCAGGTCACAGAGACTTCCAAGACTCTGACTCAAGCCTTGCCTCACTACCCACCTGTTGAGGGCAAACGTGTAGTGAAAGCAGACATTGTGCTGTTCAGCCACATCACAGGTGGGCAAAGCCTGCAACGTCTCCACCAGCTCAATGATGGCCGTGTAGTCCTGTGGGAGACAACGTGCATCAGCTCAATGAGCCCTTGACACAGAGGAAAAATCGGTAGTCCTGGCTGTCCTGGAACTCTCTCCGTAGACCAGGCTGGCCTCGAGCTCACAGATCCCCTGCCTCTGCCTCCTGGGTGCTGGGATTAGAGTGCCTGTACCATCACTGCCAGTGGAAATAAATGTTCTGCTTGTTTTTGAGATAAGGTTTCTCTACGTAGCCCTGGGTGTCCTGGAATTCACTCTGTAGACGAGGCTAGCCTTGAACTCTCAGATATCTGTCTGCCTCTGCTTACTGAGTGCTGGGATTTAAGACAGTGGTAACTATTCTCAGTTTGAAGGAAATTTCTACTACTACCCACAACCTGAAGACTTTGTACACCTCTCTCGGGCCAAGCAGATTTACAGACCACACCTTCCTGGAGAACCCACTATGTACCCCACACTGGGTGTTTCTAACCTCTAACCCTGTGAGGTACTGACCACATCATCCCTCAGAAAGAAGGAAATGTGGGCTGAAGAGATAACTAACAGCAGTTAAGAGTGCTGGCTGCTCTTCCAGAGGGCTGCAGTTCGGGCTCCAGAACCCACAACAGGAAGTTCACAACCTCTTTTAACTCTGGTCCCAAAGGATCGAACACTCTCTCCTGTCTTCCACAGGTAACTGCACACACGATGTACAAACCCCAACTCACACACACACAATTAAAAAATAAAATACATCTTAAAAAAACAAAGCCAGGAGTGGTGGCTCATGCCTTTATTTCCAGCACTTGGGAGGCAGAGGCAGGCAGATTTCTGAGTTCGAGGCCAACCTGGTCTACAGAGTGAGTTCCAGGACAGTCAGGGCTACACAGAGAAACCCTGTCTTGAAAAAAAACAAACAAAACAAAACAAACAAACAAACAATAAAGCCAGGTGTGGTGGCACATGCCTTTAGTCCAATGCTTAGAAGGCAGAAACAGGTGGATATGTAAGCCAGCCTGGTCTACATGTTGACTTCCAGGCCAGCCAGGAATGCACAGTGAGGCCATGTTTAAAAAATAATAATAAGGAAACAAATAAGAAAACTGGGACCAGTCGTGGTGGCGCACGCCTTTAATCCCAGCACTTAGGAGGCAGAGGCAGGCGGATTTCTGAATTCGAGGCCAGCCTGGTCTATAAAGTGAGTTCCAGGACAGCCAAGGCTATACAGAGAAACCCTGTCTCGAAAAACCAAAAAAAAAAAAAAAGAAAATTGAGACTCAGACAATTTACTTAAAGCCACTAGCGAGGCTCAGCCAGGAGCTGCACTTGTATCTGTCTGTCATACAATGATCTCTTTCTTAGGTTTACACACAGGATCCCTTGAAGCCCAGGCTGGCCTCAGACTGACTCATGCCCTTCCTGATGCAAGCACTTGAGTGCTGGAGTTATATCCTACGTCATGGCCTTTCCGAACGCCACAAACCTGGACATCGCGGTATGACAGCAGAAGATTCATGACAATGTCAGGGCTCAGCAGCTCCACACTGTCCAGCCTCCGCTGCAGGCGAGCCAGCTCCTGCCTCAGCTGCTGCCCACTGAACCGCTCCCGAGCCTGCCGGATATCCTGACGAATGGTCTCCCGGAAATAGCCGCTGATGCCCAAGACCAGGGGTGGGGGGTGGGGGGAGGGGGGAGAGAGAGGTGAGCCTGCCCTTCAGCCCCAGCACACTTTACCTTCATCAGTCTCTACCTGGTACCCCCTCCCCGTGAGCCCCATTACCAAGAGTCTGTGGGTGTAGCCTCCAACAGACGGACAAGCCGGCCCACCAGGGGAGTGAGGAGGGCTTCAGTGCCCGCCCCAGCCTGTACTAGCCCATCGGCTATGCCCCTCAGGAGGCCTGCATCGCCACATAAGACCCGGCCAGTGGCTGTCACCACATAAGGAATCAGCGTGTAGCTGCCAACACAGTCCTGGTGGGAAGAAGGCAACAATTAGTGGAGGTCACACATAGGTCAGCACAGGGTTAGAGTGACTGGCAGTTAGTACTGGTGAAGATAGGAATAGAAGAAAAGAGCCGCACGTCACAAAAGGATGCTACATGGAGCTGAGGGTCACACTGATGTCAGAGACAAATGAGGAGGCTAGGAAGGTTAGTAGGGGTCAGAGGTTATAACGTTGGCATGAGGGGTAGATTCTGCTCACCGAGTTCTTCTGGAAAACATCCTCCTGCAGGAGGCAGACAATCAGATACTGGCATTCTGGGATGGCCTTACCCCAACCCTGTACCTGTCTTCCTCCCCCACCTACCCCCAGCCCCCTGGCCACTTACACGAAGGGCCTGCAGGTCAGGGAGCTCTGCCTGGGAACAGAGGAGCACGTTGTTGGTCATGCTGAAGCTCTCACGCACGCCGAGGTGGTAGAACAAGGAAGGCTGTGCCAGGGAGCTGCTCACCTCCAGCACCACTACATCTGTGAACACAGACGTGTAGGCCTGAGTGTGGAAGCACAGCTCAGTGGCGAAGGAGCCTGGAGATGCATACTGCATCAAATGCCTTGCCTGCACCGGATGCCAAAGTCGGTGCTGCTCTACAGAGCTTACCGGGGTTTTCACAATACTCTTATTGGTGGTGTTACAGAAGATGCCCAGGGACCTTCATCCCACTCAGAGCCTGGAAGTCCCAGGAAGGAGATAAATGGGGGTGCTCCAGCGGGGCACTTCCAGGTTGTGTAGGAGACAGGAACTTTGCAAACAGAAGTCCCATGCTCTGGCTCTCTCTCTCTCTCCTCTCTCTCTCTTGTTTTATTTATATGTATGTGTGTGTTGGTGTGAGTGTATGATAGAAGGCAGCATCAGGATCCTCTGGAGATAAGGTTACAGGTGGTTGTGAGCACCCCATGTGCATGCTGGGATCCTCGGGTCCTCTGGAAGAGCAGCAAGTGCTCTTAACCTCTGCGCCATCGCTCCAGTCTTGAAGCCAGGGTCCTGAGGGTGATCTGCATCATCGTGTGTGAAGACCATGTCGTGCTTTTATGTGTGTTTGTGTAGCTTAGTGTATCCAGCCATCTTTAAGTGGCAATGTCCGCAAGGGAGGGACTGTATGAGTCAACGCAGATGAGTCCACTTTATCTGTGGTCTGACCGGGTCAGCCTTCATTTTTAAGCTACAATTTAGCAGATGTCCAGGATACACGGCTCTCTGACTCTGAGATAAACAAATAGGGATGAGGTGGAGTATCCGGTAGGTGGGAAAGAGAGAAATAGCCATCTTCGACCTCACCCTTGGACTCCCAGTCTCGCCTCCAGACCTACCCCTGCCCCGCCCATTGTCTTTTGACTTCTAGTCTCCAAATACAATCCCTCTCTTCTATAATCCAATCCTGAAGAGTTGCCTCAGCACTTCCTTTCCCGCCCCTTTAGCCCCATGTGAGATGTAGTAATAATGCTAGGACTTATCAACCCCAGTCCTGTAGAGATGGCCCCTTGCCATAGACCGAACTTCCGTCTCAGGCCTGATTCACCCTCAAAAGTTCAACGTGAGATCATCCTGAAAAATGAGTTCTCCCGCTCATGCAGAGAACCGAAGCTCTGTCCCTCCAAAGCCCCGCCCCTCCCAGCCCCGCCCTTAGTGTGCGCCTGCTCCGCCCCACCTGCTTGGCACCACGCTCACCGAAAGACACTTAAACTCCGGCTCAGCAGCCAGGCCTGGATCCCCAGATCCAGCCTCAAACCCCATCACATCCATAATCCACTAAATGCCCTGTTGTTACTGCCCTGTCTCAAGTCAGACTTTAGTTTTACCGTAAATTCCGTAGACCTGGTACCCGCACCCGCCCCGACAGGGTTCTAAAGCTCCGCCCCTTGCCCCGCCCAGGCTCAAGCCCCGCCCCGAGGCGCTCACCCGCGTTGTAGAAGGAGTCCAGAGCAGCGGTGTCGCCCAGCGCTAGCGTCGCAAAGGGTAGGCTGCGCAGCTGCGGGGGTGGCCGCGTGCCCTGGAGCTGAGCGCAGGCCTCGCGCAGGCATCGCAGCGGCAGCGGCTCTGCCTCGGTTCCCGACCCGGGCTTCACCCCAGGCCCCGGCTCCCGGGTCAGCACGTAGACCACACTGAGAGGCCGGCTCCGCGCGCAGCCCCGACCCGTGACCGCAGGAGGCGAGCGGCCCCGGCTCAGCGCCTCCGCCAGTGGGTCCTGCCAGCAGCTGCCCGCCCGTTCTAGAACCCCGGCCCCGGGACATGGCCCCGCCATGCGGGGGCGCTCAAGCGCGGGGTCCCGGGCGCGGGGAACCCGGGACAGGGCACGAGGCTGAAGGTGTGGATCCAGCCGGGATCCGGAGATGGGCTGGACGTCCTATTCCGGAACTCTTAAGTCCAGAGAGAATTCTTTGCTCAATCTTTCACGGTCCTTACAGATCCGCAATCCAGGACTGGGTTCTGGGAATCTGGGGTACCCAGTAATCCTTGGCTCACAGGTCACAGGATCCTGGGAAGTCAACCGGCAGCGTGCTACACCCAGACTTCTCAAGGGAGCTCTGGCAGTCACTCTGTCCTGCCCTCACATGTAGGCTGGGCCCAGCCCTTTCCCTACTGGGAAAGGCTCCACCCTCGGCCCTGGGGCAATGAGGCTCCCCAGCGGCTCTCCCTCCCTTCTCTCCGTCTAGAACCTCTGACACTGTCCACTTCCGGAACAGCCTGTGTCCCTATTCGGGCCAAACACTGTTGACTGCTTACGGCAGGCGCTCGTAAGATGTGTGCCCAGGCCAGGGATAGGAAACAGGACCGCCCCGCCCTGCCGGGATCTGGTAAATGAACGCTGGGCGGGGGAAGGGCGGGGGAGCAAAACACTGTGAGTAGTAATAGGTATCCCATGGAATGTTCCTCCTGGTAGGGGTCAAAACATTGACAAGCGCTTTCCTCGGAACCTCGCTTGCTGCGAAGCCTTGCAGACCTTATTGGTTCACCCGAAACCTGATCGTGGAACTGAAAAGCACTTCTACGGTAAACTTCCTCTCTACCCTTTTGAAGGAACTCCGGGAGTCTCCGCTTTTTGGGTTTCAAGGGTATCCCAGCTTCAAATTCACCAAGAACCTTTAACGTCCTAGTACAAATTAGTGACTAAGGCAATGAGTTGCTATAAACCTTAGAGGACCCTGAACTTAGAAAGGAGACTTTGAGCCAGGCGTGGTGGCGCACGCCTTTAATCCCAGCACTCAGGAGGCAGAGGCAGGTGGATTTCTGAGTTCGAGGCCAGCCAGGGCTACAGAGAAACCCTGTCTCAAAAAAAAAAAAAAAAAAAAGGAAAGCAGACGTTGAGAATCTGAGGTAGGGGCCATGTTTCATAATCGTTTATTATGGTGGGGCTTGGTTGGGCTTGAGAGACCATTTGCTGCTCTTTCGAAGATTTGGTTCCCAGCACCCACATGGTGGCTCACCATCGTCTGACTCTGTAGTCCCAGGGGATGGATTCCTGGCACTCTCCTGACCTGCACAGGCGCCCAGCACATACATGGTACACATATACAATTACAGGCAAAAGATGCCCATGAAATAAAACTAAAACTGTTTATAAAATGATATGTTGGGGCTTTGAACAAATGGACCGTTCAACAAATGGTGGGAAGCCTGTTTCACAGCCTTCTTTCTTGTCTCATGGAAGAAAAAAAATAGGTCTTCCTAGGTTTGAACCAATGGGATAGACAAGCAACAGAAAGGGAGAGTGTGGCCCATTACAGAGGATTGGGTAGAAAACACACTTTATGGGCTGGTGAGATGGCTCAGTGAGTAAGAGCACCGACTGCTCTTCCAAAGGTCCTGAGTTCAAATCCCAGCAACCACATGGTGGCTCACAGCCATCCCTAACGAGATCTGACTCCTGGAGTGACTGAGGACAGCTACAGTGTACTTACATATAATAAATAAATAAATAAATCTTAAAAAAAAAAGAAAAGAAAAGAAAAAGAAAACACACTTTACAAGAAACACATGTGAGCCAAGTGGTGGTGGCATATGTCTTTAATCCCAGCACTCAGGAGGTAGAGGCAGGTGAATCTTTGTGAGATCAAAGGCCAGGCTGAATTAGTTTCCAGGACAGGCAGGACTGCAGAGCGAAACCCTGTCTCACAAAACCAACCGACCAACCAGCAAACAGGGTGAGCCAGCTGTCCATAGACAAATGCACTAGGGGCTTGCGGGGCCCAGGAGGACTGCAAGTAGGTGGTTGCATCTTTAATCTCACTGCCCCTCCCCCCCAGCATTATTTTGCATCCTTCTAGGGGCAGAAGTCCCTTCATCGTCCTGATTAGAAGTTCTTCCTTGAATAGAACTGAAGCTTGTGTCCCTGGTCTGTTTTCTATAGGTTTTCTCCCTAGTAAGAAAAGATTTGTAAAGTGTTACAAAGTTGCCTGGAAGCGGAGGCAGTTGGCAGTGAGGTGATCAAGGGATGGAAGCTGTAAGGAGTGACAGCTCTACTGACAATCCAGGGCTCTAGCAAAGCATTATGTGTAATCCCACAGTACAGGTGACCCACGCCTTTTTTTCTGAGGTCCAGTCAATGTCATACATGTGGGCAGTGGCCTCAGATCCAGCATTATGCCCCTTGAGATGGGTTCAGTTGCAGGATCCGTACAACCTGGCACCAGGGACAGTTACTGCACAGTTTTCCCATCTTGAATAAGGGTCTGCACCATCGGTGGTAAGTCTTCCCACGGTGGAAGCCGAGAGTCCCCTGCAGCAAGGAGTGAAAGGCACCTTGGCACCCTACAGCACGCCTGACCCCCTTACAGAGATTACTGCAAGGCACCCTCCAGTCAGTGATACGGTGAATGTTAGCAGGCCCCATGAGAGCCAACAGCACCAAGGAGCCCGTTTTTGTTGGTTTGTTTGGCTATGGTCACAGCGAGTCACAGTGGAAGTGGGACTCGAACTCAGGACTATTTTGTTTCAAGCCATCAGTTTGACCCAAGTCTTATCCCCTCCGGAGTTTCCAGCTTCTCCCCAGTCCCTTTGTCTACTCTCAGTCCGAGCAAGCTGCCTGGGCAACACTGCCAGGGAGAGCTGAGAGGAACCTCTTGGGCCCGGGCAGGAAAGGGGGCTCCTCAGAGGCACCCCGCCATAACCACTTCCCCTTTCAGTTATCTCCTAACACTTGCTGCTTCTCTGAAAGAAGTCTGCCGGTTCCTCTCCTGGAGCAGACCGTGCTGGTACACACACACACCAAAGCAGCAGATAACAGCCCCACCCCAGCACTGTGTGCCCCCCCTGCACTGCGTGCCCCGCCCCACTCCTGTTCAATTTTGTATAAGGGAAAACTCAGGCTGTGCCCAGAGACCCACAGTAAATACATAGTAAATCTGTACGCTGAAGCTGTTCCTCCCCAGAGCCTAAGTCTTTCCCTCTGGCCCCACCCTGTTTCAAGACTACCATTTCTCAGATGAGGAAACTGAGGCCCACAGAAGGGAAGAAGTCACCTGAGCTCATTCATGAATGTTGGGCCAATATAGAGAATAGCCAGCCTTCCTGTTCATCTGCCCTGCCCCACCCCACGGTGAAGTGGAAACTTAAAGGTTCTTTGAAAGTTCGGTCAGATGGTGTCTTGCTAGGGCAAACACATGAGGGAACAGTTTGTTAAAGTGGGCACAGGTGTAAAAGGCTAACTAAGGCAGACTCGTGCAGGAACGTTTCGCTGAAGCAGACACAGGAGAGAGGATGTTCTGCTGAAGCAAGCATGTGAAAAGACACGTGATGAAGGATTCTTTGCTAAAAACTTGCATGTATGTATTGGTCTGCCTTACACTGCGCAGTTGAGCTGCATTTGTCGGGACTCCATAGAGAGAAACGCACCAAAACACTTATGGTGGTGTGCTGCAGTTTATTTGTTGCTTCTAAGGACTGGGGCTGATTGGATACGTGTTCTGAGGCAAGACAAGGCATGTGGAGGACACGTGATGTTTAGAGGGTATAAATAGGACTCCACGGAGTGACGGAGACAGAGCTAGATTCGTGTATAGAGCCAGCTGTACACCACATGTGGGTCTTGAGTCTTTGCTGATCTTGGCTTCCCTGAGAGCGGCACAGGTGAGAACTTCTCCTGGTTTCCTGCTGACTGGAGCTGAGGTTGAGGCCTGGCTGTCTCTACTAGGTTGTGTCACCACTGTTGCTAACCCGACTGCGCTGAACTGGTCTGCTGATGTATTTGTGAGGTGTTGCTAGTGGATCAAGCCCTCGCTGCCCGCTGACCTGTGAACTGAACGGCTGATTTCCAGACAACACAGACAGGAGTTGTTCCAAAGAACCATTCTAAACAGGTCCATTTCTCCCATATCCTTTCTTTTCCACTACCTTTGGTGGGTTAAAAAAAAAAAAAAGGTTAAAACGTTTAAAAAAACCAAACCATCATTAAAAATAAGATTTTTTAAAAAGTTAAAAATTAAAAGTTATACCAGAACCCCCTGTAAGCCACTCACCTGCAGCGCCCTCTGAGAATTTACCCAGCATGCACTCTTCCAGCGCTCCTCCTCCCTGAGGAGGCAGAAGGTAGCTTAATAAAGATGCAGCTGCCACTGAAGTCTTCCACTCTACAGGACCTCCCCAGCTACCTGGGAGGAAGAGCGGACTGGGATGATAGGGGTTCGGGCTGGCCCAGCGCTCTCACTGGGAATTCACCCTCCCGAGGAAGCTCCTGTAAACTCTAATTCCCATGCCAGAACTCAGACTCCTGTCTCCCCACACCTGCTCTGTAGCAGTCAGGAGTGGAAGAAAGCCACCCCTGCACCTGCTGCCAGTCCAAACTGGCCTGGGGCAGGGGCAGCCAGGGAAATGCAGCTAGGGGGCTGGGTGGGTCTGAGGGCTGGCTGGACCTTTCCCTTCTCTTTGCATGGGGTGGGGGTGGGGGTTTATGGCTCAAATGTGACTCCTCTGAGAGAGTTTAGCCTATGAATAATGAATGATAAATTCAATTTCTTCATTAACTTTTGTTGACACTCAACTCATGACAAAAATCTTTTAAGCTCCTGGGAAGATTGGAATGAATATATATTGCTGGGAGATAGCCAGGCAAAACAACCTGTTTAATTTGCAGGATAAGAACCAAGATATTAGGGGCTGGCAAGATGGCTCAGTGGGTTAAGAGCACTGACTGCACTCCTGAAGGTACTGAGTGGTGCTTGCTGCTCTTCCAGTATCTTTCAGACAACATATGTCCAATACCGTTGTCGCTTCCCACAGTCTTCTGCCTTGTCCATTCCTAACCTCTGTCTCCACCCCATTCAGTGTCCCACTGGGAATTAACTTCTAGGGTGCAGCCTGTTATTGTTCTGTTGTTTTTAGATTAAAAATAGGTGAGAGATGGGCTGGTGAGATGGCTCAGTGGGTAAGAGCACCTGACTGCTCTTCCAAAGGTCCAGAGTTCAAATCCCAGCAACCACATGGTGGCTCATAACCATCC
>NC_034595.1:84179093-84181348 GCF_900095145.1 Mus pahari | reverse complement strand
GCCTGCCTCTGCCTCCTGAGAGCTGGGATTAAAGGCGTGCGCCACCAACGCCCAGCTGACTTATCTTTCTAAAACTAAGTCTGACCCAGACCCTCTTCTGCCTAAAATTCTGCCATGGCTTCCCTTTTGCCCCCCATATCAGTAATGCAATATCCTCTATGAACTGGCCTTTGCAAAGATTCTGGGTGCATGTTTGGCTCTCCCAGGACCCCCAGCTTACTCTGATGACTCCTTAACCTTTCCCCTCTCCCACCTCCTCCGGTTTGCCTTTGTTTGCCTGTAAAGTACTCTGCAGCTCACATGTCTAGAGAATGTTCATTCTTCCAAATAACACCCCTCCATGGAGCCTCCTCAGACTTCTGGCCCTGTAGGAGCTGTCCTGTCAGTGGAGCCTAGGCAGGTGTGCCGGGCTTCAGTGGACTCTGGCTCCCCCTAGGGAGACAGAGAGAAATCACCACGGGGCTTTGCCTGTTGCCTCTTTTTTCTTACCCCCTGGAGTGTCCATGTTGCAAAAGACTGGGAGAGTTCTGGGAATGGGGAGAACTGGGAAAGGGGAGATGGGTTGAGAAAGGCCCCCAAGTTATTTCCCAAAAGCCTCCACCCAGATTCTGGAACAAGTATGGGACCGAGCAGTCCTCTCAGATCCTGGGAGCTGGGAAAGAGGTGCGCTATGTAGAGCTATGAGAGGCTTCCCAACGCCCCCGTCTGGCCTGATTCTAAGTTCCTTGCTCCCATGGACGCCTCCTTAGCCTCTTAGCAGCAGAGCAGGCGGCTGACATCCTGCCCAGGGAAAAAGGACCAGGTGTTGACTGACTCTGAGATCTGAGTACCCTAAGGGAGGTCCTGTGAGCCAGCATGGGGCAGACCTAGCCCTTCTCCAAATTACTTTTTTTACGTTTTGTTTTTTTTTTTTATGTATATGAGTACACTGTAGCTGCCTTCAGACACACCAGAAGAGGGCATCAGATCCCATTACAGATGGTTGTGAGCCACCATATGGTTGGTTGCTGGGAATTGAACTCAGGACCTCTGGAAGAGCAGTGGGTGCTCTTTTTTTTTTTTTTTTTTTGGTTTTTCGAGACAGGGTTTCTCTGTGTAACCCTGGCTGTCCTGGAACTCACTTTGTAGACCAGGCTGGCCTCGAACTCAGAAATCTGCCTGCCCCTGCCTCCCGAGTGCTGGGATTAAAGGCGTGCGCCACCACGCCCGGCTCCAAATTCTTATCATTGCTCCCAACACTGGCCCCTCTGAGGGCACTCACAGCTTTAAGTAGCTGAGAGGGACCAGCCGAAGTCTGTGCAAAAAGCAAGGTCAGAGGGTAGACTCTCCCTTGGATGCATCTTGCCTAGGGAGCCAAGGTAGCCCTGGAATTCCAGAGGCGGATGAAAGAGGAGGAAGGGAAACAGAATTTGGTACCCTCACCTATTAGCATCCTTTTCTGGCTCTGTATTGGGGACAAGCAATTGTTCCTTTCTAAGCTTCTCAGTCCTTTGCAGTAAAACATGAACAGTGCAATCTACCTGGGACACCCCAGGATCCTGGGCACTCTCCCACCTGGAGCCTGGTGCAGAAGCGGTTCCCACGTTGTCGTTGTCCACACTCAGCCCCTGCACCCCAGTGTCTTAGTCAGTGTTCTGTTGCTGGGAGGGGACACAATGACCACGACTGCCTTTCCTGTTTGTTTGTTTGTTTGTTTGTTTGTTTGTTGAGACAGGCTTATTCTGTGTAGCCCTGGCTGTCCTGGAACTCACTCTGTAGACCAGGCTGGCCTTGACCCCACAGAGATCCACCTGCCTCTGCCTACTGGGCATGAAGGCAACTCCTATAGAGAATCATTTAACTAGGGGATTGCTTACAGTTTCAGAGGTTTAGTCCACTATCACCATAGTGGGGAGCATGACATCACAGAGGCAGGGGTGCTGCTGAAAAAGTAGTTTAGGGCTACATCCTGATCCGAAGGCAGAAAGACACACACAAAGGCACGCAGAGGGGAGACAAAGAGCTTGGGCTTTTGAAACTTCAGAGCCCAACCCCAGTGACATACCTCCTCTCTAATAAGGCCACACCTCTTAATCCTTAAATAGTACCATTCCTAAATAACTAAGCATTTAAATATATGAGCCTATGAGGGCCTTTCTTTCTTTCTTTCTTTCTTTCTTTCTTTCTTTCTTTCTTTTTGGTTTTTCGAGACAGGGTTTCTCTGTATAGCCCTGGCTGTCCTGGAACTCACTTTGTAGACCAGGCTGGCCTTGAAC
>NC_034595.1:84175213-84178928 GCF_900095145.1 Mus pahari | reverse complement strand
GTTATGAGCCACCATGTGGTTGCTGGGATTTGAACTCTGGACCTTTGGAAGAGCAGTCGGGTGCTCTTACCCACTGAGCCATCTCACCAGCCCATGAGGGCCATTCTTATTCATACAGCCAATATCCAGCCTCCACAGGATACCTCAAGGGCCTCTCTGCCAGGTACCTGGCATCCATTACCTTGAGAACCTACAGATCTCTTCTCTCTAGGACTTTTTGGGGCACCTGAATAGCTGGGCAGGGGGACCACTTTGCTGGCCTCTAGCTCCCTGGGTTCTACATGAAAACACAGGACCAAGGGGCATGGAGAACGTATCCCCTATACTCCTCTGCCACGCCTTCTACCCCCTAGATTCCAGATATCGGGGCCTCCCGAGATGGTGAGGTTCTGTGGTATTTATATCCTATTTACATATGTTGCGATATTTACATCCTATTTACATAAATTTACATGAAATGGCCCAGATTATCAAACTCTCTCACCCTTCTTCTTGAGATGAGGAGAGAATGAGGAGTGGTTGATGTGGTGAGCATTTGTAGGACCCTACCTGGGCAGCTGGGGTGACCCTGGGCCCTCGGGCAGGCAGCCCTTCAAATAGGAGCAGCTAGAACAGTAGGACCCATAGTAGACCCATCTTGTGGGGTCTATTAGAGGAGGGTGCCAGCATAGATGGACCGGGCTGTGGGGGAAATAACTTGAAGCAAGACTTCTCCCCATTGTCTCCCAGGGGCACACGACCTCAACTGGAGCCAGCAGGGTTCGGGGCATTTCCTCCCTCAGGCCTCAGAGAATTGGTACTGCCTTGTACAGCTCTTCCTCTCTGTGAAGGTCCAGCCCTGTTGCTGCCTCTACCGTGTGGACCTTGTGAACACTATGAATAGTGGCCACCATTTATCCGTTGCATTCAAATGTTACTCTTAGTCGTGTTTGTGGGTTCACTCATGATGCAGAGGCTAGACATCAGTATTGAACATCTTCCTCGATCACCCTCTACATGACTTAAAACACATTTTATTCATTAACTTATTTTCGAGACATGGTTTTGGTTACATAGCTCTGGTTGATTTGACATGGGACTCCCTGTGTAGATCAGACTGGCCTTGAACTCACAGAGATCTGTCTGCCCTCTGCCTCCTGAGTGCTGGGATTAAAGGTGTTCACACCATTGGCCAGGGCACACTTGCCTTTTATGTGAGAGCAGAGGGCCCAATCTCAGGTCTTTATGTTCACATGGCAAGCACTTTACTGACTTTTTCATCCCCTGAGACTCCCCTACTCTACTCCTAATCATGGGTCCTGCTACAAAGCACTGGCTAAATAGGTAGGGTTTCTGTTGTTGTTGTTGTTGGTTTTTTTGTTTTTTGTTTTTTTTTTTTTTGTTTTCGAGACAAGGTTTCTCTGTATAGCCCTGGCTGTCCTGGAACTCACTTTGTAGACCAGGCTGGCCTCGAACTCAGAAATCCATCTGCCTCTGCCTCCCAAGTGATGGGATTAAAGGCATGTGCCACCACGCCTGGCTTGTTCTTGTTTTAATATGTATATATGTATGTATGTATGTATAGGAATATTCTATACGCATGTATGCCTGCATTACAGAAGAGGGCATCAGATCAGATCCATGGTTGTGAGCCACCATGGAGTTGCAGGGAATTGAACTCAGGACCTCTGGAGGAGGAGCCAGCGCTCTTAGCCACTGAGCCGTCTCTCCAGCCCAGGTGTGGTTTGATTACAGAGCATGTGCTTGGCATTCCTGAGGCCTTGGTTTCAATCCCAGCATTTGCAAATGCACACACATGTGTACACACACATGAACAAGAGAGAAAAAGAGAGAGGCTCTCCTCAGACATGGTGATGGAAACCTTTAACCCCAGCACTGGTGAGGCAGAGGTGGGAGGAGCTCTGAATCTCTGGGGCCAGCCCAGTTTACCAAGTGAGTTTTAGGTCAGGGCCAGCCATGGCTACATAGTGAAGCCCTGTCTCAGAAACAAAAGGAAACAAAAATGTGTGCCTCAGAGAGAAGCCATGATTTTGCTGTACCACAGGGCCAGGGCCACAGAACTTGCAGCCACACCCTGTGCAAAAACTTTCACCCCACCCAGAGAAAGAAGTACCCTCAGGGAAGTGGCCACTTGGTCCCTTTTGAGTCCTCTGGAGCTCTGGAAACATTTGTTAGCATGAGCAAATCCAATGAGTGGTGAGGGTGCCTAGAGGCAGCAGGCCTGGTCCAGTGGTGAGAGGTAAGGCCTGAGCCTAAGAGGAGAGCATCAGGGGATGGGGGGTGGTGGGAGAATGAGTCATCTCATTCAGCAAACCCTTTGGACAACCTGTCCTATGTCAGGCTCAGTGAGGGTGGCGTGGGGACAGCGGAGGGGCAATGAGGTATCAGGGCTTCCCTATAGGATAGACGGATCCCTGAGACGGATGCCCTGAGATTCTACAGTTCTCCCTCTAGGAATCCGTCTCACCCAAGCCTTCCTATAGCAGTGCAAAGCTCTACCCACAGGCCTGAACACGGCTATGTAGGAGTCAATATGGAAATGATCCCAGCAGCCATTAATGGGATCCAGGCAAACCAATTATGGCCATCTGGACATGTCCCAGGATGCATCTGATCTGTGAGAAAGCAGCAACCACAGAACAGCATGGACCCACTTTGTATTATAAAAATGCTCAACATGGGTACATAGGTTATAAATCCCCAGAGAAAGGTCTGGAATACACTGCTAACCGAAGCTATATCTGGGGAGGGGCCGAGGGAAAGAGTCTTACTTTTCATTTGCTGTGATAGACACCATGACCGGGGCAACTTATAAAAGAAAGCGTTTAAGGAGGGGGGGGGTCGAGGTTCCAGGGGTTGGGCTTCATGCTCATCACGGCAGGGACCATGGCGGCAGGCACACAGACATGGCGCCAGAGCGTTCACCTCTGAACTCTAGTAAGAGACAGAAAGCAAGAGCTAACTGGGAATGGTGTGGACTTTTGAAACCGCAAAGCCCACCTCCAGTGACACACCTCCTCCCACAAGG
This sequence comes from Mus pahari, assembly GCF_900095145.1. Classification (NCBI taxonomy): domain Eukaryota; kingdom Metazoa; phylum Chordata; class Mammalia; order Rodentia; family Muridae; genus Mus; species Mus pahari. The sequence continues at coordinate 84,175,900 of NC_034595.1, read as the reverse complement.
CCACGCCTCCTAAACCTTCCCCAACAGTTCCAAAGGCATTCAAATGTATGAGCCTCTGGGAACCATTCTCATTCAAACCACATTATTTTATTATTTTGTTTTGAGACAGGGTTTCTACATATTCTACATATAGTCTTGGGTTGGAACTTGATCTGTAGATCATGCTGGTCTTGAAATTACAAAGATCTGCCTGCCTCTGCCCTCTGCCCTCTGCCCTCTGCCCTCTGCCCTCTGCCCTCTGCCCTCTGCCTTCACCTCCTGAGTGCTGGGATTAAAGGTATGCACCACTACTGGATGGCTGCTTGTCTTGTATTTGAGACAGAGTGACACTTTGCAACTTGAGCTGGCCTTACAGTCCCAGCGATCTTCTTCCCCAGCCTCTTGAGAACCATGATCACAGGATGCACCTCATCTGCCTTTAGTTTTATATTTCTTTAAAAAAAAAGATTTATTTTTATGTACATTGATGTTCTGTCTGCACATGTGTGCAAGGGTATTGGATCCTCTGGAACTGGAGTTATACACAGTTGTGAGCTGCCATGTGGGTGCTGGGAATTGAACTCAGGACCTCTGGAAGAGCAGTCAGCGCCCTTAACCACTGAGCCATCCCTCCAGCTTCTACTTTTTTCTTCCTTCCTTTTTCTTTCTTTCTCTTTCTTTTCTTTCTTTTTTTTTTTTTTTTTTTTT
>NC_034595.1:84147316-84174907 GCF_900095145.1 Mus pahari | reverse complement strand
TCTCTCTCTCTCTCTCTCTCTCTCTCTCTCTCTCTCTCTCTCTCTTCTTCTCCTTCCTTCTTCAATTTCTTTAATTTATATGAATACACTGTTGCTGCCTTCAGACACACCAGAAAAAGGCATCAGATCCTATTACAGATGGTTGTGAGCTGCCATGTGGTTGCTGAGAATTGAACCCAGGATCTCTGGGAGAGCAGTCAGTGCTCTTAACCGCTGAGCCATCTCTCCAGCCCCCATTTATTTCTGTGTGTGTGTGTGCCATATCTTATGGTGGAGGGACCATATGAATCCTAGTGATTGAAATTAGGCTTTTATGAGACAAAGTCTCATGTAGCCAAGGCTGGACTTGAACTCCTGATCTGCTTATATTACAGACTCAGAGTAACCACACCCAGCCCCGCCTAGCACCAAGGCATGTGATTTGGGATTCTGTGTGTTTCCCTCTGGCTCCCCCATCGCCCATGATGGCATGTGAAGTTGTCAGTACAATGGACAGATGGACAGATGGAAGCAGATTGCTCTTCCTCTTCTCTACACCTACAAGCTGCACGTCGGGGCTGGGGTTCATCCCTCCATAGTGCCTCCTCTCTCTGTATGATTGACAGCAGTGTTCCCAGCTCTGGGGTCATCAATGATTTTCAATTTGCCAGCATGGACATGCTTCATTACCACAGTGAGAAACCAGATGGCGATTCTGGAAATCAGCCTTAGAAGACCCTTCAGCCTCACAGGTGACCTTGAGAGCACCAGCCAGGACGATCTTCTCATCAGTGCAGCATGGCAAGAGGAGGGAAGGGGCCTGACGCCAACTTTTTTTTTTTTTTAAGATTTATTTTACGAATATAAAGACACTGTAGCTGTCTTCAGACACACCAGAAGAGGGCGTTAGATCTCATTACAGATGGTTGTGAGCCACTATGTGGTTGCTGGGATTTGAACTCAGGACCTTCAGAAGAGCAGACAGTGCTCTTAACCACTGAGCCATCTCTCCAGCCCCCAATTTTTTTTTTTCTTTGAGATTTTATTTTGGATTTGGCATGGTGCACAAGCCTTTAGTTCCAGCATTCATGAATTCATGAGGCAGAGGAAGGTCTATGTGAATTTGAGGCCAGCCTGGTCTACATAGTAAGCTCAAACTAGCCAGGGCTACACACACACACACACACACACACACACACAGAGCCTGTCTGAAGACAAACAAAAAAAGTGGTTTTTTTTTCCTGTAATTTCAATTTTCTAAACTTTTGATTTATTTACCTTCATTTTATGTGCATTGATATTTTTGCCAGAATGTATTGTCTATTTGTAAGTGTCAGATCTTAGAGTTTAGAGTTACAGACAGTAGTGAGCTGCCATGTATGTGCAGGGAATTGAACCTGGGCCCTCTGGAAGAGCCTTAACCACTGAGTAATCTCTCCAGCTCCTTTTATTTTTTTTCGAGACAGGGTTTCTCTGTATAGCCCTGGCTGTCCTGAACTCACTCTGTAGACCAGGCTGGCCTCGAACTCAGAAATCCGCCTGCCACTGCCTCCCAAGTGCTGGGATTAAAGGCATGTGCCACCACATGCCTGGCTCTTTTTTTTTTTTTTTTTTTTTTTTAATTATGTGTACAAGTGTGTATGTATATGTGAGGGCAGGTACCCGAGGAGTTTAAAACAGACTATTCCCTAGAGCCAGAGTCCCAGGTGGTTTTGAGCCCCCTGATGTGGGTGCTGGGAACCAAACAGGTCCCTACAAGAGTGGTTAACATTCTTAACCACAGAGTCACTTCTACTGCTTCTCTCATTCTCACTGTAAATGTCTAGTCCTTTATTTCCAATCAGACATTTGCTTTTAAGGGAAAAGACAGCCTTTCATCAATGAGGCAGACACGGGGAAGCAATTGTGCAGAGTGAGCTCAGGCAAGGGCTATGGTATGGTAGGAGGAAGCAGGCTTGGGGGCTTGGAGAAGACAACGGGATGCCCGGAAACTGGAGAGAGCTAGAGAGCCCGCAAAGGGGATGCTGGTGCCTGAGCGGACGGAGGCAGTGCCTTCCACGGCCTGTAGCAGGGCAAGCAGCGGGACATGTGGCTGGTGATTCCATACCTGGGCAGATAAACCCCAAGGCCAAGTAGCAGCTGGAGGCCCCCTTGGGAACATGGGATTCGAAGGCAGAGACCTTCGTTCCTGGAAGCCTGCCAGGGGCCCTGGAGGGGAATGGGTCGCCTCCACCTGCTCTGTGCCTTTCCACATCTAACCAAGGTACTGTTCCCACTTTACAGATAAGGAAACTGAGGCCCTGAGCTGTGAAATTCCTTGCTGCGGTTGGCACTGGCTAAGTCTGCAACCTCCTAGCCCAGCTGGGACAGAATGTTCTAAATAAGACCCAAATACAGTCCTGGCAGCAAGTATAGTCCCAGAACTGTCATCAGTCAGAGAGGCCTTCTGCCTGCCAGAGTCTTGAGAGTCCCGCCCCCCTGCCTTAGGGCAGATGCTTAATTTTAGGGATAGAAGAGGCTTCCAGAAGGGAATCCTGATGTTCTGCTCAGGCTAGAGTCAGGAATCTTAGACTCCAACACCAGCCCAGCCTCTCCAGCAGATGAGTGTGTCTGTACTCTTCCTCAAAGAGAAGGTAGGAGACACCACCTAGGCCCCAGGAGGTGACTCAGTGGGTAAAAACCATTGCTGTGTAAACAGGAGACCCTGAGTTTGAAACTTCAGCATCCACGTAAAAAGCAAGAATGGCTGAGCTACCCCAGGGCAGGGGCAAGCAGACAGAGCCAGGTTCCAAGAGGTTATCTGGCCACCCACCTAGCCAAAAAAACGTCAAGCTTCCAGTTCAGTGAGAGACCCTGCCTCACAGCAGGAAGAGGAAAAACAGCAGAGGAGACACCAGCATTCTTCTGTGGCTCCTGCATGCTCACAGACATAACCCCCATGCCAAACACTCATACCACAGACAGATACAATTATATGCCACACACACCTCACACCAACACACTCATATAAAACTAAAATTAACCCGAGAAAAAGATATCCCAGATGAAATTCCTTTTTTGTTGTGCTGGTTTTGATATTTTTGAGATGAGGTCTTGTGCGACAGGAGCTAGCCTTGCACTCAGCCGCTTGCTTCCTCTCTGTAACTGATGGTGACCTTGAACTCCTGGCTCTCCTACTTTTCCTACCAAAGGCTGACATGACAGGTATGTACCACACACAATGCCTGGCTTGAAAATAAATTACTTTTTTTTTTTTTTTTTTTTTTTTTTTGAGGCAGAGCCTTAGGTAGTCAAGGCTATCTTAGAACTTGCTATGTAGCTGTAGCTGTGGCTGGCCTTGAACTCCTCTTGGTCGCGAGTGCTAGATTCACACCCCACACCTGACTCCCAAGGCCTAGCTTAAAAATATCTTTAAGGAACTTTTTTGTTTTAATTTTTAATTATGTGTATGTATGTGTACAGGCAAATATACATGAGTGAGGGGGCTGCAGAGACCGGAAGTGTGTGGTCACCCTGAAGCTGGAGTTACAGCGCGGAAGCTGTTCAGGGTCTTTTTCCAGAGCAGTGCATGATCCTAACTTCAGAGCCACCATCTCAATCCCTAAAATGTCTTTTTTCTTTCTTTTGAAGCTGAGGACCAAACCCAGGGCCTTGAGCTTGCTAGGCAAACGCTCTACCACTGAGCTAAACCCCCAACCCTCCCCTTTAAATATCTTTCTCTGACACATGAGCGTGTGACAATCAGGGGACAACTTGCAGGGGTCAGTGTTCTATCCTTCCCCTCTGTGGGTTCTGGGGATTGGACTCAGGTCGTCAGGGTGACACAGCAAGCCCCTTTACCGAGTGGGCCGTCTTGTTGCTCTCCCCCACCTTGAAAAGATCTTAAAGCCAGAGAAGGGTCACAAGCATACTAGACAGAATATTCCTCCCTCACCCCATCCGGTTCACATACGGCCCAAGACACAGGTCAGGAATCATGGGGTGGAAACAGGTCCTTTATTTGAGGGGAGACCCCAGAGTGGGTTGGTGGGCAGAGGCAGCAGCTCAGGGGGGCCCAGCTGGCTGGCTGAGACCCGAAGTGGCTGGAGGGTGCAGGTACCAGACCCAGGACAGGAAATGTCAGCCATCGGCGCTAAGCCTGCATGGGGCCCTTGTGCCTACAGGGACCAGAAACTGGTGGCCAACGTTTGTCCCACCTCCAGTGCCCATAAGGCAACCAAGAGGTCCTCTGTCCCTTCAAGGTGGAGCCAGGACCACTGGGGTCAGATTCTGCGGAGGCCAGACAGAGAGAACACTCAGAGGCAAGGATCCCGCACCCCACTTTCCAGAGAGCAGGCAGCGCTGCTGGAAGATCAAACACTTGAATGCAGGCTGCACAGCACACAGCAGGCACACAGAAGCCTCGCCCAGCCCCTTCCTCAGAGAGAAAAACCACACTGTGCACACGGCCCTAGCTGCTCCCCAGGGCTGCAGCGCGCTGAGGACTGGCCTGCTGCTGTCACCTACTGGTTCTCTTCCCTGCTGGCAGCGTGAGGAGACAAAGACACAAAGGCTCAGCTGGACTCTCAGACACTGAACTCTCAAGGCTGAGTCCTCCAGGTCCCACCCAACATCTGGCAGGGATAACCTCAGATAGAGGAGGAGGAGGCATGGCTCCCACGGGTGGGAGGGGGGGATGTTGGAGGGGAGTCACTGTCCTTAGGACCACCCCATGGAAGACAGTTGCTGGGCGGCCAGGAGGTGTAGGGAATGCAGCCAGACTGTGCTGGCCCTGTACTCACAGTGTCTGGTAAGTGCTGTCCTTGGCCTTGAGGAAGCGAAGCACAAAGAAAGCTGTCGCTTGCAGGCTCAGTACCAGCACGATGCCCCCAATGAAGCTAGCTCCATCAAAACCTGGGCTGTGGTCTTCAGGGATGGGGGGACTCCCTGCAGAATGAGGCAGAGTGGAGGTCACAAGAGGTCACGGAGATCCCAGACCTCATCCCTCAATTGATGCCTTGAGCCTAGGCTACCCTGCTCTGGAGTCCAATTAGGGGCTGGGAGATGCGACTGAGTGGTGAAGCCCTCTTAGCTTGTGTAGTGAGGCCTACACACACACACACACACACACACACACACACACACACTCTGGGCCCCCTGGTTACATGGGACCAACAGTGACCAAGTGCTCCTGTACCCTCCCTGTCCCTTACTAGCTCAGTAGAGGAAGGATGGACCTGGAGCTCAGCCACCAGACCCCCTTCCAGCTAAGGGCTTGAAGCACAGATGAAACGGGCCCAGTCCTTTGGACTTCTAAGCTTGGAATCAGTCACCAAGGAAGGAAGGACCAGAGGAAAGGCCAGCATCCTCTGAGCAGGCACGTGAACACTATGGGCCAGACCTGGCTGGCTTCCTGCCCTTCCCCCTTTGTAGGGCAGGGTCACAGCGCTGCAGTCAGTAGTCTGCCAGTCGGTGGTTACCAGCTGTACCACGTTACCCATCAATTCTGACCAGGGATTTGATTTCAGGCCCTGGGCCAGGTGCCCAGGGCAGGAAACCACTGGGGAGGGGAAGATCATTCTGGGACAATGGACCCGAATGGAAACAGGGTCCCCTTTTCCAGAGGACATGGACGGTGCAGAATCTAAGAACAGGAAATGGAAGGATGGTTGTGCTGGCTGAAGCGGAGAGCTGCAGAGGAGGATGCTGGGGGCAGAGGAGAGAAAGGGAAGCTGTAAGCTGGGCACGGCAGATCTGGGGCTCAGGCCGAGGGAGCTGAGCCATAAATAATTTATTCCTTAAGATCAGTTTCCGGCTTTAATTAACCAAGAGCCTCTTCAGCCATCCTGGCTAAGTTTAGTGACCTCCAGGCCTCGGAGCGGGAGTGCGGGAACCTGGAGACAGATGGGGTTCCTTCCCAGCTCTACTGAGAACCCACTGTGGAGACCTCAGCTTGCAGCAGGTGGTCAAGGAGGGTATCTCTTAGCAACTGAAGCCACACCTCCTCAGCTCCAAGCGCGGATCTGGAGGGGGTCACCCTGAGTTCCCAGAACCGGTGGGGGATGCGTCGGATGCTTAATGGGCCTTTCACAGACTCAGAAGTCCTCGTGGTACTGGGAGGCAAGAATCCATCCAACCCAGCTTCCAGGTGTAAAAACACACTGGGAGAGAACTCGGAGGACCGAGGTCATGGGGCCTCCATGCCTCAAGCTGCCTCTCCCTCTGCAGCTGTCCTGTCCCCATTCCCCGGGGAGGACCCTACCTGTGGTGCTTGGCTTCGGTTCCTCCGTGGAATGATGATGGGAAGCTGAGGAGACAGGGAATTCACAATAAAACCCCTCTCCTTGCTACCAGGAACCCCAAGCCTGGGCCAGTAGCTGGACCCACTTTCTGTTCAGATCACACCACTGCCCTATCTGGTCACCCTGTTTCCTCCCCTAGCTATGCCCTGTCACTATCTACAAGGCTGGTCTCTAATGCCACTCGCTTCAGAAAGACCCCTCCACCCCAAAGACCTCTTCAGCAGAGGGTGCTAGCTCCCACAAGCTCCTGGGCACACTGGACCAAATTATAGGCTAAGATAACAGCCAGGGCATGACACAATGGTTCCTGGCCGAGAAGCCAGCAGCTCATGGGTGCAGTCCACTTCCTGAGACTGTGGCTGGGGACACCTCACTCCCCTCCCTTAGTGTAGGCCTAGCTTACCTGGGCATGACTCTGAGCGGTTGTAGATTGAGCAACCTTCCTTGACCACCTCAGCTTGGGCCACACAGTGTCCTGGTGGGAGAAGACACAGAGAAGAGGTTTGGAGAGAAAGTTGGGGAGGGTGCCGTATAGACAAGAGGATGTTCCCAAGGAGAGCTCAACTACATACCTGGCTCCTCTGGCCCACATTGCTGCCAGACACAAATGGAGAAGTTGTGGGCTCTGTCCACACAGTGTTCACAGTGTCCCAGGTGTTTGCAGCCCCCTTGGGTAGTAGGCCAGACGTTCAGGCGAAGCAGGGCTCCCCGCCCAAAGCCACGAGCTCCTTTACCTGGGGGTGGGGGTGCAAATGGGCAGAAAGCGGCAGAAAGCCAGGTGCCAAGCTGCAATACAGCTCCCACTACAGCAACTCGCACCTCTGCACAGGTCTGGAGCTCCCCCAAGCCCTGGTTAAACTCACCGAGCTGTCCCGCGCGCCCCCCCCCCAGCCTCTTTCCATACACACTCCTGAAGTTCCGAGGGGTGACCTCCTCCACACTCACCTAAGTCTCCTAGTCCCCCACACCTGGAACCTGTAAATATGCACTACGGTCTCAACACACCCCTGAAGTCCTGCAGAGGTCGAAAACGTTCCCTCCCACTAGCTTACTGTGCTGGAAGCAGCAGCTAAAGTGAGCTGCACCTTCCACCTGCCTGGGCCCCTGGTCAGATCCTGCTCAGCATTACCAGCTAGAACCAGCTGGGCACACAGGAGAAGGCAACAACAACCGCCGCAGAGAGCAGCACGCAAGGCGCGGGGTCCGGGTGCGGCCATGGGCGCGGGGGCCGGGACTGGGGGTCGGCGGACAGCTGGTGTGGCGCGTCCTTTCTGGACTCCACTCACCCAGCTAGCCAGAGCCAGACCTGGGCAGCGGGGGGCGTGGTCAGGCTGGAGCGTGGTGGCCTTGTGGGCGTGGCTAAAGGGTGGGACCTCTGGGAGAGTCCAGGTAGAGCCTGGCTCTGCTGTGGAGGAGTCCCGAGAGGCCGAAAGGCGTGGCTCTGCTCTGCGATTTAAGGCGGGGCCTGAACAAAAGGGATGGGTTTAAGACTGATCATTGAGGGGCAGCTTCAAGGCCGGAGGATCTCTGAGAACAGGCCTTATCAACATAGCAACTAGGCTTTGGTGAGTTTTTAGGGAATCTCTTGTGTAGCTCTGGCTGTCCTAGAACTCATTATTGTAGACCAGAGCCGAGATTAAAGTCCTATGCCACCACCTAACTCGACCTATGGGCCATGACCCCCTTAGGTGAGCCTCTATTTCAAAAACATTATTCGCATTATGATTCATGACAGTAGCAATGCCCGGCATCTGCCAACTTCTTTTTTTTTTTTTTAAAGATTCATTTATTTATTATATGTAAGTACACTGTAGCTGTCTTCAGATACACCAGAAGAGGGCGTCAGATCTTGTTACGGATGGTTATGAGCCACCATGTGGTTGCTGGGATCTGAACTCTGGACCTTCGGAAGAGCAGTCGGGTGCTCTTACCCACTGAGCCATCTCACCAGCCCATCTGCCAACTTCTTAATCAGGTGTGGCCCTCTTAGTCCTGAGCCTTAGTCTGCCCTCTCCTTCAATCATCTTGGCTATTCTGCTGTCAGGCCCCACTTAAAAGCCATCCAGTACCTGGGCGTGGTGGCGCACTCCTTTAATCCCAGCACTCGGGAGGCAGAGGCAGGCAGATTTCTGAGTTCGAGGCCAGCCTGGTCTACAGAGTGAGTTCCAGGACAGCTGAGGCTACACAGAGAAACCCTGTCTCGAAAAAACATTAAAAAAAAAAAAAAGCCATCCAGTAAGGCGAGGGATGTGGATCCCTTGGTAGGATGCTTGGCTGGCTTGCCTAGCCCAGGCTTCATCCTTAGCACTAACCAGCCTGGTAGCTTGTGCGTGCACTCCCAGCGCTTGGGTGATAGAAACAGAAGAATCAGAAGTTCAAGGTTGTCCTTTGCTACAGAGAGAGTTAGAGCCAACCTAGGCTAAAGAACCCCGGCCTTAAAACCGGGGAGGTGGGGGAAAGGTGTTAACCTGGCAGAGTGACACATGCCTTTAATCCCAGCACTCCAGAGACAGAGATAGTCAGATCTCTGTGAATTTGGGGACAACCTGATCTACACAGGAAGTTCCAGGATAGCCATGATGACAGAGATACCATGCCTCAAAACAACAAAGAGGTGGGGGGTGGGGTGGGGGCTGGAGAGATGGCATAGGAATGGAAAGCTCCGGCAGCTCTTCCAAGTCTAGGTTTGATTCTAGGTCCACAGGGTGGCCCACAAATACCTGTAACTCTAGTTCCAGGGGATCCAGCGTGACCCTCTGCTCTGCACAGCCACCAGGCATGAAAGTGGTACACAGACATATAGTCAGGTAAAATATCTACTCATAATATACATTAAAATAATAATAATATCGCCAAAGGAATAGATATCTGTCACCCAGTACGTGGGAGGCTGGGGCAGGAGGGTTTTTAAGCCAACTTGGTCTACGTCAATGAGACCCTGTCCCACACCCTTCCGAAAAAGGGCTGGAGATGTAGCTCAACAGTAAAGTACTTGCTTAGCATCGCATGGCCCTGAATTTGAACCTCATAGCAACAACAGTAACCAAGAAGCTTCTAATCTCCACCCCCACAGCAGTGCTGGCCCCACAGCTACCACACCCATAGCTGAAAAACAGCTCTGCTAATCAGCACCCCTCTCCTGTTTTTAATTAAAAAATAAAAATTTAGCCGGGCGTGGTGGCGCACGCCTTTAATCCCAGCACTCGGGAGGCAGAGGCAGGTGAATTTCTGAGTTCGAGGCCAGCCTGGTCTACAGAGTGAGTTCCAGGACAGCCAGAGCTACACAGAGAAACCCTGTCTCAAAATAAACAAACAAACAAAAAATTTACTTTGCTTTAGGGATAGAAGTGTTAAGTCTGCATTTATGTCTGTGCACCATATATGTACCTGGTGCCCTCAGAGGACAGGAGAGGGTACTGGATCCCCTGGAATCTGAGTTGTAGAAGGTTAGCTGGGCATGGTAGCACACGCCTTCAATCCCAGCACATGAGAAGACCACAGATCGCTGTGAGTCTGAGGCTAGCTAGCCTGGTCTCCATAGAGAGTTCCAAGACAGCATCTACATAGAGAAATCCTGTCTCAAAACAGCAGCAAAAAGATCTATAAAGGGGGTGTGAGCCTCTGTGTGGGTGTTGGGGATCAATTCTGACTCCTCGGGGAGAGTAACCCCTGCTCTTTATCACGGAGCCAACTCTCCAGTCCCCATAACCCCCTCCTACCATCGAGATGAAAATATATTCTAACCAGAGCTACTTAGCTAATGTCCACAACTGCCCCGTGACAGGAGCTGTCTCTCATCTTTAATTGGCAGCTGCTCAGGGGGAGTTACACCTCAGCTGGGACTGGTGGGGGTGGGGGTCTGTTTCCTGAGCACCTCCACCTGAGTACTATTAGGCCTCTAGTTCCCGTCCTCCACACAGGAAAGCCCCAGCTTCTGCGCTCCTCACTGTCAGTCACCCAGGTTGGATCCAGTGTTCTGTTTTCACCCTGGCGCTTGCCCGCGGTTCAAATCCTCAGACTCAGCCGGGCGTGGTGGCGCACGCCTGTGATCCCAGCACTCAGGAGGCAGAGGCAGGCAGATCTCTGAATTCGAGGCCAGCCTGATGTACACAGAGGGAGTACAGGGGTCAGAGAAACCCTGTCTCAAAAAGCAAAACAAAACAAAAAAAAACCAAACTCCCAAATCCTCAGACTCAATGTACCATGTCTCCTGGGCCCTGGCCTACAGCCCCTCCCTGAGCTGGCCCTCACACAGATGTCCACATCTCCTCCAGTTAGCAGCTTGTCCACTGACTACCCTCCCCCTTCCCCCGCCCCCATGCAGAACCCTTGGATTCCTGACTCTGGCAGTATCTTGCTTGTGGAGGGTTTTCCCAGTCATATCTCACTTCTGTGATAACAAGTCATCCTTCTTGCCTTATCCAGCTCTCTACCCGTGGCTCCATCTGTCTCTAGCTAAGGGATCCTTTGGGCCACCACTGCGAATGATCCTTGGAAGCATATCCGCTCAGGCCCTGTGACCCCTCAACCCTACCAGCGCCTTCCAGCTCACAGCCCTCCATCACCCACTGAGTCTCTCCTGATGCCTTCTGGGCTCAGCCCCTGCACTTCAGTTTATCAGCCCCGTCTCTGATCTTTACACGCTTCTCCTCCTGGGGGGACTGTCCACTTGCTGTGCCCTGTCCAGGAAACTCAAACTCATCCGTTCCTTCAAGTGACTCAGTTCTTAACCTCTCTGCCAACAAGACCTTCTCCTAGTTATTCTCCACAATGGTGCCTGCACTCCTTCCGAGCGAGCATCCATGCATAATTAACTGCCCATTTGTTCCCTGGTCTACATTCTCCACAGTGTGTGCGTGCGTGCGTGTGTGTGTGTGTGTGTGTGTGTGTGTGTGTGTGGTATAAGTTCACGTGGTGGAGTGCTTGTTTAGCATGCAGGGATCCTGGGTCTAGTCCCTTCACCACATAAGACCACGTGTGGTGGAGAATGCCTGTTACACCAGCTCTCTGGACATGGAGATGGAGGTCAGCCTTGACTGCTTGAGACTCTGGCTCAAAAAAAAAAAAGTCTCACCTGGCAGGAAAGCGCATAGCCATCTGGTGGCCACGTGAGGAACTGCAAGTTTGTCAGTGAGAAGCCCCTTTGGGGAAGAGGTTGCTATTTATGTAAGCACCCTGGGCACCTTCACCATCCAGTTCTACCACTCCCAGTGTGGTTTTGGGAAAGTACCTTGACCTCTATGAAATGTGGGCACTGCCCCTTAACTTTGTAGGGTTGTTGGTGGGAAAAATTGGCACGTGTTTGTGTGTGTGTGTGTGTGGGGGGGGGGGTGCATAGGGAGACAGGGCCAAGAGGCCCTGAGAAAGGGCTGCACTTCCCCTGGACACGAGGTCTGGGGAGGAGAGAGCAGAGGAGACGAGGTGACCCCAGCCAGACATAATGGCTCACACCTATAATCTTAGCCAGAGAGGACTCCCCACAAGTCAGAGGCCAGTCTGGGCTTATAGGATGTCTCCTCTCTTTCTGTCTCTCTCTGTTTCTCTCTCACACATACTCTTTGGTGCCCGAGAGAGCTCATATGTGAAAATCTGTTGCCTTATTCAGTCTGAGTCTCCAAGGGTTCTCACATTAGAAATACTCTCCCACTCTCCCTCCCTGGCAGTGAGAGGCAACCTTCCCCATAAAGAATGTGGTGACATGCGAATAAGGAAGTTCCTGGCCATCTGCTTTCTTCAGTAGAAACAACTGGTCATTGATGTCCCCACTGTAGGTTGGTAACTGTCACTAAGACAGAAATTTGAAGAAAATTAACCCAAATGTCCAAGACTGCTCAGGATGTCATCTTTATATTTAGATTCAGAACCTATTTTAGTGATGGGATATTGGGGGCACTGTGGAGGGACACAGTTTGCTTGGGTAGAGTTTACAATTATCCTATAAAGAAAAAAATCAACCCAAAAAACAGATTGCAGGATATGGCCCGTATAAGCTGGAGATCTCAAGAGAACAACTGGGATCAGGAATGGGGGGTGGGGGTGGGGAGTGAGCACTGGAGAAATGGCTCTGCAATTATGAGCACTTACTGTTCTGTTAAAGGACCCAGCACTCATTTCAGGAAGCTCACAACCACATATATAACTCTGCTCTAAGGGATTTGATACCATCTTCTGGTCTGTGTGAGTACATTCATGGCATACACTCCACATAGAAACACTTACATACACACAAGCAAAAATAAAAATCCTTAAAAAAAAAAAAAAAAAAAAAAAAAAGAAGCAAGCCGGGCAGTGGTGGCACACGCCTTTAATCCCAGCACTCGGGAGGCAGAGGCTGGCAGATTTCTGAGTTCGAGGCCAGCCTGGTCTACAAAGTGAGTTCCAGGACAGCCAGGCTATACAGAGAAACCTTGTCTCAAAAACAAACAAACAAAAAAAGATCTACTTATGAGTGCACTGTAGCTGCGAATGTTAATTCAGACATACCAGAAGAGGGCTTCAGATCCCATGACAGATGGTTGTGAGCCACCATGGGGGTGCTGGGAACTAAACTCAGGCCCTCTGGAAGAACAGTCAGTGCTCTTAACTGGTGAGCCATCTCTCCAGCCCATAGAAATCCTTTTTTAAAAAAAAAAAGCTGCTGAGCAGTGTGTGTATGTACATCTTTAATCCCAGCACTCAGGGGGCAGAGGCAGATGGATCTCTGAGTTCAAGGGCAGCCTGGTCTACAGAATGAGTTCCAGGACAGTCAGGGATACAGAGAGAAACTCTGTGTTAAACACACACACACACACACACACACACACACACACACACACACACACAGAGCTGTAGGGAGAACAGAATGGAGAAGTCAAAGGCCAGTGTTGGACTGACAACACGAGCATCTTTGAAGACTTGATCTATAACGATAAGACTTTTTATTTTGGCACAGGGTCTCATGAAGTCATGTATTTGGTACAGGGTCTCATGAGTCAGAATGACCCCAAACTCCTGATCTTTTTTTACCTCCCAAGAGCTGAGATTACAGGAATGTGTCCCGATCCCTGCTGGCAAATTCTCACCAGCAGATCAATAAACTCCAAAATGGCCTGTAATGGCTATTCCTGGTTGTCACCTTGACTCTATCTGGAATGAACGACAATCCAGAATTGGAGGGTTCACCTGTGATCCAGATCTTGAGGCTGGAAGATACAAGTTTCTGACCTGGATCTTAGCATGGAGATCTTGAGGCATAGTGGCTATGAAAAGCTTAGGCCCAGTCAAGGTAGTCCACACCTCTGATCCCAGGAGACTAAGGCAAAGGAGTTCAAGGTTAGCCAGAGACAAAGCAAGTCCCAGATCCAGGTGTACTGGCACACACCTTTAATCTGGGCCACACTTTCTGCTGGAGACCTCCATAAGGACATCGGAAGAAAGGAGATTTGCTTTTCTTTACCTGCTTGCACTTACTAGCCAGCACATCTGTTGCAGTCTACTTCTACAGAAGACCAGCTGAAACAACTAGCCTCGTGGGACGGAGCAACTACTAGATCCTTGGACTTCCCTCCACAGCTGACGGTTGTTGGGGTAGCTGGACTACAGCCTGTAAGTCATCACAACAATCTCCCTTCTTGAAAACCCTGACTAGACACGGCTGCTCAGAGCGGAGTGTCTCTCATCTATATTTGGATCCCAATGCCCTAGCACCTTGTTCCTGCTCTCATCTCTGAGACCAGAGCTCTGACTTGGCTCAAAATGGAGAGGAGTAGACATCCAAGACTTGGCCTGCTGATGTCCTATGATGCCTTTGCCCTCAACATGTCCCCATCAGGACTACCGTTCTTTCTGTGTCTCTTTCTCTCTCTGGGTTTGTTTATTTTTAATTTGTTTAGATATTTATTATTTTATCTATATATAAGTATTTTCAGGTTTTTGTTTGTTTGTTTTTTTCAAGACAGGGTTTCTCTCAAGAGATCTGCTTGATCAAAGGCATGTGCCACCATTGTCCGACAAATGTTTTGTTTGTTTTGTTTTGTTGTTTTTTAAATATGAGTGAGGGTCCACATGGGTTCTGGGAACCAACCTTGGGTCCCCTGGAAGAGCAACACATACTTTTTTTTTTTTTTTTTTTTTTGGTTTTTCAAGATAGGGTTTCTTTGTGTAGCCCTGGCTGTCCTAAAACTCACTTTGTAGACCAGGCTGGCCTTGAACTCAGAAATCTGCCTGCCTCTGCCTCCCAAGTGCTGGGATTAAAGGCACCACGCTGGCACAACACATACTTTTAACTATTGAGTTATAGTTCTAGTCTCACACTTGAGTGTTTGTTTTGAGACAAGGTCTCTCTGCATAGCCCCGGCTGACCTGGAACTCACTCTGTAGACAAGACTGGCCTCAAACTCACAAGATCAATGTGATTCTGCCTCCCCAGTGCTGGGATTAAAGGCATGCGCCTCTGCCCCCTTTGTTTTCCTCTCTTTGACTATTCCTGTTACATTTCATCAACCAATAGGTAATAGTAATTGAATACCAATTATATATCAGACACTGTCCTTAGCACAAACCAACCCTAGTCATTATTGTCACATGCCTTATCCTACAGTGGGACAGCCTTGGACTCCAAGCCAACAGAAAAGGGGGAGTAGGGAGAGTATTTTGATGCAGGAGTTCTGCATGCCCAAGAACATAACAAAGAGAGGAGGGAGGGACAGGGGAAGGTTAGTTGATCATTTGCGACCCGTCAGGAAGCCCATTTAGGGAAGAAATGGCTAAAAGGAGTGCTCTGAAGGGAGCATAGGAGGTGCCCATGCACAGAGCCTGCAGCGGGAGAGCCTCATCTAGCCTGGTCCCACAACGGCAGAGCTTCCTGTGACCACTGTTCATTTTCTTTGTGCCCTCCTGTGATTCCCTGATGTCCTCTACTGGCCAGATACACCACTGACAGCCAATATACAGCTCGTGCTGCTAACAGGCCAACTGCCCCCAACAGTCCCCAGCAGTTTAGACATGAAAAAACAGGTTCAGAGGGCCTAACAGGGCCTCAAAGTCACACGGTTAGGAAACGTGGATTAGGCTTGGAAGCCAGACTCCTGACCTCCTCTACCAGCTAAACTCCCCATATCCCGCCCAAACTCTGCCATTCTCTCCAGCCCACGCTCTGTCATATCTGCGAGGGTATGACGTATTCCCTGACTCCTGGTCTCTTCCTTTCCTCAGCCTCAGACTCCCACCAGCCTCCTAAAGTCTAGAACATTCCAGAGATGATCAAAGGGAGAGAGGACAGTACTGGTGTCTGGGGTTAGATCTGATGGGGCATTTCCCTAGGGAGGGAGCAGGCAGGGCTAGGAAAGGCGAAGTTTTCTTCCTGCCCCACCCCCTGGGGTACCTAAGCCGGGTGCTCAGGGAAAGCTGCTCTGAGCAGAGCTGCTGAGTCCTTTTGCTTCCAAGTTCTTCCCGGCTCCCTATCTCCTGCTGCTTCGGGGAAGTGACCCCCCCCCCAGCCCCCACGCTGGCTTTTCAGATCCTTGAATAAATAATTGAGGTTTTGAAATCTTGCCAGGCGCACCCTCCCATGCAGAGAGGACGCTATTGGGCCCACATGAGTGACGTCACTCAGCTCCTTATTCCAACCCCAACATCACGGGACCTGTCCTGACAGTAACTTACCTGCTGGGTCGCCATCCAGTCAGACTTCCTACTCTGTGCCCTCACTCTGGGGCCCACTCACAAGTCATTTGGACTTTACTTAAGGGCCCCACAGCCCTCATTTAGCTTTGTCACCTCAGTCCTTTACAGCACTTAACAGGGTCACAGTGACCTGAAGTTCCTTCACCTGCACACTCATCGCCAAAGCCTTGTCACCACTTCTGCCACCCTAGGGTCCCCGAGCTCCATCATGCTGCAGTCATCCTGACAATGCTGTGGCTGTCCTGAGGAGGCCTACACCCCTCTACCGTCAACGTCCCACAGCCGCCATCCTCCAAGATCTTGTCACCGTGCTCATATCGTCACAGCCACCCACCTCCCTGCTCCCTCGTGCTCCTGTCACCGTCACCTCAGGGCCCTATCAGAGGCAGAGCCTGTCATCCTCACCGGGGACGCCCATTTCGCTCCATCACCTGTCTATGTCAGCGGGCTTCTGCCACTGAAGGTACTCATCACCCCCGCAGACTATCCCAATCCCTTGACCTCTTCCCACATCCTCTGTGACCTCCCCGAATCTCTTTTAAGGCTCTCCCACTAGTGTCCCCAAAACCCCCGACCCGCAGAGGGCGCCGCGTCAAGGACAGAGAGAGCCGGCTCCGGAGGGGGCGGGGCCGCGGCCACGGTCACTTTTTATGAATGGGGGAGCGGGCGGCGCGAGGCCTCATTACTATGCCGCGCAGCACGCGCTGCGCTCCAGCGCGCAGCGCCCATTGGCCTGCTGGGCTTCTGACGTCACCAAACCGGTGGCCGGGGGCGGGGCGGGGCGGGGTGACTCACGCCGCGTCTCCCGCGGCCGCGGGGGCTTCTTGGGGTCCTCGCACACGTTGCTCTGCCAGAACCTGAGTGGAGGCTCCCCGCGGCCCGGCC
This sequence comes from Mus pahari, assembly GCF_900095145.1. Taxonomy (NCBI): domain Eukaryota; kingdom Metazoa; phylum Chordata; class Mammalia; order Rodentia; family Muridae; genus Mus; species Mus pahari. The sequence goes on along the minus strand of NC_034595.1, from coordinate 84,158,099 downwards.
GCACCCGGTCCTGAGCCACCGGTGAGTAGTGGGCCCTGCCGCGGGGACCCGGAGTCTGGGAGGACACAGCGTGCAGGGGCGCCGGGCCGGCGGAAGGTTGCTCGCCGCTGCTCAGGGTCGGGGGTCGTACCTGGGACTCTGGATGAGCAGAGTCTGCATAAGTAGGCAGCTCCCCAAGTGTTCGGGTGCTCGAGTGGTGCGATGGGGTGACCCGGCAAAGGGTGAGCATTCCTGCGGGACCTGAGGCCCTGGAGGGACAGGCGGTCATCTGAGGTTGGGAGAACAGGAGGCGTCTGGGGCGGGCACCTAGACGTCCGAGTAGCGGGTGGTGTCTTATTTAGGGCTTCGGCTATCCAAGGCAGGAGGCGGAGTCAGGCCCAAGATCCAGGTGTCCGGGCAGAAGGAGGGGTCTGACTCAGGAATCCGGCTTCCACCAGGGGGTGTCTGCTACGGAGACCCAGTGGTTAGGAGGAAGAATGGGGGGAGTGTGTGTGTGGGGGGTGTCTGTCCGGAGTCAGAAGTCTGGGAGAAAGTGTAGGGGAAATGAGTTCCCAGGTGTTGCCCTGGGAATGTCGACTGGGGGCTGGCAAGTAGCTGCACCGGCTTTGCCTGGGGGCGGAGCTTGAGGCTGGCAGTACCGCGAATCGTGAGGGGTCGGGGAGCTTCGGGAACCTAGTCATCATCTCTGGTGGGAGGGAGCTGACTGCTCTTCTTGACGTGTTTCCCTCCCCTATTCATGAGCCTATTGAGGGCACACCTTGAATCCTGTGCTTCCCCCATTCACTTATGGTAAGCTTTGATTCACTTCTTTGACCACGTGTGGCCAAGAGGTCTTTAGGACTTAGAGGAATGGAGGAATGGAGGGGAGGGTGAAGGGACCACCTGAAAAGGGACCCCTGTTTAGAGGCCTGGAGGCATCAGAGGACAAAAGCCACAGGACATGAATTGGGGGGGGGGGCAGGTCATCGGTACCTTACCTGTTCTCCTGACAGCTTTCTTTTCTCCAAGGGCCTCCTGTCGGGATGCCGGCCTGCCAGTATCTCATGGGACCTTTCTTCTACAGGTACCATGATGTGGGGTGCAGGAAGCTCTATGGCCTGGTTCTCAGCTGGCTCAGGCAGTGTGAACGTGAGCAGCGTGGACCCAGTAGAGGAACCCACAGGCCCAGCTCCACTGCTGCCCTCTCCCAGGGCCTGGGATGTGGTGCTGTGCATCTCGGGCACCCTGGTGTCCTGCGAGAATGCGCTGGTGGTGGCCATCATTGTGGGCACTCCTGCCTTCCGCGCCCCCATGTTCCTGCTGGTGGGTAGCTTGGCCGTAGCAGACTTGCTGGCAGGCCTGGGCCTGGTCATGCACTTTGCGGCTGACTTCTGCATTGGCTCGCCAGAGATGAGCTTGGTGCTGGTCGGCGTGCTAGCAATGGCCTTTACTGCCAGCATCGGCAGCCTGCTGGCCATTACCGTTGACCGCTACCTTTCCCTGTACAACGCCCTCACCTACTACTCAGAGACTACGGTAACTCGGACCTATGTGATGCTGGCCTTGGTGTGGGTGGGTGCCGTGGGCCTGGGGCTGGTTCCCGTGCTGGCCTGGAACTGCCGGGATGGCCAGACCACGTGTGGTGTGGTCTATCCACTCTCCAAGAACCATCTGGTGGTTCTGGCCATCGTCTTCTTCATGGTGTTTGGCATCATGTTGCAGCTCTATGCCCAGATCTGCCGAATCGTCTGCCGCCATGCCCAGCAGATCGCCCTCCAACGACACCTGCTACCTGCCTCTCATTACGTGGCCACCCGCAAGGGCATCGCCACATTGGCCGTGGTGCTTGGCGCCTTTGCTGCCTGTTGGTTGCCCTTCACTGTCTACTGCCTCCTGGGAGACGCCAACTCTCCCCGTCTCTACACCTATCTTACCCTGCTCCCAGCCACCTACAACTCCATGATCAACCCGGTCATCTACGCCTTCCGCAACCAAGACGTGCAGAAGGTGCTGTGGGCCATCTGCTGCTGCTGTTCCACTTCCAAGATTCCATTCCGGTCCCGGTCCCCTAGTGATGTCTAGTTTCACCCTGGTGAAAACCTGTGGCTTTGACTACTATAGAACTCCAGAGCGTTAGGTCCACCGGGGCTTAGTCCCAATCCCCATCTCCACGCCCTTAAGACCCAGCTGGTTCTGGAGTTCTAGGACATCGGGTGTTTTAGGATCTCATTCAAGATTCCTGCGGGGGCCCAGCCCAGCTGACCGCATGATTCTAGAATGTTCCAGATGGTCAGGGTCCCACTCAGAAATGTCTCACAGCCCAAGTGGTTTGCAGTTCCAGAAGGCTGGGATTTTTACAGTATCATTCCAAGTCCTTGATCTTCCTTCCCAGAAACTTGACCTTGATCATGTCGCTTTTGAATTTCAAAGCTCCAGAGTCAGAGGTTAATCACTTAGTTGCCTAGATGAAAGATTTATCTATATATGTGAACATACAAAGAAGGTATATTTATTTATTATTTATTTATTTATTTATTTATAAATTTGCTTATGGGTGGTAAGGGAAAAAGAAAAAAAAGAGACCCACACCTAGAAATCTAGTTCGTACCAGGGTATCCCCAGCCTCCATGACCCCATTTCTGACCTCAGTTTCCGGAGGGGGCAGGATGGAAAAAGAGAAACCACGTATTTTGTTATTTTTGCTTATTTTTTATCAGAGAAATCATAGAAACCAGAGCCTCCTCCCCAGGCCCGCACTGCTCGGGTTTGCAGGGGGAACACACCAGCCTCTGGTTTTTTATTTTTTTAAGAAGCCATCACCTGAGCAACCGAGAATTCCTCTGCGCTGAGGCCCGGCTTCCCTCTGGTGGCCATTTGGGGGAATTGCAACCCGGCAAGGCAGTCGGGATTGTAAAACGCACCCCCCATTACCCACTCCAGCCTGGCTTTCAGCGCCACAGCCATGGCCTGGGGGCCAGGCCTTACCCTGAGGTGCCCGAGAGGAGGCGGGGCAAGAGCCAGTACCCCCACCCCTCTGCCAATCGGGTTATGGCCCCCAGTGCATTCCTGTTCAGTCCCCAACCCTACTCAATAAAAAAATGTTTTGTTTTGTTTTTTTGATAAATGCTTGTTTGTGTATTTGCATAGTGTGGAGTTGAGCCAGGATAGCTTCCTTCCACCATGTTTCCTCTGGGCTACATTTCGCTAAGGGTACACGCCTAGCTAGGATGGATGGCACAGGCTATCTCATCTCCACCTTAAATGTATGAGAAAACTGCTGAGGTCAGACAGCTAGAAACACAAGATAGTATTCACACCTGGAACATCTGTTTCCAAAATCGGTGTTCAGTCTCCTGGACAATGACTTTTCCTTTTTTTTTTCCTACCCTGGAGCTCAGAACCTTCTGGACCTTGCCTTATGTCCTTGGGGGTCAGTGGCCCACATTTGGAAGGTGGTCACATTGGAGAGCTGGCGTTCGCAACTGTGTTCGCAACTGGAGACTGGAACTCCAGGGACATAGGAAGGGAGGAAGCCTGTGCTTACCGCAAGAGCAGAGGCAGGGTCAGGGGAAGCTCTGGGCTGGGGCCGTACATGTCTGCATTCTCTGTGTTGGAGAGGCAGAAGCCAGAGGATCATGAGTACCAGGCCAGCCTCAGCTACACATTGAGTTCAATTCCAGCCCAAGGCACTTAAACCCTAGCAACACCCTAGTGAGGGTGGAGAAACACAGTTATGAGCACTGGCTGCTTCTACAGAGGACCTGGGTTCAATTCCCACCACCCACGTGGTGGCTCACGACTGTCTGTAGCTCCAGTGTCAGGGGATCCAACACTCTCTACTGGCTACAGATACACATGCAGACAAACACCCATTCATATAAAATGGAATAGCTAACAACTGTAGCAGTACATGTCTATAATCCCAACACTCGGGGAAGAAAGGAAGGTGGATCAGAAGTTAAAGGCCAGCTTCAGCTCATAGCAACTTTGAGGCTAGCCAGCTATGTAAGGCTCTATTTCACAAATACATACATACATATGTGGCACACGCCTTTAATCCCAGCACTTGGGAGGCAAAGGCAGATGAATTTCTGAGTTTGAGGCCAGCCTGGTCTACAGAGTGAGTTCCAGAACAGCCAGGGCTATACAGAGAAACCCTGTCTTGAAAAAAAAAAAGAAAGAAAGAAAGAAAGAAAGAAAAAAAAAAAGCCCTATATAGAAAAAAAAAAAAAAAAAAAGAAGAAAAAGAAAAGAAAAGAACAAACAAAAAATGAATACATACATATGTACATACGTACCTACGTACGTATGCTCTGACTAGATCAGTCTGAAGGGACAATCCACGAACATTTCCATGATCCATGAGAACATTTCTGCCCACTTTACAGTTCTACCATCACACACTAGAGAAACTGAGGCCCCAAGATGAGCAGCTTGTTCAAATTCAGTTGTGTCAGGCCTGCTGGGACCACAGTTCTATCTCCATTTCCCAGGTTCCTGCTCTTTTTCCTGGAGTTCAAGACCCCTCTCAAACAGAGGCCACAGGGTCCACCTCCCAGGCACACAGTGAGGGACGCCCACTAGCTCGCCTCCCAGGCACACAGTGAGGGATGCCCACTAGCTCAGGTAGAGCCTTGACTGTCCTCTCTCCTCACGTTTTTGGAAGGTCCCTGGGAGGAGCTCTTCACTGCGAAAGCTCTGCTCCAAGCCAAACTGGAAGCCAAACATTTCATAGACTAGCACCACACTATCGGCAGCAGGGCAAATGCACCATGCTTGAAGAAGATGGATGCTGGATGTAATGGCGTGTCTATTCCCAGCACTGAGACATTAAAGCAGAAGGCCAGGGGTTCAAGGCTGGCCTTAACTACATCATAAGTTCAAGGCTATCCTGAGCAACATGAGACTCTGTTTCAAAAAGCAGACAAACAAAAAACACCAAAGAGGCGAAAGAAGGCTTTGTGAGCACTGTGACACAGACTGTGAAACCCAAAGTGCTATGTAACTCCAGTTATTGAGGCAGGAGGATTGCAAGTTCCAGGTTTCTCTGGGCTACAGAAACTCTGATAGTAACAAACCATCATCTACTCCCTGATGCTCTTGCAGATAGCTTAATGTCTAGTCCAGGAACTAGAAAAAAGGTTTTCAATCATTGCAGTTAGGGCTGAAGGGATGACATAAGCAGTTAAGAGCACATACTGCTCATACAAAGGAATTGAGCTCGCTTCTCAGGACTCACATTGGGCAGTGCTCAACTGCCTGAAACTCCAGCTTCATGGGATCCAACGCCCTCTTCTGACCTCCACCGACATCTGTGCTCACACAGGCACATACCCATACACAGATATCCATATGTACATACAATTAAAAATAAAATATCTCCAAATATAAAGTGGGCTGGAGAGATGGCTCAGCGGTTAAGGGCACCGACTGCTCTTCCAGAGATCCTGAGTTCAATTCCCAGCAACCACATGGTGGCTCACAACCATCTGTAATGGGATCTGATGCCCTCTTCTGGTGTGTCTGAAGACAGTGACAGTGTACTCACATACATGAAATAAATATATAATATAGATGAAAGTAATTTTAAGATCAAAGTAAAACAAAAGCCTTCCTGGAGGCTGGGGTTATAGTTCAGTTGGCAGAGTTTGCCCCACATGCACAAAGAAGCCCTAGGTTCAATCCCCAGTGTGTGCCCATGCTGGTATATGTCTGGGGAGGGGTAGTAAGGCTCCTAGCTGCTCTGCCTCTACCAGATTTCTTACTCCATGCTTGATTCTACCATCAAACTAAATGGTTTGGAGACACATACTTGTAATTGTACGATCTGGAAGGTGAGGCTGGAGAGATGGCTCAGTAGTTAAGAGCACCGACTGCTCTTCCAAAGGTTTTGAGTTCAAATCCCAGCAACCACACGATGGCTCACAACCATCCATCATCCATAATGAGATCTGATGCCCTCTTCTGGTGTGTCTGAAGACAGCTACAGTGTACTTACATATAATAAATAAATAAATCTTAAAAAAAAAAAAAAAAAGAGATTCAGAGGCAGGCGGATTTCTGAGTTCGAGGCCAACCTGGTCTACAAAGTGAGTTCCAGGACAGCCAGGGCTACACAGAGAAACCCTGTCTCAGGAAAAAAAAAAAAAAAGGAGGTGGAGACAAGATGATCACCAGGTCATTTGAGGTTACATGTGGAGTTTGAGGCCAGCCTGTGCTATGGGAAGCTCTCCAACAACTTAAAAAGGAAAGGAAGCCCTCCCAGAAAGGTCACATTTATGATCAATTGAGCTGTGATTTAAACCCAGGCCACATCTGCTTCCAAATCTCTTTCTTTACTGATTTAGGAAGTATGTTTTGGGAACAGGTCAAAGAAAAAGTTGGCCAGGCATGTGGGGTAGGAAGGCCCTATGCCCGTGCTAGGGTGAAGCTGGTTACTCCAGATTGACCCTTACCCTCAGAAGAGGCGCCATACGGAAAGGAAAGCAGCTTCATGCCCAATCCCTTGGATCCCTGTGGAGTCTCTCTCCAGATAGTTTTCTGTTCTAGGTGGGTCCAGCTGGACCCTGTGCACCCTCATCCCACACTCCCTGCTCTGGGGCTCCCAGGAACCTACCAACTGCCACCCTGTGTCTAGGAGACTCTGCTGGGCCTCAGTCTCTTGCTCTGTCATGGGGCAGTGCAGTGATCTGTGGCATTTGGGAGCGCCTGTGTGTACAGTGGACTAGCTGGGACTTCCTTTCTTTGGATTTTTTCCCCCCCTTCCAAAGACAGGTCAGTTACCCCCTACCGCCCCAAAACTCTTCCCCCGGGAACCCCTTGTTGGGTCGTGTTGAGCTTAAGAAGAAACAATTTATACAACAAACCTTCCTTCTCGTCCCCTGGAGCCACTGTATGCATAAAGGAAAGGTAATGTCAGAGCAGACCTCCTGAAGGCAGTGCCGTAGCCTGTCTCCAACAGAGGGTCCCTGACAGCAGGGACACGCATGTCCTTTCAAGCTGAAGGCTCATCAGAGTACATTTCTTTGTCTCTTCCTCGGAACTAGAGGCTCCTGAAGACAAGGTCATGGCTCTCCTCAGACCAGGATCGCAGAAAGCTGAACTTCCTCTTAGGCAGAGGGCCTCTAAGAGCCCTTGAGAGCAGGGCCGAGCCTCTCCTTCATCCTGAGCCTCCTGTCTCCCTCAGTCTCCTCTGGGGCTAGGCCCTGGGCTGCTCATTCAGGGGTGTGTGTGTGTGTGTGTGTGTGTGTGTGTGTGTGTGTGTGTGTGTATCCATGCGCCTGTGTGTCCGAGAAGGTTACTAAGCCTCCCAGCCGCCAGCTTTCTTGTCCTAATGCTAGAGTTTACCATCTTCCGGCCAGGAGAGGGGCTGGGCACTGGGCTCTCTGAACTGAAGGAAAAACCTGGGGCTCTCTTCTAGCTGGGCTGAGCTCTGGTCCTTGTGGGAGGTGGGGCAGCCCTGAGTGCTGCACCCCGCAGGGGCCATGACCGCCTCTCCCTTGCAATAAGTGAGGAGACAACAGCTATTAATATAAGATGAGTTCACGGGCTCACAGCTTCCGCAGGCTGGAAAACAGGCTCCCGGGGCCGGGGGCTGCAGCAAGCCTCGTCTGTCAGATTTCCTCCTGCAGCCTGGAGCCTGCCATTCCCCAGCTCACTCCATGCCAAGATCTCTGCATACACCACACACACACACACACACACACACACACACATACACACACGGGCACACATGTGGGAACCAGGCACCTGACTGTTCAGAGACACGTGCAAACATACATAAATCCATCTCTGAGTGCATTTGTACACTTGTGCAGGCACACTAGATACAGCATTATATATATGAACTTTATGTTACAGGGGTGCATGTTGGAACACACACACACACACACACACACACACACACACACACATATATATATATATATATATTCTTGCACACATGTGTATACAGTACATACATACACATGGGTCTGGATATGTTTGTATAAGCAAACCCATTTGCACACCACTGCACACTTATAAATATACATATGGGCGGGGGAGGGTATAGAGTACTTTTGGGATAGCATTTGAAATGTAAATGAAGAAAATACCTAATAAAAATGCATTGATTAAAAAAATAAAATAAATACACATATATGAACCTACAAAAATGTAAATAGGTGCCAGGCAGTAGCGGCACACTGCATGCCTTTAATCTTAGCACCTGGGAGACAGAGGCAGGCGGATTTCTGAGTTCGAGGCCAGCCTAGTCTACAGAGTGAGTTCCAGGACAGCCAGGGCTACACAGAGAAACCCTGTCTAGAAAAACCCAAAAAATAAAAATAAAAATAAAGTAAATGGGTGATATTTAACACAATTGCATACAGGGCTACATTCAAGGATTTGAATGCATCTACATACCACTTCACACATAGTACACACACACACACACACACACACACACACACACAGACACACATGCTTCCTGCTGTTAGTGGTCACCAATCAGGAATCCATGGGCACACCTCTGGTTCGACAGGCCCCCACCTCCTCTTCGTCCCCTCCCCCAACCTTATGACAGACAGCTCCTGCTTCTGTCAACCCCATGGCTGCCTTCAGCTTCCCACCCCTGGGGGGGTCCCCAGGTCCCCGATTAACCCCCTCACTAATTGGCCACCAGCCCCTTGACTTTGCTGCAGGCCTTCTTGGGAGCTGAAAGCAAGGCTGCAAATTGGCTGAGCAGGATGTGTCCAGGGAATTGTGTACCTGCTATGGGGAGGGGGGACACAAGACAGGGCTCTGCGGACAACCCGTCAGAGCACCACATGTACCAGGGTGGGGGCAGTGATGACATCATACTTTCTCACAGGGCACTTCTACTTTACATGGACAGCCACACAAAGCCATTCCTGTCCACACCCACAAATGTACACACATACCACGGGGTGAGCATATGGAGGAGGCAGGTTCCACCCAGCTCTCCACACAAAGGCAGGGGAACCCTGGTGTATTCCCAAGTGGATCTAATGCACCTACTGCATTGAGCACACACTCAAGCAAAACCTTACCTGTTCATGAAGTCAGCGGTCAGACATGTAGAAATCATTTATTTATTTATTTATTTTTATTTTTTAAAGTACACTGTAGCTGTCTTCAGACACTCCAGAAGAGGGAATCAGATCTTGTTATGGATGGTTATGAGCCACCATGTGGTTGCTGGGATTTGAACTCCGGACCTTCAGAAGAGCAGTCAGGTGATCTTACCCACTGAGCCATCTCACCAGCCCCTAGAAATCATTTATTAAAGATTGAGTTTTACCTTAGACAAAGTCTCGGGGTAGTCCAGGCTGCCCTTGAACTCACCACACAGCCAAGGATGACATTAAACTTCGAATCCTCTTCTCCATCTCCCAAGTGCTGGAATTGCAGGCATGGACCAGCAAGCCTCGTTTTATTATGGTATTAGGGATTGAACTCGGATTGATGTATTCTAGGCAAGCACTTTCCCTGAGGGAGTGGAGGCACCCTCAGTTCCCTGCAGCTGAATTCTGTGATTGTGGTAGGTGCCCGACCTGGGTGCTAGAAATTACAACTCCAGTCCTCTGCAAGAGCAGCCAGTGCTCCTAACTGCTCAGTCACCCAGTCCACAGACACTCTTTATGTATGTAAGCTCACACACAGGGCCTGAGGCTACAGCAAAGCCTGGGCTTCAATCCCTGTTGTTGTTGTTGTTTAAAAAGCCCAGGCTATGGTGGCACACTCCTTTAATCTCAGCACTCAGGAAGAAGAGGCAGGCAGATCTCTGAGTTCCAGGCCAGCCTGATCTACAGAGTGAGTTCCAGGTCAGCCAGGACTGCTTGTGGCACAGTGGCTGTTACCTAGAAGTTTAACACTTAGGAGGCTGGGGCAAAAGGCTCACCAGTAGTTTGGGACCAGTTTCAAAATAAATAAATAGCCACATAAACCAACTAACCAGTCATGGATAATAAACCTGTGTGTAAGCTCAGATGCACTACTTGAGGGATGTATAAATGAACTCAGGTGAGTACACACACTGGCACTCCAGGTCGGTGTGGACACCTCACTCACGCGTGCATACGTAGATGGGCAAGCAAGCAGCCATGGCTAGGGAGAGGCTCCTTTAGCTTGTCTCATGCCTCTGCATAAAAGCAAGTCAAATCAGGGATTTACCCTGTGCAGGAGGAAGGCAATGGAGGAATCCACACAGCTTTCAAGATGTATTGTCCCCAACCTCCCTTCTGAGGGTCCACATCTAGAACCTCCTCCAAGCTTTCCCCAAGTCTTCAGACAGCCAAAGGGACCCCGTGAGTATTTTCTAAAGAAAAAGAGCTCCTGACTGCCGCTCGGCTCCAATCTCCTTATCTCTGGGCCCAACATCATAAGGTGCTGTGTTCTCTTGAGCATCACTAAGGTTTCTATTTTGACATCGGATGCTAGTTGGCTGTGTGGTGCTGGACAAGCTGCTAAGCCCTTCTGTGCCTCTCCACATCTGTACAAGAAGAACCAAAGGCTTCGGGTAGACAATCCTTTCAAGTCTGTCCCGAGGAAGCCACTGACCCCTTTACAGATGTGCTCTACTCAGATGCACATCTGGGAGCGTTATCAGCTGTAAAGACACCGACTGGAACACCACAGTGGAATGGCCACACCTAGTATCAGGCTCAATGCCTTGCTGAATAAAGGAAGTTCAAGTCCAGATGGAAAGCAGGGAGCTTCGAGCTGGAGCAGTTCCTGCTTGGGCAGTGTGGAAGCCTGCACCTCCGCACCTTGTGTGTGTGTGTGTGTGTGTGTGTGTGTG
>NC_034595.1:84101883-84147221 GCF_900095145.1 Mus pahari | reverse complement strand
GAGAGAGAGAGAGAGAGAGAGAGAGAGAGAGAGAGAGAGAGAGAGAGAGAGAGAGAGGGTGAGTACTGGGTGGGGCACACACTAGGGCAACTAGGGCAGGGCGGGAGTGGTTGCTTGCTGGAATGGGAGGGTATCTGCCCTGCTGTCACACAGGAGGGCAATTCTACTTGGATTGCTCAGGCAGTTCAGGCTTTCTGTGTCCTTAAGCCTGAAGAGCTTCCTCCAGGGGCCCCACACCCTGGGCCTGGGGGAAGGGAGGCCCAGAACTTGCTCTGGATTCCATAATCTAGGTGAGAACTGGTTGCCAATCACCCCGAGCAGCACTTCAGGAAATGGTGCCAAGCTGCCCTGGTGGAAAGGTGGCCAGGAGGGGGCAGTGAGCAGCTGGCCGAGGCAGCCAGCCAGCGCCATGGCTCAGGAGGCCTCTTAGATGTTCTTGCAATTCAGCCTGCTCCTGTTGCTGTGTGCCGACTTGTGTCCTTGTTTTGCATGAGAGCAGAGCTCTGTACAAAATGTCTACGTGTGTTTTCTGGGCCTGGACTGTAGGCTACTTATAGACGAATGTGTGTAAGTGAACCTGTGCATGTGTGAACAGGGCAGGGTGTACCTGCGTGGAGCTCAGACATAGGGAACCTGTGTTGTTCCCAAGTAGTCAAGGGTACAGGCTCCTTCCGCCCCAAAAGGTCAAAGATGGCTGGAGCCTCAGTCAAGCTTGCTTGACTCCAAAGAACAAAAATACCCTCACCTGTTAGTGCACCTGTAAACCTGAGCACTGGCGGGGTAGGAGAGGCAGATAAGACCTTGGAGCAGAAACCTTAGACACTGGCACTCCTCAGCCTGCTGCGGGGTGGATTGTTGAGCAGTGTAAATGGCATAGCAGGGTTAGGCAGCTCAAAGCACCTCTCTTGTCCACCAGGGACCTCGCACACTTATCATGTGCTGCCTATAGCAGGTAGTGGGCGCTCCATAAATGTTCATTTTCCCCTAGTTCCAGGAGATGAAGCGACTCGCACAGGGTCAGGGCTTCCTTCCGAGTGGCAGCAGTGGAGACAGCATCCAGGCACAGGCCTCCGGTTTCCCAGAACCACACTCCTTCCCTCCCGTTCCAAGGACGGCTCCGACACCATTTTGTCTTCTGCCAGGGCGGGCGTCTGGCTGCCTGTCAGTCACCAGCTCTGGCGGCCAAGTGCTGACTAAACACAGGCCGCGCGGGAGGGGAGCGAGGGGTTCTGTGCCCCCTCCCCGGCACCCCACCTCCAGCGATGAGCTCAGAGTGGCTGGCGTAGCACTTGCTGACAATTCAAAAACTTCTGCCCCCTCTCCCATGATGCCCGTGGGTGACTCTGTGAACAGCAGGCGTGGTGACCCACGGCCCATGGCGCCCCAGACTCTGTTCCCTGTCGTCTCCCCAGGCCACCCCACTGTGTCTACTGGGCCCGGATCTGGGTGTCTGCTCATAAATTACTCCCGGGGACAGTAACGCACAGCAGCTGTGCTTCCAACAACCGTTGCTTCCTGGGTAGGTCATTTTGGGGGGGGTCAGAATGCAAACCCAGCCCCTCAGTCTTCCTCAGGCAGGCAAGAGATAAGGCTTGGAGCAATCCAAAACCTTTTTATCGGATTCCATTGTGAACGGTTCTATTTAAGGTAAGTTGCTTGGGTCTGTGAGGCAGACAAGATGCCGGCCAGATGTTGGGAGGCAGCATCAGCATTCAGTGTGCGCCTCTCCTGCCTGGTGCAAGGAGCTGTGGGCAGCCAGCTCTAGGGCTGTCCTCACAGAAGGGGACCTGTGCCTACAAACTAGCCAGAGGCCTCCTGCCTTTGAAGCCCACCCGTGCTGGACCCCTTACAGAGTCCCTCACCCACCTGTGGCCTTCAGAGTTGCTTACAATCCCTTCTCCCACGATACACACACACACACACACCCCAGGTGACTGAATGACTACAAAGACTTTATCAGATTATTGAAAAGGTTGGCATTTAAAGTATCCATGCGCATATATACGAGTTACACGGAGCCTTCAGGTTATGGGAGCACACATGTGGTACACACTGAGCCTGGCAGGGAAGCAAGTGAAACCAGGCTTGAAACAACAACAACCAAATGTGATGTCCTAGCCAGGCACGGCTGAGGCAGGGGCCAGGAGTTTAAGGCCATCTTCAGCTATATAGTAAGGTCAAGGCCCGCATGGTCTACCCGAAACCCTATCTAAAAATAAGAAATAAATAAAAAATTGTGGGGCGTGGCTTCACTCCACTGCCCAGGTCCCCCCTCCCAACCTTTGGGAGGAAAGGGCCTATTTTTAGACAGTATTCTCTCTATGCATTAGCTCGCAGAAATCTTGATATGGGAATCACCAAGAACCTATTGGACTATGATGTCCTTATAAACATATTCATATCAGAGAGAACAAGGCACTTTGGGGACATGACAGCTTTCTCTCCGATGTGTACATCATTCTAGGCACAAAGTAAAAACTGGTTAGTTTCTCAAGTCAGTTAACTGAATAAAGTTAATACAGGAACAGAACTGTTCTCAGCCATCACTGAGGCCCCAGGAAAGTGAATGAGGCAGGAAGCACAGGAGAAGCATTTCTCTGTGTAACACCTGGTCCCAGGTTGAATGGGCACCAGCCAAGCTCAAAGCTTAATCCTCCCTCCCCCAGAGGCTGACGAGTCTGAGTTGGAGAGCCTGGCCCTGGCACGGTGCTTCCCTCCCCAGGCCCTGAGGTCAAGTAAGGGGCTGCAGCAGGGGGCAGTGCTAGTGCAGAACAGGGACACGCTGGGAATGCTTAAGCAGGGTCACCAAAGCCACAGAGACCTCAATCTGTCCAAGCTGGCGCTATAGAGTCAGAGGATCGGCGCCACGGGAAGAGATTTCACATTAGCCCTGACAACACCGCCTCAGCTCTGCGGTGACATTGGCCAGGGTCGTTTCTGAGGGCGCTCGAGCTTCCACTGGAGAGGAGCTGCAGCTTGGGCCAGCTGCTCTGAGCCTCCAAGGGATCCCCCACCCCCTCCCCTGGAATGAAATCATCTCACAACCAAGGCAAAGCTACAAGTCACTTCTGACACTAGCAATTGCAAGCTGGGCCCCTGGGCTCCAGGAATGGGGGCAGCCCCCTTGGGCCAGGCAGACTGGGAAGGGACGTGGCTCTTTGGCCTCAGCGCTTAAGAGTCCTTATGGGCCACTGCTTTATAGTCTTACCAGCCTCAGCCCAGTTTAAATAGTCACTAAACTTAGTATTCTAGCTTCCAGGATTCCACAAACACACCCACCTGCACTGGGTCCTTTATTATTTTAAAGGGCTCTGGGTTTAAAGAAGCATGTTTTTAAAAAAAAATTTTTTTTAGGGGGTACACATATGCCTAAGTAAAGCCTAGAGGACCCCTCAGCTGACTGGGTCCCCAGCCCCCCAAGCTGAGGAGGCTCTGCGAGGCCGGCTGCTACAAAGCGCAGAGCTTGGCTGCATGGATTTTAATGAGAGCGTCAGGCGGAGCTGTGCTGTTGCTCTCCGGGACTTGCAGATCATTACCAAACCAGCTGTAGGATGAGAACACAGCACATCGAAACCCTAGGAGGTCACTGAGCTAATGATCTAATCCTACCTTCCGCAGACAGGGCCCCTCCCCATCTCCTCCCGCCCCCAGTCTTTCCTGGTGGACTCTGTCCATTCCAGAAGCCAGGCCAATACCGCCCCTTCAAGGTCGGAACAGAACCATAGTGAGCTGCTTTGGCTCCCCTTTCTCGGAGAGCAGGAGGGGAGTAATTTAGTAAAAACCATTAGGCCCAAACCCTGGCCTGGCCAGGCCCCAGGACTTCTATTTGGAAGGACCACTGCCCTCCCCAGCCTTTCCAGCCCCGCTGGGCTGCAGCCAGGGTACCATCAACAGCCATTTTAAGGTTCTGATGAAAGCACCTTCAGCTTCTAAGGCACGAGGTGGGAAACATGCACAGCATGGAGTTGACTGCCAAACCCTGTGCCAGACACTGGATTGGGGGGTGGGGGCATGGACACACGGGGACACAGAGCACTCTGGAGTAGCCACAGCAGGAGGGCCTGCTGGCACCTGGTGCTTAGCCCCTACCTCTGAGTTCAAGAAAGGAGGCAGAGGGGAGGAACCCAGCAAGTGCAGGCGGCACAGCCATGATTGCACTCTCCTCAAGCCGGAGGGTTTATGAGGGCTTTGGCAATTACTGCAACCATTTGCTGCGCTGGGTAGAGACAGATCCTGTTGCTCTGTGTTTCAGGCTCTGAAGCCGGAGAAGCCGATTTCAGCACCAGAGCCACACAATAGTTGGGGCAGAAGAGAAGAAACCTTGCTGTTGGCCAGAGCTGCTCAGTTTTTTTCCTGAATAATAGCACCCGTGTATTAGTTCTGGGAAGGGAGGTAAGGGGGGTTGGGTCAGCATCACCATGCACTGCAAGGTGGCGAGGCAGGAAGACCCTGTGACCTTCTGCCTCTCAGCCTTCTCCATGGCTGCCAGGCCCCCCCAGGCAGGTACCTGCAGCGGCTGCCAGGCTGAGGGACTGAAGTTTCTACAGCTGGCACAACCTCTGCTTAAATTGAGGAAACAAAAGGGGGAGGGAGCTGCGGTGAACTGCAAGCGGCACCTGCCAAGGCTGGCTGCCCCACAGCTCCTCTCTACTCTGCCTCCCCAGCACAGCTCCCATGCCACATGACTGGCTGCAGACAGAAAGGGGAAATAAACGGTTACCAGAGAGGCTGCAGTTAAAGCTGCACTGGAGAGGCCCCGGCACAGGCTGTGAACCCTTGAAATGCAAGCCCGGCATTCGGGAGCTCTGGGGTAGAAGGGAGCCAGGCTACTCTGCCCAGACTCCACCAGGTGCCCATTATTTGGTCCCAGGAAACACAGCTGACTTGGAAACAGGAAGCCTGGGCTCTAGTTCTATCACTATCTGTGTGACCTTGAGGGAGTCACTTCTCATCTTGGCCTCAGCATCCTGAACGGGCAGGACCCAAGGTGTTCCATTCTCTTCCAGTCCTGCGGTGCCACATCTTCAAGTTTTGCTCCTGACAGTCAGCGGAGGCCCAGGTCCCTGAGTGTCAGGGCTAGTTTGGTCATGAATATCAGGTTAAAACTGGGCTGTGCAGTCTTAAGGCACCTGGGGTGAGGAGGGGCATCCAAAGGACACCCAAACCCCACACTCACCAAGAGAGAGCATGGGAGGAAGGCCACACCCTCAGTCTTGAGAAGGGCATCACCTGGGAGACAGTCTTTAGGGGACCGATGCCTTCTGGAACAAAGGCATCGAGGCAGAGCTAACAGAAGCAAGCCTACCTGCTGCCGAAGGCTGAGTGTGGGGCAGGGGTGTGCCAGTCTACTTGCCAGGGCACAGAAAAGGGACCACCTGTGCCCACAACAGGCTGTACCCACTGCTGTGAGACAGGAGGTGGATAACAGTATTTGAAGTAGCTAAATGAAAGGGTTTTGAGGAAGGCCATGGGTTAAAATGGCTAACAGGGGAAGGCACTATCTCCAGTTGAAACCCAAGCAAAGGGATCTGCTAAGGGCTTTTCCTTCCTGTCAATAGATAACGGTCACTTGAGGGAAAGATGGATCAGCTCAGCTGTGGACCCTCAGGAGCCCGCAGGCAGGAACAGGGAAGAAGTACATGGTCATTTGAAGGAAGCACTCACAGATCTTTGGCTTTGTCCCTTGCTTTCTTCCTCCATGAGACTGCTACAGTCTGTATGGAGGAAGGCAGGTGGAAGGACTAGAAAGAGGAATGTGGGCAGCAGGTGGAGTTAATCCGACCAATCATCTTCATCAAATTCAGAAGAATCATCTTCCGAGTCGCTGTACTCAACAGCAATCCGACGGGACAGGATGGTGGCCACGTCATTGCCCACCACATCACGCTTCTCTTGTTCCCGTTGCTCTTCAACCCTTCGCAGCTGAAAGCCTGGCGGGAGAGGAGTGGGTTAGGAAGCACAGCCCAGTCCCACAACCCTCTGGGACTGAGTATGCTCAGGACAGAGAAAGATGGATTCCTGAAGAAGCAAGGAAAAAAAAAAAGGAAAGACAGGTCCTATGGAACCAGCATCTCTGAGTTGTGGGCATCCCTGAAAGGAAGCCCGCTGTTCTTCCTGGCTGTGAGCATTCTGAAGGTAGAGTACCACCATCAGGCAAGTCCTCGGTCCTAGCTACAGTGCGGCTGGGAGGGTTACCAACACAACAAACCACACCTAACCCCCCAGACCAAACCTGATCCCAATGAGTGACAGAAGGGGGGGGAGGGGGGAAGGAGGGAGGGAAGGGGAAGATTGGTGAAGGAGGGAGGGAAGTTGGTGGCTGGAAGAAGAGAAGGGAAGGAGAGAAAAGAAAAAGATAGGAAGACATGGGAGCAAGTGGGGAGGGATGAGAGAGTGGAGGAGGAGGACACAGACAGCGGAGCAGAGAAGACAGCTGCGACCGAGTCTGGCTGAAAAGTTGGCCGACGGGACAGTGACTCATTTTCATCTGGGGATCTTTTCCCAAGAAAATGTATGTAAACAAATATAACATGATCACTTCAAGGAATTCTAGGGTCCCAGATTAAAAAATAATTCACTATCAACAAATACAGAAAGATCACTGAATCCCAGTATCTTTAAGGGACGTCCCACCCTGACCTGGAGGTCTAATCCCTCAGCTGTCTGAGAAAGCCGTTCCCTTGAAAGGGTCAAGATCCTGCCCTAGCATCTCAGCTAAGGGTGCGTGTCCTCAGACCCAACCCTGGCTTTACCTTGGCGGATGGCAGAAAGCAGGTCACTACGCGCGTCACTCACAGCAGGCAATGAAGACTTGGGCTTGGTGGCCTCAGAAAGAGGTGGTGGTGGTGCAGCAGGCTGGCCATCAGCACCACTGAAGGGGAGAGGTGGGGGCCCTGGAGGGGGAGGGGGAGGAGGCGGCGGCGGAGCACCTCCAGATGGTTGGGACAAGGGAGGTGGTGGCATTGGGTAGTCAGCTGCTGGTGGTGGGGGAGGTGGGGGAGGAGCAGCAAAATCAGGGTGAGGAGGGAAAGATGGAGGTGATGGAGGTGGAGGGGTCCCAGGAGACCCGAATCCTATAGATGGTAGTGGAGGTGGCACACTCATGGGAGGTGGAGGTGGAGGGGCAGGTGGAGGAGCGAAGCCAGGCTTGGGACCTGGTGGCGAGCTCAGAGGAGGAGCTGGGGGTGGGTGGCTTGGGCTGACCATGCTGGTTCTTTTGGGTCCAGCCAAGACAGATCCTCTTTGGTTTTCCACAGGGTAGCTGAAAGGTCAGAGGGACAAGATTTACCATCACAACCACAGTGCCAACCCCTGCCCAGAGGCAGGCTCTTCTATAAGCTCAGGCCCTTCTTAGTTGACTCCCATTTCACTCTGCCTCAGACAGATGGAAATGGCCAAAACAGATCACCAAGGAATGAGCAGCACTGTGGGGAACCTTCCAGTAGAAGGGCAATACGACTGGAGACTGAAGGAGACGACTGAGCACCCTGTCAGGAAGACTGGCAGGGATAGCTGTTCAGGTCCCCTTTAATCTTTTCAGGAGACGGTTCCTTGAACCCTGCTGGAGAGTGTCCCATGGGTGGCTGTCAGTGTAAACCTCTAGCTAGACCTAAATACATACAAGAAAGAGCTAGAATAAAAATTCAAGCCCTCGTCATCCACTGGGTTCTGTTTCTTACTCTATGAATGCTACTGAATTTGGTAGGGGCAAATGTCCACTTGGAGTTGGAGACAGGGCCTTCTTATGTAGTCTAGGCGGGCCTAGAACACATGACATTCTCCTGCCTTAGCCTCCCAAGTACTAAAAATTATGGGCTTGAACTAACACACCCAGCTTTGTTTGTTTGCTTGAGACAGGGTCTCACTATGTAGATCTGGCTGGCCTCAACTCACAGAAATTGGCCTGCTTCTGCCTCCCGATGCTGAGATTAAAGGCATGAACCACAACTCCCAACTCCTGGCTAACTCTTGACCCAGGTTTGAAAGAGAGTGAAGGTTTACTTTAGGGGTCAGATCTGTGCGGTTCCAACTTCAAGATCTCAGGTTACAATGTGAAGAGAGGTTTTCTTGTAAACCTTCGCACCTGCCCTGCACTGAGATCTACTGCTTAGAAAAGCTGCTGAGATGGCTCAGCAGGTAAGAGCACTGACTGCTCTTCCGAAGGTCCTGAGTTCAAATCCCAGCAACCACATGGTGGCTTATAACCATCCTTAACAAGATCTGACGCCCTCTTCTGGAGTGTCTGAAGACAGCTACAGTGTACTTACATATAATAAATAAATACATCTTTAAAAAAAAAAAAAAGAATGAGGAGAGAGGAAGAGGCCAGCACCATTTCAGTCTCAAGGGTCCTTCACCATCAGCCACTAATTAGGCAGAGTCCAGGGGGAAGAGCGCCTCGAAGGCCCTGGGCACAGAGAGGGAAGAGGGACCGGGAGGACAGAGAAGGCTGAACAATCCTCAGACCCCTTCCCGCCACCATGGGCAATCCTTTGTACACATCTGTCAAAGACCCCAATGCACACACACTCAAAAGGACAGACTGGAAGTCACATAGTCTGTATTTCCCTTTCCCTTGGAGTGCTGTCCCTCACCCACTGCCACTATGCAGTCCTGACTGGCCTTAAATCTGTTATCCTTCTGCCCCCAAGTGCTGGGATGACTTGTGTTGGCCAGCACACTTGGCTCATGCTTTAGGGTACACTGGGTGAGCTGAAGCAGCTGTCTACGAGGTCTCCCCACCTCCTGCCTCTCGCCTTTATGAAAGCTGACGTGTACCTAATATGGGGTAACAACAACTCTGCCAGTACTTCATAAATGGTATTCCTATCTGCACACTCTTTTTTTGTTTTTGTTTGTTTTTTTTTTTTGAGACGGAGTTTCTCTGTATAGCCCTGGCTGTCCTTGAACTCAGAAATCCGCCTGCCTCTGCCTCCCAAGTGCTGGGATTAAAGGCGTGCGCCACCACGCCCGGCTCTTACTTAGTTCTTGAGTCCTTTACTACCCAGGATGGATGGAAGAGGTTCTACCATTTACCTGAATTCTGCTGGTGGGGGAGGTAAGTTGTCTTCAGAGAATGAAGGGGAGGGTGAGGAGGCAGAGTCCGACTGTGGAGGTGGTGGGTAGCTGGCTGCATCCACATTTTCAACAGAGCCAATGCTGCCATTCTGGTACACCAAGGAGGACGAATACCTGGTGACATACCAATGTCAAAGTTGTCTTTTAAAGAATCTAGTTCCATCCAAAGTACCCAAACGTGTTTAAACATACAGAGCTTGGGTGCTATCTCTTTTCTTATTAAAAGTTGCCACATAAGTGCATTTGACACAAAGATTATTAGGGTGGAGCAAAATAAGGAGATTCCCCATGTGTTTCCTGTTACACCAAAATTATACTTTAGGCTAGGTATGGTGGTATGTGACTTTAGTCTCAGCACAACGGAAACAAAGATAGGTAAGCTTTGGGACTTTGAGGCCACCCTAAGTTCCATGCCAGCCAGGGCCATACAGTGAGTGAGATCTTGTCTATTTAAGAAGACAAAGAATGAAGCCAAACCCCACAGGTTAGTTACAAACACGTTGACTGGCAGCCTGATTCTGAGGTAGACAAGTCCCTGGAATGTGAAAGGATAAAAAGGATTTGACTGCAGAAGTAAGCCAAGGAGGAGTGCAGGTTGCCATCAGGCAGTCATGACGGTCTCTACCTCGTCCTTTATCACATGAGCTGCTGCTTAAAGCAAGATGCTAAAAGCCTGGCAGCGGTGGCAAACACCTTTAATTCCAGAACTCAGGAGGCAGAAGCAGGTGATAGCTGAGTTCAAGGTCAGCTTGGTCTACACAGTGAGTTCTAGGACAGCCAAGGCTACACAGAGAAACCCTATCTTGAAAATAATGAAAGAAAGGGGGCCAGGCATGGTGGCGCACGCCTTTAATCCCAGCACTCGGGAGGCAGAGGCAGGTGGATTTCTGAGTTCGAGACCAGTCTGGTCTACAGAGTGAGTTCCAGGACAGCCAGGGCTACACAGAGAAACCCTGTCTCGAAAAAACAAAAAGAAAGGGGGAAAAAATAAGCATTGTTTTAGAGCTGGCTGCATGGAAACCCATTCCTCAGCGCCTTAGGCCCTGGGTGAACTGGCTCTGGATGAACACCAAACCTTCACACGAGGCAGGAAGCTTCCATACTAGCTCAAGCCCATGGACACCAACTAGTAAAGCTGGGCCGCCCTGCCCCCTCTTCCTCTCCTCTCTGCCACTGCTGGGTCCTACAGAGCTCACCTAACAGGTCCCAGGATCAGAATTGTGGGCATGTAAATAAGTCAGATAACAGAGCCTAGCCATACGGCCAACTCCAAACCTTCAGGAGGTGGGGGGATAGGGGTGGAGGGAAGCCTCAAAATCAGACATACACTTTTGACAGTTGGCATTTATGGCCATAGGAGTCACTAATCCTATGCCATATGCCTATCAAAACAGGATGGGACTGTGGAACAAAATAGACCCTTACTGGACAGTGAGATCAATGAAGGCCCCTTTAGCACTGGTTTTTCTGTAGAAAGGTTCATTTCCACCATCTTCCTCATGCTTATGAAACAAATCACCGAATCCAGGAAGAACAAGTGTCACATGTGTCAAGATTTCCATGGTAGTTACTCTAAAATCAAGAGCTCTTCCCTTTTATTAGTACTCAGCGCCCAGCATGGGCTGTGTGCACATCTCTGACTGCCAGGTGCAATGAATTTAGAGGAAAAGCCAGGGTGACTCTCACACCAGGTAGTCATGGTGACTTGACTTTGAATGTCACAGGGGTCAGACATCAGGATAAGCATCAAACCAGGTTTTAAAACCATTCTGCCTCTTTAAACCTCAAGTATGATTTGTTATTGGGAAATGGGTCAGGAAGCCATCTCCCACTTCTTCAGAGAGATATATTTGCCTCCACAGTGGCCCCGCAACCTTCCCCATACTGACTCTGAGGTCTGCATTCAGTCCTTTGGCTACCCCTCTTCCAAGACTGGCTGAGAATTCGCTCTGGGAACCTGCACAGCTCACCTGCTCTGCACCTCCTGTGCCCAGCCCAGCTCTTCAACACGACCTTCATGTGTGCTCAGGAGGCAGAGGGCTTCCAAGACCACTTCCCTTGCTTTTCCAATCTTTCCTCTGAGACCTTTAGGTATACTGGTTTCTGCCAGAGTATCATCATTAGAAGCCATGGCCTTCCCTTTCAGACCAGCCTAGCCACCTCACTGAAGTCTCTTGACTGATTTAGAAATTGTAATCACCAGATGGATGCTTCTAAAAGTAATTGATGAACGGTGTCTTAGCCTAAACCCTACAGCAGACTTCAGATGGTGGGAAAGGCACCATGCCAGAGCCTTTTGTCCTGAGGTCCTAGCTGCTCCAGAGAATGCTATACCGCATCACCTACCCAGAAGGCCCCAGCTTCTCCTTGGACTCTACAAATTCTTGTCCCATTTTCATCTTCTCCCACTCCTCCTTGCGTGTCTTGATTTTACGTGGGTTCACATTCCCTCTATTTGGATTATCTTTCTTTTCTTTCTATAATGAAAAGGAACAGAAAAGCCTTTGTAAAACATTTTCCAAAGTGCTTCATTAAAATTCTACCCATCTTCATGGACACACACTCGAGATGATTCGCCTAGACAACACAGGTTAACAGCAGACTTTGCAGAATTGCCAGGTCTGTAGTGACCTAGGCCGCCCAACTCACAGCAGCTCCCAGGCAGAGCATTTGCTGAGGCGCACACACAAGCACCTCTGACAGGAAACAGCAGCTACCTCTGGGGGAATTGTTTCACATCTTTAAGTGGCTCTAATTGTTAGGAAGTTAGTAAACAGTTATTTGTTATTTGCCGTGCCACAAAGGTCAGTCAACGGTGAAGACTGACAGCTCCAGAGACCTGGAGCAGATAGAAGGAAACAGTTAAAAACAAAACAAAACAACCAATGAAGGATTTTCCAGCTCCTGCAGCCGCACTAGCCTCTGGCACTCTCCTGGGTCTGCTGACAGCCATGCTAATGGGAGTGCCAGGTCAAAACTGGCAAGTCACACAGTACCAGGAGCCTAAAGAGAGCGACGCATCACCACAAACCAGGCAACCCTGGCCCCGCCCACCGGCAGTGAAGGGTTAACCTGGTGCTTGTCTGAGAAAAACTGTGCTGGATGGGACCAGGCTAGGTGGGTGTCCAGCGGAGTTGGGTGCAGAGTGCAAGAAAAATAACTGGTGAACAGAAAGGTCCACTTCTAAAGCTCTGCTCAAATATTCTCAGTTTTACATAGTGCCAGGGAACACACGTATTTTTGGTGTGATTTATACTTTCATCTTGGTGGTATTTGGTGTGGACACACTCTTTTTTTTTTTTTTTAAAGAGTTTTACCTGGCACCCGAGCAAGCGGTCACTTGGAATGACTTCACATAAGACCGGCTTCCTTTTTATCCCCCCTCTACAACAGTGCCTACTGATGTGTAGCAGAGGCCCCTTCCCCTCACCCGATGCTTTCTCTTCTCTTTCATGATATCCTTGGTGTCCTGCAGCATCTTCTCCTTCCAAAGATCAAAGAAGTATGAGGGGTTGGTGTAGAATTTGAGCGCCTCTTTTCCATCATCCCTGGGATAAAAATGAAGACAAGTAGCTGTCAGTAGAGAGATGAGCTCCCAACCAAATCCAGTATTCCAAACACCAACCAGTTAGCAGTTTTTACACTAAGGAGTCAGGACGCCTTCGAATCAATTGTATGTTTCTGCTCCCACACCAGACTCTCAATGGCCCTAACTCCTTACAACCCTTGGCCATACCTTCAGTTCTCATGCAGGAATCTGCACTGTCAGGGCAGGAACAGGCAGATGGGCAGGAATTCTGATGATTTCTAATCACCTGCACAGTCGACCATGACAGAGATATCTGAATACTGTCTATCTCTAAGGAGACTTCTGCTGTTGGTTCCTCTTCCCTACCCAGTCCCCAGGACTCTGTAGAAAGCACTAAGGTCTTTTCTTTTCTTTTTAAAGATTTTATTATTATACATAAGTACACTGTAGCTGACTTCAGATACACCAGAAGAGGGTGTCAGATCTCATTATTGGGGGGTTGTGAGCCACCATGTGGTTGCTGGAATTTGAACTCAGGACCTTCAGAAGAGCAGTCGATGCGCTTACCCACTGAGCCATCTCCCCAGCCCCAGGTCTTTTCTACCTAAGTGTCTCTGTGTACAGTTGCTCTTCTCCACACAGATAAGGAACTAAGCACACTGCTACTTCCTGCTCTCTTGTCCAGTGTTACTGCAAGAAGACCCACCGACACAAGCGGCCAGCTGTTTTAAAACCACAAGATCCATCGGGAGGCAGGGGCTGGCGGATCTCTGAGTTCAAGGCCACAGGGGTGGGGAGATAGAGATAGACTGAGAGAGATACAGGACGCCAGGACTACACAGAGAAACTCTGTCTCAAACAACAAAAGACCACAAGGTCTTAGTGGGTGTGGCAATCCACAGTACAGAGTGAGGTACTAAGTAAGAACTATTGGCCATACTCCATGGTCCTGACTAGAATCTCCTACTTCGGTGTGATGAAACTTCCACTGTTCAGAAAGTATGTGCTTCAGGGTACAGGATTATTGTTCTTCTAAAATAAAACCTGGAAGCCAGGAGTGGTGGTGCACGTCTATAGTCCTGGCACTCAAAAGACAGAGAGAGAAGCATCAGATGTTCAAGGCCAGCCTACACTATGTGGAGAGAACATGTCACACACAAAACATTTTAAAGGATGATCTGAAGACAGCATGGTGTACACACAAGCTCTAGGATACCCGGGATTACATAAAGACCCAATCTCTACCACAAAAAAAAAAAAAAAAAAGCAAACCAACCAACCAACCAACCAACCAACCAACCAACCAAAACTTCTGAAAGACAATTCTACCCCTTGCCTTTCAAACTCCAAAGGCACGTCTAGATCAACCACCACCGAGGCACGGGTGTCTAGACCAATCATTAGTGGTTCCTTTTAAAACATGCTTTAGATTTATTTTATTTTCATTTAATATATGTGTATGTGTGTCTCTGTGCACATATGTGTGTGGATGCTCATAAAGGCCAGAAGGGGGTGTAAGAGCACCTGAAGCCAGTTACTGACGGTTGTGAATTGTCTGTTCTAAGTGCTGGGAACTGAACTTGCAAGAGCAGCAGGCTCTTAAGGGTTGCACTTTCTCCAGGCCCTGACAGTAACATTTTTATGTTAACCATATCTTGCTCTGAGTTAGAAACACCACTGCTTGTTTCTGTTAGGCCAAGTCCAGATAACTGAAAGGAAGGAGGTACTAATTCTGGCAGTATTAGTATCTAAAAAAATACAGTTTCCAGAAAGATGAAATATCTCAATATCATCTGTCAATCCTATCCCACCATACAAACACTGTGTCATATCACTTTCAGTACTATGAGGTATGTCAACCCTTTCTGTCACACAACACTATCTCCCAAACTCAATCAGACTAAAGAGTGACAGCCCGGGGTCAAGCAAGACTCTGTATCCTAGTAACAAAAGGCAGATATTCTTCTTGATCTCTGTGAGACTCTACCAAGCTCCTATTTGGGGCTCTCTGGACAGACCAGTGTCCCTGAATTCACAGAGGCACACACACACTGCTTTTCAGAGTACCCATGTCTGACAGCCAGCACCCACGCCTAGCTACCTGTAACTACTTCTTATGGAGACAAGCAAGATAAATATTCCCTTTCTACTTCTGCTCAGTTGATGATGACAACATTAGCAAATCACCAGAGGGGAGGACTCGGTTGTCTTTAAGCCTACCATCTTCCTTTTCCATGTCTACCTACAGCAGGGCAGGTCCTTGCAGAAGAAACCATCCAAAGGATGTTCAAAATGAAGGGACCGGCACTTACGTGGAAGGACACCAATACTCCCCCACACTGTGCCCCGCACCCCCCACCCAGCCTACAGCAGCCAGTATGAGGCCGGTCCCACTAACTTGCCCAAACATCTGGTAATTTAGAGTTTTCTGAGAAAGTGGAAACCCGGGTAGAATGTGGCCCTTGGGAATCTGTGTGCAGGACTGCCTGCTAACAAGTCCTCTTGCTTCTGTAATAACTAAATTCCTTGGATGGAATCCAGATGGACTTGCTTTTCCCAAATTAAACTTTGCAGCATCAATGGTCCAGCAAACTTTCAGTATATAGCAGATGCAGCATGACTTTCAGAGACCAAGCAGGAGTGAACTGTCTTTGCTGGGGTGGATAGGAAGTTCAATAGTGTTCTCTGATATAAATATTATCTTTAGGGATTTTAGACAATGTAGTTTTTAATCACACACGCACACACACACACACACACCAGTTACCTGTAAGGACTTAGATTGTTAAGAGGGGGAGGAGCGTCACAGCTGTTATAGGTTTCTAAGACAGGCACTGGAAGAGAGTTTCTGTCAAAGAGCTTCTGGTCTTGGGTGGTGGAGCTTCTGAAGGCCTTTCGAGTGTTGATTCCTTGTAGTGACACTGAGAGAAGATGGAAGGTGTTAGAAAATGGACGACAGGCTATTTGAGCAAACACTGAGTCACACAGTCGGAGACGCCTCAGCTGCTGCCTTTCTTGGCTGCAGACGGCTGCAGCCAGGTTTTTTTTTTTTCCTTCCCCCTCTGGGGAAGCCCCACGAGGCTGTCAGCAGCCCAGCCATTTCATGACTGAACAGATGAAGCAACACAAAGGTTTACTATGTGGCCAGATCTTGAAGGCCTCTCCTTAGGTGGAATGAATCTTCCAAGTACTTTTATGGTAGCAAAATACCATTGAGGGAAGGAACCGTGAGAGCAGGGGGATTGGGGAATGGAAGGAAGGGAGTGTGGTGTGTGGTAAAGGGAAAAAGGTTTCTTTACACCTCCTAGGCTTATGTCACTTCCAAGCAGCCGTGTATCAGTCTCTCTGATCTTTCCTCTCGGGCACTGCTCAGCAGAGCCTGCAGCTCCGGCTAAGCTCCCTTACCTTCTTCTTCCTTAGGATCCAGCTGAGTGACTTTAACTTGTACTCGGTCAACCCGCTCAGCAAGGGAGTTTACTCGGGAGGCAAAGGCACTTGCCTGAGTACAAATCTCTCCAAAAATGTCCTCTGCATACTTACCTAGAAAGAGCGAACAGAGCAAGTCACTAGTGCACAGGAGTGAGAGGAACCAGCCCAAAGAGTGTATCGTCCACCAAACACATACACACGCTTGTTCTTGGAGTAAGGACAGTCAGTCTTCATAGCCTGGTCACTCTGTGCGTATATAGCCCATAACTAACAGAACCCTTTTGGCAAATTCTGAACAAACATGAAATTCAAAGCAGGTTCAACAAAATCAAAAGGTGCAATGTCAACAAGTTAGTCCCGGAAGAGCAGACAGTATACGCAAACATTTGCCCTTGGCTCTCGGCCCCTCCTATTCTGTAAAGCACCTTGTAAAATGGCTCTGAGAGCAGCCTGGGAGTTAGAGCAACAACCAGGCGTCCATGCTTAATACACTAAATTACTTCCTCAGTTGAATTTCAAAAGCCCACTGAAAACCAAGATGTGGGTATCTCTAAGGGGCCTGAATTTCCCCGCCCCACACAGAGATGCCAAACTTCTTCTAAGGGTGAAAAGGTCACCTTACATTCTCTAACCCACAGCTTTCAAAGTCTTGGCTCCAGGTTACAATCCTTCAAATCTACACCCCAGGGAACAAGCGAAAAGCTGAGATGTTCAAGCCCTCCCTGAAAAACAAGACACCACTGGTCTTTTTCCACGGGCTCTCACTTTTTAGAATAAGAAAAGAGTTCTGTACTTTCAACCCTGAATGCAAGGAGAATTTGTAGCCAAAGAAACAGCAATGTGGAATACCTCCACACTGTTATTCTGAGCCACAAGGAATGGGAAGAGGTATGACTGGGTAAGTAACCACACCTCGGTTGTTTACTCACAAAGGGAAGGCAGACATAAACGACCGCCCAACCTGACGAGAGTTTGAGGCCCAGTTAAAGGAAGGTCTTTTTTTTTTTTACTTTAGCTTCTTAGTAGATATTTGAGGGGGAATTAGGCTAACCTAGCCTGGAAGGGCAAAACCACACCCTCAGGGTGAACTGTAGTTAACTTGTGCACGGTGAGCTCCCAAATTCTGCATACTGCACGGTCCCATGCAGCAACAGTGAAGAAGAACTCCTGAGCACAAAGACTCAAAAGAGGCCAACATGCTGCGTCCCTGCTCTGCAGGCAGAAGGTCCTGTTTGATATGTTGATAATACGGCAGTGCTCCTGCTCCACCAAGTAAAGAAAAATTGTGTTTGGAAACAAAAGCAAAGAAGTACACAACGCAGCATTATGTACGGGAAATGGACCAGTCTTAAAAACACCCAGTGATGGTAGCTCCCACCTGTAATCTCAGCACTTGGGAGGCCGAGGGGGAGACTGTTTGAGGCCAGCCTGGACTACATAGTGAGACTCTGTCTCAAAACAAATGTAAAAATTCAACTGCTCTGGCAGAAAAGACCCGTCTTTCTGTCTCCCAGAGAAGACTCGGATTTTCTGTTCCACAGTAGAAGGGTGTATGACAGTGGGGCATCAGGTAAAATCTAACAAAAGTATACAAAATGGATAACTTATTATTATTATTTTTTGTTTTTGAGACAGGGTCTCACTATGGTGCACTGGCTGGCTCGGAACCTTCTGTGCGGACAAAACTGTGAGTTATAAACCATAAAGTGACCTTCTCACAGGGGAAGTCCTACATTCCTGCATCAGAGCTACATAGGTTAGAGACATCTTCATCTTGGTTTGATGTTCCACTGAAGTAATTTCTCATCCAGTGTACGAATCATGGACACCCAGAGACCCGCCTGCCTCTGCATTCCGGATGCTGGGATTCAAGCCTGTGCTGAGCTTTTGTTTGCCTCTTTCTGAGGCAGGGCTTCTCTGTGTGGCCCTGGCTGTGCTCTGTAGACCAGGCTGGAGTAAAGGCGAGCACCAGCACTGCCTGGCCTCTTCCTCCCAATTTTGAAGAGCGAATGAGAGAGGTGAGGGCTTTCCCTTGTCGGGTCAGGCCCTGGGCGACTCAGAATCACACTATGGAAAATGGAAAGAGCAGTAGACCTCAAGTCAGAAGCCCCAGGCTGTTAGAGCTCAGATCTTTATTTTTAGACACTGTCTCACTACGTCCCCTGGCTGGTTTCAAATTCACTCAGTAGACCAGGCTGGCCTCAAACTCGCCATGATCTCATCCTTCTCTTCCTCAGCACTGAGATGACTTGCGTATCACTGCATCCAGCTGATGCCGCAGCTCTTTCTTATTATGTCAGGGTACTTCTTAATATTTATTCCTATCTACGTGTATGCGCGTTTCTGTTTATTAGTATGCACATGTGCATGTGGCTGCCCAAAAAGGACAGATGAGGGTGCCAGATCCCTTGGAACTGGAGTTACAGGAAGTTGTAAGCCACCATGCAGTTGTAGGAAACCAAACTCTGGTCTAAGAACTACAAGTGTTGGCTGGGCACTGGTGACACACAACTTTAATCCCAGCACTTGGGAGGCAGAGGTGCGTGGATCTGAGGTTGAGGCCAGCCTGGTCTACAGAGAGTTCCAGGACAGCCAGGGTTACCCAGAGAAACTTTGTCTTGAAAAAACAAACCCTCCCCTCCAATAAAAGAATTACAAGAGTCCTACTCTGTAATTTCTATGTAGCTTTTTCTGGCCTCAGACTCAGAAAGAGCCATCCGCCTCTGCTTTGGGGGTTCTGAGATACATGTACCACAGATCTGAGTACAACAAGTATTTTTTTTTCCCTTAAAATTTATTTATTTTATGTATATAAGTACACTGTAGCTGTCTTTAGACACACCAGAAGAGGGCGTGGGTGCTAGGGATTGAACTCAGGACCTCTGGGAGAGCAGCTAGTGCTCTTAACCTCTGAGCCATCTCTCCAGCCTGTAACAAGTACTCTTAACAGTCAAGCCATCTCTCCCGTCCTGTGTTGTACAGAGAATATGTTGAACATTGTATGGATGCATCACCTGTCAATTAAAAAGGCTATGGCCTGGGCCGGGCAGTGGTGGCGCACGCCTTTAATCCCAGCACTTGGGAGGCAGGGACAGGCAGATTTCTGAGTTTGAGGCCAGCCTGGTCTACAGAGTGAGTTCCAGGACAGCCAGGGCTGCAAAAAAAAAAAAAAGGCTATGGTCTATGACTTAGGCAGGAAATGGAGATGAGACACCTGGGAGGAAAAAGGATTCTGGGAGGAAAAAGATCAGAGGAGATGAATGCCTGGTACCTGAGCTCAGGTAACCAGCCACATGGTAAAATGTAGATTAAAATAATGGAAAGGGCAGTGGGTTATCTTAAGTTATGATTCTGGTTAAAGAGTCTAGCTATATGACCAAGGTATTTGTAAATATATTTTGAGTCTGAGTCTTATTTCTAGGAGCACGGGACTGGGACGTAGAACCAGGAACTAACTTTTACACTGGGTACTTCTTAGATAGTCACAATCTCTCAGATTTAGTCTCATCTGTAAACTGGGGACTGTGATTATATCCTCCCATCACATTATTAGTTGTCACAGTGAACTTCTTTCTTATATTGCTGCTCAGCCATGGAGACAACTTTTCAGAGTTCAACTATCTAAGCCAGTTCTCAGTATCTTGAGGCCTCCCCAAGCCCTGAGAGGCTTCGAGGCTGATGTGACAGGATCACATGGGCCCGTAAGTACTAGTGAAGCCCAGGAATGATAGCAAGACCTGGTCACAAAACCAAATGACTACTAAATACCCTAAATTCCAAGCTTAGAGGAACCTCCCAAACCCAATTCAGAATGATGATGGGGCTGGTGAGATGGCTCAGCGGGCAAGAGCACTGACCTGCAGCACGACATCAGCAGTGAAGGACAGTGGAAGACTTAGATCTAACTGTTTGCCACAGTCACATCCTTAGAACAAATTTTAACTGTAATTCCAATCAGATTTGATAGTTCCTATTCTTCAAATGTAAAAACCACCTGCAGTTTCTGGAAACAGAAGTATGACACTTCAAAAAGACAGAGCCAGAGTCAGAGACTTATCCTGTTGGCACGGTGCTGGGGCAGCATGCACAAAGCCCTGGGTTTGCTCACCAACACTGCACTGCAATAGTATATGCTGGCTGGTTTCCTACAGTTGGGAGACGAAGGTAAGAGGATCAGAAATTCAAGCTCACCCTTGGGTTAGGTAAGTTTGATGCCAGCCAGGCCTGCATGAGGCTGTCTCTATGCAAGATAACAAATAACAGCTGGAGAGATGCTCAGTGGTTAGAGCCCTGGCTGCTCTTCTGAGACCCAGGTTTAATCCCCAGCACCACGTAACAACTATTTGTAATTCCAGTTCCAGAGGATCTGACATCTTCTGCTGACCTCTATGAGCACTGTACATACATGGTGCACAGACAAACATACAGGCAAAACACATATACATATAAAATAAGATTTAAAATAAATCAATTTAAGTAGTCAAAAGAACAGGAAATAAAGGAAAGGAAAAGAAAGTGCCGGTCCAAAGGTGAATTTCACCCATCCAGATAGCACCAGGACAGACCCAATATCTATCAGGATGGTCATTAACAGATACCACATTTTGCCAAAAGATTTCAGAATAGTCTTCAGGAGGTTTCCCCAACTGCCTCTTAGCAAAATTCTTTAAGTGAAATGTTATGTGGAAGCAGAAACTAGTGAAACTCATTTTTTAAAAGGTGCATCTGTTCTTGTTGAAATCTGAGTGAGAGTTCCAGGGCTCTGCAGAGTCAGTCCCACCCTCTACCCAATGCCAGAAACCTACAGGTTCAAGTTGGGTTCCACCCTCCTGGATGGGCACAATACTGGTCAAAAGTGCATGCTGAGGCTGGGCATGGTGGCGATGGGCATGGTGGCGATGGGCATGGTGGCGAATGTCTTTAATCTCAGTCCTTGGGAGACAGAGCAGGGACACATCTCTGTGAGTCTGAGGCCAGCTTGATCTGTGGGGTGTGCTGGGGGTCCCTGAGGAGAGTGGAAGGGGGAATCTGGGGCATGGGTGAGATGATCAAGATACACTGTATATATGTATGAAATTGTCAAGAAATAAATAAAACACATTTTAGTAATTAAATGCAATTTGGTAAAAAGAACACAGATAATTTGTGTTATGGAGTCTGCAGTAATATAGGCAAGTAATAAACATGTTCAGGGACAATTTTCCCAGAGCTGGAACTGTTAGCTGTAGGAACCAGGGCACCCAGCAAGAAGCTGGGGCCCAACACCCCACACTGATGACGATGGAGCAGAAGCATTAAAGAACAAGGTCTAGAAAACAGGCATGGTAGTTAGTATATGCCTTTAATCCCAACACTAGGAGGCAAAGGCAGGGAGTACTGCCTGTGGAGGTCACAAGATAACCTTTGAGAGTTGGTTCTCTCTACCAAGTGGGCTCCAGGACTAGACTCAGGCTGCTCAGCTTGGCAACAGCAACCTTACTCAATGGGTCATCTCACTCACTGGCCCTCTCTTCTCTGTTTTAAAAGAATTTTGTGAGGCTGGTGAGATGGCTCAGTGGGTAAGAGCACCCAACTGCTCTTCCAAAGGTCCGGAGTTCAAATCCCAGCAACCACATGGTGGCTCATAACCATCCATAACAAGATCTGACGCCCTCTTCTGGAGTGTCTGAAGACAGCTACAGTGTACTTACATATAATAAATAAATAAATCTTTAAAAAAAAAAAAAAAAGAATTTTGTTTTTGTTTTTGGAAACATGGTTTCTCTGTATAGCCCTGGCTGTCCTGAAACTCACTTTGTAGACCAGGCTGGCCATGAACTCAGAAATTCGCCTGCCTCTGCCTCCCAAGTGCTGGAATTAAAGGCATACCATACCCGGCCCAGGATTTTTTTTTTTTTTTTAAAAATGTGCTTTTCAAACATCTATTAAGCTAGGCCAGAGGCACACATCTACAATCCTAGCTATTCGGGAGGCTGAGACCAAGGTAAGTCAGGGCAATTAGCAGGACCCTGTCTCCAAATTAAAAAGGTAAAAATAAAAGTTGTGTGGCGGGCTGGAGACGTGGCTCAGCGGTTAAGAGCACTGACTCCTCTTCCTCAGTCCTGAGTTCAAATCCCAGCAACCACATGGTGGCTCACAACCATCTGTAATGAGATATGGCACCCTCTTCAGGTGTGTGTACTTACATATAATAATAAATAAATCTTTAAAAAAAAAAAAGTTGTGTGGCTATAGCTCGGTGGTAGTGACAGAGGAGAAGGATCAGGAAATGTTGTTGACAAACTAATGACATCTTTTTAAAACTGTCTAGATTATCCTTGGCTATACAATTGGATAAAAGGCAACCCAAAGTACAGGAAACTTTGTATCAATAAACAAACAAATTCCAAATTAGAACCAGGAATAATACTGTAGCATCTGGAAGGCTCATGGCCAGCCTGAGCTACAGAATGACCTGTCTCAACAAGTTTCAAAGCTCAGAATTGAATACAGAAAAGGTGAGCCATGTGTTTTAAGCCCACCACTGCTGGTAGACAGGACAGATCTAAGCAGACAATGAAAGAACGGAGGCCAGAGAGAGACATGGACAACAGATCCTCTGAGAATCACAGCGTTAGCACTCAGGAGCTGAGGCAGGTGGGTCACAAATTTGAGGCCAGTCTGAGCTATATAATGAGATCCTGTCTTTAAAAATAAGTTAATTTATTACCTCAATGTAATTAAAAATATTTTAGGTAAGTCAACACAGACCTCAACTAGGGCACCACTGGCATGGACAGAACTGGTGATAGAGCAAATAAACTCTTAGCTAAGTTTAAATGTTCACTGTTAAGGCTGGGCATGTGCTTAGCATGCACGACGCCCTGGGGCTGAGCCTTAGGATAAGATAAGTAAACACAAAAATAGGGAAGAGTCTTACTGACCCTGTCTCTTTAGGAAAGTTATTTCATGTCTCTAAGCTTTCATTTGTTCATCTGAAAAACGGGAACACAACTTCCTTAAACTGACAAGATTAAATAAAATCATATCAACACCTCATTGAAAACTGGCATAAAACAATCAACATATTTGAGTTCCCCTTTCACCCTCTTTACACTGTCCCCTCAAAACGTATTTTTTCCAATCTCCTTTGGTAGGTTCTGAGCTCCCATAAGTCTGGGGCCATCTCCTCTCCTCTCTCATTTCTGTGTCATTACAGTATTACCCACCATGTAAGACACATCCAATCCCTGTTTACTGGGTAGTGAGTGAAGGGTAAGTTAATGCCCTAATATGAGCAACTCAGTCCTTAGGTAAAAGCGGCCCTGGCTCTCAGATCAGTGTCATGATAGAAGGGTTTTGATCACAAGTGGACAAAGTCCACAATGGCCTCCATTAATGCTGGAAACACCTCGGAGGGGGCAGGACTCCTGCTGAGGGCGCAGGAGCTGCTGCTGCAGCAGCGGCAGCAGCTACAGCAGCAGCAGCAGCAGCAGCAGCAGCGGCAGCAGCAGCAGCAGCAGCAGCTGGATGTCCTTTGTCCTGTGGAGAAGGAACCAGTGTACGCTGGCTTCTATCTGCTCAGCCTTCTGGGGTGACAGAAGCAGAATTCCTCTGCAGCTTCCTCGGGCTTCACTGTCAGCTACAGCTCTGCTGCTGTGCTGCCATCAGGGTCTTTGTGTGCGACAGGCACTGCCAATGGGTTTATTCTCTGTGATGCCCCATCCAGGCTCACTAAGCCCTGGATCAACCGAGACAGGTCCCACGCTAGGTGAAGGCTTAGGAGTGAGTCTCAGACTCCATCCATCACCTGGTCACACAGCTCCGCCTCCTTGGCTCCTACTTTAAAGGCAGGGCCTATCACGCAGTAGGGGAATGCAAGCTTCTGATAGTCCTCTGCCTTTTCTAGAGGCAGTGATGTGACAGGAGGGGTGAGTGTCAGAAATAATTCACACGAAGCGCCTTGCTAAGGAGGGTCACTGAAGTGGCATTTCCACAGAGGTCCTTATGGGAGCTGGGATAGCGCCAGACAAATGCAGGGCCGGCCCTAACATCGACCTCTCCCATACCTCAGCCTCAAGGAAACAGCATCAGCCTGACTCAGAAAGGAATCCAAAGCCCATGCAAACAACCCCCCCAACGCAATCTCATTAATATAGCCAATTAAAGAAATGTTACATATATATAAGGATAGCTCCAGCTACCATGTGTGTCACTGCATGTTCACACTGTGTGCTCACACTGTGTGCTCACACTGTGTGTTCACAAAGCTTGCAAATTTCCCAATACTCTGGAGACTGCAGAAATAATTTGTGCCCTGATCTTGGACCTGGGGGCTTGCAGCACAATTAACTGTGTATCAGGGATGGCACATCAGCCAGAATTTCTGAGAACATGCTTACTTTTACTTCCCTTTGGGAAGATCGCGGTGGGGTGTTGGGTAGCTAGACTATTGGCGCACGTGAGGCTTCCACATGGAACAGATCGTCTAATTACAGGAGCATTCCTCGACCCAAGACACTGCTCTGTGAACCTCCCACTTCACACACAGAGAATTCTGCTCTGTCACTGCGTCTGCAGTTTCTGCTGCAGCCCTTCCTGCCATCCATCCTGCAGATTCCTTTTGAAGCAGGTGGAGGGGAAGGTAGAGGGTGGTGGTAGATGAAGAGAGGATAGAAGGGAAGAAGAGGCACCAAAAAAGGAGCCCTTCTCGGAGCAGGGAACAGGGGGATATATTTTCACATTACCTAGGGGAAGCAGATGGGGGAGAAATAGGAACATGGAGGAGAGAGAAACTAAATAAAGAGCGCCAACGACCCCTGAGGGCAGAGCACAGGCTCTCCAAGGCACTCACTCAGGCTGCCCAGCTGTCGGATGACATTTGCCAGGGTGATGTTGGTCCTGCATTCCAGCTCGCTTGTATCGCTAGGCAACGTCTGACGGCACAGGTGCCTTGGCTCGATGTTCCTGGTTACTAACGGCATAGTGGACCTGCTTCAGGCAAGGTTCTCAATGATGAAAAGCAACCTAAAAGGGAAAGAACAGGAAAACAGTACTCAACCACAGATTCCAGGCACACAGGGCAATGTGAGTCTCTTCCTTTTCTCTTGTGTTGCTCTGATCTGAAACAGTTTTTTACACCACCACAGCCGCCGCCCCCCCCCCCCCCATGTTCTAGTTCAGGCAGCTTGTCTTCATCTCAAGGCTTACTAAGAAGTCTTGCTTAAAGTTTAGAAATTCTGAACTGGTGACATCATGAAGGCAGCAGGGAACCTTAAAGTAGCAATTGCTGCTCTAACTAGCAAGAACCCTCCAGGAAAGGAAGCATGATCAGAAAATAGCAGCCACAGATATCCACACCAACAGAAATCAGATTCTAGGCCACCAGTTACAAGGCTCAAAAACAAAAGATGACCTCTGTGGCAAGGGGTTGCAACCCTGCTGGTATGGCACTTGCCTAGCATACACAAATGTATACCCCGCCCCTAACATGTCATAAACTGGGCATGGTGATACACACCTGTAATCCCAGCATTTTGAGGACAGAGGAGGCAAGAGTATGAGAAGTTTATGACCATTCTCAGCTAAACAGAGAGTGTAAGGTCAGATTTGCCTTTGTCTGGTAATCTCCACAACGAAGACAGCTGCCAACAGTGATGCATCCCACTGGTAAGTTTCTGGCTATAATTTGTCTTTCTAGGTCTTCCTGGATGGGTGACTGTTAATGTACAACTAAATACTAGCTGCCAGGATCTATAAACACTACCAAAGTTTAGTCTGTAAATTGACAGAATGAAGGAAAATCAAGGAAAAATTTACATGTTCAATATGTCAAACGGAATGCTAAGCCAACTGCTTTCAGACCCCCCAGCCCTCGCTTCTACCCAGTGCTCCTCTCCTGGAATCACAGGCCGGGAGCAGCAGCAGGGCGTGTCGGGGACAGATGCACATACCCTCCTATTGCCGCTTTCTACCCTGGTGGCTGAGCCAGACACACCAGTACCTCAGGCTTATATGGAGTTATCATTTTAGATTTCGATTACCAAATTCCTACATTACTAGTTTAGAACAAGTCCTCCTCCTCCTAGACCAGGTTTCTCTGTGTAGTCCTGGCTGTCCTGGAACTCTTTAGACAAGGCTGGTCTTGAACTCAGAAATCTGCCTACCTCAGCCTCTTGAGTGCCACCACTGCCAAACATTGGGAGAAGGTTTTATTCTCAACAAGGTGGGTATGACTAGAACAGTCAAATCATATTTCTAAGATATAAAAACACAGGTCATGTTTTTATATCTTAGAAAACCATAAAGAGGGCTGGAGAGATAGCTCAGCAGGTAAGAGCACTGACTGCTCTTCCAGAGGTACTGAGTTCAAGTCCCAGCAACCACATGGTGGCTCNCAACCATCCGTAATGAAATCTGATGCCCTCTCCTGGTGTGTCTGAAGACAGCTACAGTGTACTTATATATAATAAATAAATAGATAAATAAATCTTAAAAAAAAAAAAGAAAATAAAGAAATCTAAAATGTCACAAAAGCCTTTGTGCTATCTTACATCAAATGAAAAGGCACAGAAGCAACTACAGAAACTCAACTATAAATTCCAAAGAAGAGGGCTGGAGAGATGGCTCAGCGGTTAAGAGCACTGACTGCTCTTCTGAAGGTCCTGAGTTCAATTCCCAGCAACCACATGGTGCCTCACAACCATCCATATCAAGATCTGGCCTGGCGCCCTCTTCTGGAGTGTCTGAAAACAGGTACAGTGTACTTACATATAATAAATAAATAGATAAATAAATAAATCTTTAAAAAAAAAAATCCAAAGAAGAAGAAGAGAAAGAAGAGGAGGAGGATGAAGAAAAACCGATCATCATCATCATCATCATCAAGTGTACTCACATCAAATCCTAAAACATCAGCTTACCACCAGACAAGTTGCCTGCAAATACAAAATGTTTACTCCAAGCTAATCACTACAGAGATTAAAAGCAAACCACACATTGTTGCACCAAAATGAAACAAAAACCCCAAACTAACAAATACACAGAGAGGCAGTGGAACCTTTTGGAACAGGCTGCTCCTTGTTATGGACATTCTGATCTGCTACAAGTAAAAATAAAACAGGAAGCCAGCAGCCTGGGGAACAAGATTTCCTGTCACCAAGAGCAACAACACAGGAACTAAAAGAACCAGCTGTTTGCTTCTAACTTTGAACCTCTCTAATGGTCACTGTGAGGCAGCTGTGCCTATCTTTGGGGGTGCAGAGGTGTTTCCTAAATACTTGTCCACTGTCTTAGGAAATGACTTCCATTCCATTTCTCTGCTAAGATCCTCCTTTGACTGGACAGGTTTTTAACATTAACTCCCTCCAGACTTTCCAGTTTAACTCTTCTACTTAAAGCAAACAGTACTAGGTACTCGATGCACACCTACACTTAACAGCACACAGTGATTCTAAAGAGTCTAGGAAAGGAAGGAAGGTAGGAGGTTAACAGAGGAATGTGGGGCCAGTGAGATGGCTGAACGTGCTGCCCAGCCTGATAACCTCAGTTCAATCCACAAGCTTCTGAGGCCGGAGACAACAGCTCTGTGGCTAAGAGTACTTATTGCTCTTGAGAGAACTGGGTGTGGCTCTCAGCACTTCCGTGCTGGCTGGCTCACATCTGTAACTCCAGTTTCTGATGCCTTCTTCTGACCTCCACGTGTACCTGGCATTCGGGAATTACATATACATGTATAGAGGCAAAACACACATATAAGAAAGTTGTCCTCTGATACCTTCATATGTGTGCTGTGGCATGTGTGTGCAATATATGTGTGCATATAGGCAAAACCATAATACATGTAAAATAGATTTTTAAAAATAAAAGACAGGGGCTGGTGAGATGGCTCAGTGGGTAAGAGCACCTGACTGCTCTTCCGAAGGTCCGGAGTTCAAATCCCAGCAACCACATGGTGGCTCATAACCATCCATAACAAGATCTGACGCCCTCTTCTGGGGTGTCTGAAGACAGCTACAGTGTACTTACATTAAATAAATAAATAAATAAATAAATAAATAAATAAATAAATAAAAGACAGAATGAGAAAAAAATGTTAATATCCATCAAGAAAAACAGAAAAACAGATGTGCTATTTCTTTTTAAAAGATTTTGTTGTTTCTGTTTTGACCAGGTACGGGGCTATGCCTTTAATCCCAGCACGTGGGAGGCAAGGCAGTAGTCTGTGCGTTGGAGGCCAGCCTGGTCTACAAAACAAGTTCCGAGACAGCCAAGGCTAGATACCGAAACCCTGCTTCAACACAAACAAAAAACATGTCTGGGGCTGGAGAGAAAGCTCAGAATAGACAGGGGTACAAGTCCCAGAACCCACCTCCTTCTGGCCTCTAAGGGCATTGCACTCACACAGTGCACAGACACACATGCAGGCCAAACACCCACATACAGAAAACAAAGAGAAAAGTAAAGTAAATATGGGGGATAAAAAGGAGATTTTTTTTCAAAGACACCAAAAAGAGACAAGATGCCCTGCAGTATAGAAGTACCTGTACCAAATGCTCCTTTTCCTTTTAGATAACCAAGGACTGGTTGTCTTCTATAGGAGAAGTACGAAATTATGCATAACCTGAAACACACTTGTAATTTGACAAAAGAAAAAAAACCCTACATTTGAATGATAAACTTAGAAATGGCAAGCAGACTACAGCCTCTAGGCTCTCCGTGTCATCTCTAACCGCAGAGATACACGGCTTGCGGAGTCAGGACACACGAGTTGCTCTCTTGACTCTGATACCTCATAATTGTTATCTTCAACAATTTTCCTATAGACACTAAAAAATATATCCAAAACTCCCTCTACAGAGCTGAAAGGGATGGGATAGTTATTTGTAGTTCCACAGGTCGTAGGCAAATCTTCCTGTTGAATGAACTCTATTCATTGATGAATATTTAAAAACACTTTAAACCATGGACATATTACATAGTTGAATGCAACATTCACATAAAAAATTTAAAGATGAAACCCTAGACTTCAATGAATTTGATGGGTTTTCCCCTGAAGTTGCCCCTAGCTATATGCTCAGACCTCCTGAAATACAATCCTGTCTCCTCCAGTCTCTCACAACCGTGCTCCTCATCTGAACCACAGAACAAAGGGGATGATTAGAGTGACTATTTCCTCAATTTTCTTCCAGACTGTACATAAGTAGTGCCACTGTGGATGCCCTGGAGAAGTTAGTCTCTCACACACAACAGGTGCCCCCTGACATTAGACTTTCATTCTCTTGTGGGCTCCTCCAACAGCAGAGGTACTGCTTTATGGGAACACTGGGTGTT
This sequence comes from Mus pahari, assembly GCF_900095145.1. NCBI lineage: Eukaryota > Metazoa > Chordata > Mammalia > Rodentia > Muridae > Mus > Mus pahari. Next base: position 84,117,874 of record NC_034595.1, on the reverse strand, counting down.
GAAGAACCACTGAAGCAAAGGCTCTAATTTACATTTTAGACAGATTATTCTTGTAAGGACAAAGGTTATCCCCAGGCAGAAGGCTGCAGGATGAGTCCAGCCCATCAGCCCCACCTGCTCTTCCCCCCCATCCTGGCCATAGGCTACAGACACAAAGTGATAACAAGGGTGGATGCTCCTTTAGTAAAAGGTGCCATCAAACCCTAAATGCTAGTGCTGGAGGGAAATATAAACAAGGTAAGGAGAACCAAAACAATTAAGAAAAAAGTTATAAAAAAAAAGAAAAGAAAAAGAAGTTATGAAGGCTGAGGGTATAGCTCAGAGGTGAAGTACTTGGCTAGTGTGCACTAGGCCCTGGGTTTGATCCCCAACATCATTTTAAAAAAAGGTTTAAAGTTCTAAATACAGGAAAGGAGTGGAATGCCTGGTTTTTAATAGAATCAGTCAAAGCTGGGCGTGGTGGCACATGCCTTTAATCCCAGCACTTGGGAGGCAGAGACAGGCGGATTTCTGAGTTCGAGGCCAGCCTGGTCTACAAAGTGAGGGACAGCCAGGGCTACACAGAGAAACCCTGTCTCGAAAAAATAAAACAAAAAAAAAAAAATTGAATCGGGCTGGTGAGATGGCTCAGTGGGAAGGAGCACCCGACTGCTCTTCTGAAGGTCCAGAGTTCAAATCCCAGCAACCACATGGTGGCTCATAACCATCTGTAACAAGATCTGACGCCCTCTTCTGGAGTGTCTGAAGACAGCTTAAAAAAAAAAAAATTAAAAAACAAAAAAAAAATTGAATCAGTCAATGAGTTTCCCAGTCATATGTTAATTTTTTTAATTGGGGGGGGGGTGTTTGTGAGATGTAAGAGGGAGTGTGTGCGTGTACATACAAACTAAAGGAGGGCACAGGGGTCTTCCTCTATAACATTCACCTTATTCTCTTGAGACAGTCTCTCCTGCTCACTGCTTGTAGCTAGCCTCGGTGGTCAGTGAGTATCCTAGGATCCTGTCTCTGCCCCACACTGCTGGGGTTCCATGCATGTGTGGCCAAGCCTTGGTTGGTTTACAAGGGTGCTGGAGATCTGAGCCCTGTCCTGATGCCAGCATAGCAAGAGCTCTTACCCACTGAGCTCTCTCTAGCCCTTTAGTTATATATTACTTTTGATTGGGGAAATTACATAATATCACAATGGCTGCTAATCTCAGGGTTTGAGGTCTCATCTTGAGAATGTTACATAGAAAATGAGTTAGAACTGTCAAAAACATAAACGTTACAGAGGAATAAATTTCAATTTATCTAGTTCTTTATAACTAGTGCAGCTCTATAGCAGAATGGGTTCTCTTTGGATAAAACTATGAGTCTTCCCAGCCTGTGCATGAGCAACTGTCAGGCATGTTGAGGGAGGAAATCCTAAAATACAAGAAGGTACTGGGAGGGGGGATGGGGTCAAGTGTGTACAAAGCTGGGCTGGGAAGATGGCCAGAGGCTAAGAGCATCTACTGTTCTTGTATGAGAACTAAAATCTGTTCCCGGCATCCACATAAGGTAGCTTACAGCGATCCAACACCTTTTTCTAGACTTTGTGGGCATCTGTATCTGCAGATGCACATATGCACATGCCCACCTATATCCTCATACATAATTAAAAATTAAATTTAGGGGCTGGAGAGATGGGTCAGCAATTAAGAACTGGCTGTTCGAGTGAGTTCCAGGACAGCCAAGGCTATACAGAGAAACCCTGTCTCGAAAAAACCAAAAAAAAAGAGAGAGAGAGAGAGAGAGAGAGAGAGAGAGAACTGGCTGTTCTTCCAGAAGACTTGAGTTGAATTACCAGCACATAGAGGCTCATAACCATCTGTAACTCTAGTTCCAGGGAATCTGATGCTCTCTTCTGTCCTCCAAGGGCATCAGGCAGATATACAGGTGTACTAACATACATGCAGGCAAAACCCTCACACATCTACATTTTTTAAATTACAAAAAAAAAAAAAAAGTATGTCTAAGGGCTTGGGTTCATCCCCAGCCTCACAGAAGGAAGAAGAGAGCTGAGGGGTTCACAGTACCTTCTCAATCAGGGATGCAGAATGTGAGGGCGGTCAGGCTGCAACATCTGTCTGTCTCCTCACTGATGCCAGGGTGATTTGGCTGATGAAGCTGGCTAGGCAGGTGTCCTCCTCTTACTCCTTCACCTTCACACCTGTCCCTCCCAAAGCTGTATGCTCCCTCCTACACCACAGATTAAGCACCAGGACTATTTTGGCTGTTCTCCTCTGCTAAAGGCCCCAAAGAATCTCTCAAAGATGTGGGCTAGGGATATAGCTCAGCGGTAAAGTGTTAAAGTGTTTGCCTAGCATGTATCTGAGGCCCTAGGTTTGGTCTATAGCACCAGCACCTGCACCCGCCGCAGCCACCACCATCACCATTATCAGGGGAAAAAAAAAAAAAAGTTGTAATTCTCACCAGGTTTCATTCTCCTAAGCTACGTGACCTTTGAGAAACCTCCAAGGCCAGTGCATGGGAGGCTGAGACAGATCCCGAGAGCTCAAGGCCAGCCTGGGCAGCACAATGACTTCTAAACATCTGGATTTGCTTCTAAGCTGTCACAGCCTTCTCACCTGGGAAACATCCACTTGTGTTCTAAACACAAGGTAAAACAAGTCAAGATTTTGCCAGTTACCAAGACCCATGTGATAGATATACAACTGGCCCAAAGAATATTCCAGAGAGAATACTGGGGTTAAGTTATTTATACTCTAGGGGGGGTCCCAGACCAATCTGAGAGAATTATACCTGATGAAGTCCAAAGGAAAGAGGTATCTTTGGACCACTTCCAGATATCTAAGCCAGACCCAGAAGCAACCCCATATTCACCTCTAGCAGGTTTCAGCCTAAGGGAATAAATCCACACACACACACACACACACACACACACACACACACACACACACACACACACACTCTCTCTCTCATCCCTCTCTAGCCCTGGACTGGCAGTATACCAACCAGTCTGGATGTTGGCACCATGATGGGATTTATATTTTGAAAGTGAAGCTGGATGACAGGGTCTTTCAGATCTCCCTCAAATGATGAAATTCTTCAAGTGTGCACAGTAGAGTTTAGCATGGAATATATGCATATCACATTAGCACAGGAAAAAGCCCAACTTTTGCTTTCTGAACTTCTACAGTCTTGTTGCCAGCATCATTGGGTAGTTATGGGGAGGAAGAATGTTGCAAGTGAGAAGTAGCAGCAGCAATAGCCTGTACCCCACACTCTGCAGTCCTGGTCACGCCGAGAAAAGATATATGGCTGCCCATATGGCAATGACAGTCATTTTGAGCTGTTTATAATAAACAAACAAACATTTGATGACACCTGAAGATTTCTATGATCGCATTCAAAAGGCAAGCATACAGGAGCCACAGCTATAGCCATCACAAGGAAAATGCTTCTCGAGGCAGTTCCTCTTTAAAATGATCAGCAGTAGAAGGGACAGGAACATGCGGGGACCCTGGGTCTGGGCAATTACAACTTCTGCTTTCACTTCAACTTTCCTCACTACCCAGTCACCAGTGCTTTGAATGGGGGTAAACAAGTTCACTTTGTAGTTTCCTCTTGCAAAAGGCAAATTTCAAATTTCCTTGCTTAAAATTGTGCATTTCATCAGATTAAATATCTTTTAATAGCTGAGTATGGGCACAGGCCTATAACACAGAAGACAGAGGTAAGAATCCAAGGCCATCCTTGGCTACCCAAGACTTTGTCTCAATACCCACCCATTCCCTCCAAAAACCAATGTTCACTGAAGTTAAATAACCACCTGACTTCAAGACTATACAGTCTTACCAGCATAGTCTAAACTGGTACAATAAAATATTTAAAGTGCAACAGTGGACAGGGGAGGTGGCTTTGTGGTTAAGAGCATTTGCTGCTCTTCCAAAGGTCCTGAGTCTGATACCCAGCACCCACAGGTGACTCACACCTGTGTATAACTGAGACCACTTCTCCCTTTCTCTCAAGAAGCACGACTGTTGAATACAGCAATCCCCCATACTGTGAAGTGAGGACAAGGAAGAAAACTTCCTCAAAGGCTAAGGCACACACCCACTTCTTGCTGAAACACAGGGTGGAGATGAGCTGACAAATATAACCACTCTTTCCAAACACAAGGCAGTACTGACACATCAGGCTGGGTGACTGATCAATGTCCAACAGAGATGGCAGGACAGTGAATAGAGAAAACATGCCTATGCAAGCCAAGCAAGAGAGCTCTGCTTCAAAACTAAGAGAAATTTCCAACTCCTCTGGCCTAACTGCAGTTAACCTAAAGAAGCTTCCAGTTTTAATTTGGCTCTCAGACACCTAGGAAACAGGATTTCTAAATTGCAGTAGCACACTCCTTGAGTGCACTGTACATTCAGGGGCCATTCATCCTTGCTAATTCCCCAACTTTCTGTTATTCTTTGGGGGCGAGTCCACCTCTCTCTTATCCTTACCTTACTACTCTTCAAGCTTTCGTCACAGCTTCCCTCTTAAAATGAAGATGAGAGGATTATCTCCTTCAAATTTAATTTTTTTCTAGAAAATTTCCCCATAAGTGACCAATATTAGGCTCTATTTCCAGGAGAGCAGGACCCACCTGGTTTCCCAAAAGATAATGCATTTAGGTTAGTTTAACTGTAGCCTACTCTAAAAAATAAAACAAAACAAAAAACCCAAAAACTCAAGAGATGCTATATGGAACTAAGACATATTCTCAGCTCTGGGAAAAAACATTTAGCTCTCTTTTTCCTTTTGTTTTTTATTTTTTTAATTGCAAAGAAGATTTAATCATAGAGTTATTTCTTGTCTCTATTTTTGCCCATTTCCTTTTTATGAAGCCACTTGGACATCAAAAGATATAGAATACTTGTCACTAATGATTTTCAGTTACAAACAGAAAGTTTACTTTACTTTTCTAACCTAATGTTAATCTCCAGTAATATTCATATTGACAACATGGTATGGTTTGAAATGCGGAAAACTACAAATCACCTAAATTAGCACCTTTTTTTCTTTGTTTTGGTTTTACTATGTAGCCCTGGCTGGCCTGAAACCCACTATGTAGATAGATCAGGCTGGCCTGAACTCAGAGATCCATTTGTCTCTGTCCTGAGTGATGGGATTAAAGTTATATGCCACCTTGCCAGGCCCTAAATTAGCCTTAATTAAATAAATATATAATGAAAAATTTCCCTCATCAACAGAAGAGTCTTTTTCCTAACATTTGTAGAGACCAGATTTCTTTCAGCTGTCACCATCAATTAAACATTAAATTACACAAGCTCCCCATCAATGATCAGAGAACCCTGTTTAAGAAAGAGTGCATGAGCCAGCGGAAGCAGGGAGTGGTATGGGATGCTCGTTTCCAGGAATGACCTGTCCGTGCACTCTTGGACTCATACCAGCAGGGACTGGAGCCACACAACCACTATCTGCGCTGGAGGCTGAGCCCTCATACACTCCCACATGTGTGCCATGACATACACAAGCCCCCACCGACCCAAAATAAATGGTTAAAGACTTTTTTTTTTTTGAGAGACAAGGTCTCTCTCAACATAGCCCTGGCTGGCCTGGAGCTCAGATTCTCCTGCCTCTGCCTTCTGAGTACTGGAATTAAAGGCATGCACCATCATGCCAGGGTAAAATAAAATTTAAGACATTAAAGTTATGGGAGGACTAATTAGAAATAGGGAGGCAATCAATTCACATGGGAAAGGAAGAAAGGGGAAGTGAATATGATCAAGGTACATTACACACATGTATGAAAATGCCATAACTAAGGGGGGAGAGAGAGCTTGGCTTTAAAGTTCAAGCATGAGGATCTGAGTTCTTCAACAACGACAAAACAAGCTGTGTGGGCCAAAAAGCTCTTGGAATCTCAGCACTGGAGAGACAGAATTGCAGATGACCTTGAATTTGTAATCTTCCTGCCTCCACTTCCCAGATTCCAGGATGTGCCACAATCTCTAGTTTCAGCCTTGGGTTTACCATCAACTCCCAGACATCCACAGCCAACAGCGGGCTTTCATATAATGCTTATCCCATCTTGCTTCCCTACTTTGGGGACAGATAGTATGGTAGGTACTACAATCCTTGGCTCATGCAGTAGAAGTGAGTATGTATGGGGGTCAAACTCCCTCTACACAAGGCACTGAAGTGCCCGCTGGTGGACTGGATGCGGTGATGTGCAAAATGAAGAGGGGAGGAGCTCGTCAGAGCGGATCTGCCTGCCCATCAGCCACAGAATCTCACTCATCTGACTGGCTGTCTAACTACTCATTTTAATCTCTGTGATGTCTCACTTTGTGTTTTGAGCTTCTCGATGCAGTAACTGTTCCCTCTCTGGAAATGTACAGCCAAAAAGAGTAACTGACTTCACACAACTGAGAAAGGCCACGGAAAAGAAGGCTGCAGCGCAACAACAAAAAAGAAAATTCAGCAAAATGTTTTGCTGACAGCTCAGGGCAATACACAAACACACCGTGTGGTCATGGAGCAAGCAGATGCAGCAGCCTGGAGAGCGACTGTACACGGGAGAGAGGGGAAGAGACCTAGCAATCTCAGCTACAGCTGAGCAACAGGGAGCAGAATCATGGAGCAAACTACCGTGCACGTTCATACCAATGATTCTATTCTGCCAGCCCGAAACAAGAATTCATTCCTGAAAAACTGTCACATACTCATCTGTCACAAAGAGCCAAGCCACCAGCAACTGACTCAGAGTCAGCAAAGGGCAGCTATACATCTACTTCTCACAAGGTCTAGGCATCACTCAAAACATGGGGATTAGAAGGAAAGGATCTCGAGCAGATGAAAAAAATAAATACTGCCTTCAGTTTACCTCGAAGTAACCAAACCTAATAAGCACTGGGGCAAAGCTGCAAGAACATGAGCTTTAAGAGCCAGATGTGAGATCCTACGACCACTATCACATCAACCACCATCACATTTTTACCTTTGATATTCTGGCAAGCTGGCCTAACCTCTCAGTCTGTTTCCTAACCTGATAAATTAATGATTCCTATTCTGTAAGATTATTATGAAGAAAAATAAAAGATAGATATACAACGTATGATGCCGGGTTGGGACAGCTCAGACCCCAGCATTCCTGTAGAAGCCAGTGTGACAGACAGCACAGCTGCATCCCAGTGACAGGAATGCAGAGACAGGAGGATTCCTGGGGCTAACTGGCCAGGCCAATCTAGCCTAATGGGGAGCGCTAAGCAAACTGAGATCATGACTCAAAAGAGAAGGGCAGCATTCTTAAGGTTGTCCTTTGTGCTCTACATGCGCAAAAGTGCAGGTGCACCTCCCCATACGAATATATGCACACATGCATGAGCACACTCACGTGCACGCCCACAATTAAAATAGCCAGGTAGGGCGGCACATGCCTTCGATCCTCACACTCTGGAGGCAGATGCAGATAGATCTCTGAATTTTTGGCCAGCCTAGTCTACACAGAGAATTCCAGGCCAGTGACAACTACACAGAGACCCTACCTCAGAAAAAGGCAGAGTGTACACACAGAATAGATCACTCAAATGCCAAAAGCAGTAGAAGGAGTATGGTGGTAGTGGAAGAATGGCTAACTTCTGTGGCTGAGGAGATGGCTCAGTGAATAAGAGCACTCAGTGTTCTTACAAAGGACCCAGGTTTGATTTCCAGCTCACAACTGTCTGTAACTTCAGCTCCAATGGATCCAACAATATACCCTGTGAGGGTGCCTGCAGTCACATGCACACACAGACACAGACACAAAAATAACTAAGAAAGAGCAACAATATGGGTCACCACCAGGTAATGATTCCCCCCCCCCCCCATAGGCTTTCTTTGTATAGCCCTGGCTGTCCTGGAACTCACTCTGTAGACCAGGCTGGCCTCCAACTCAGAAATCCGCCTGCCCCTGTCTCCCAAGTGCTGGGATTAAAGGCGTGCGACACCACTGCCCGGCTAGGTAATGAGTCTTACCACCAAGTCTAACGACTTGAATTTGATGCCTGAAATCACCATGACGGAGATACCCAAGTTCTGCAAGTTATCCTGACTTCCACAGCTGTGCCAAACACATAGAGAATAATAAACGAATAAATGTAACACCCTTAAGGGAATAAGAACAGAGGAGCTGGGAGGACACAGTACTGTGCTCCTGAGGTTACAGCACAGAGGAGGCTAAGGGAAGAAGGCCCTGAATTCAAGGCCGGTCTGAATTACACAGCAAAACCCTGTGGCAAAATCACAAACAGAGGCAATACATTACATAACAGCTTCAAATTTCATCCTCGAATAAAGTACGGAAAATATAGAAAGGTCACTTTCAGAGGACTTGTACTATGTACTTCAACAACTCTGAGACTACTAAGGGCAAAATGCACCATGAGTCAACAATCAAATGTGCCCCAAGGACACATCTGAGAACAGATGAAGTATGGGGCTAGAGAGATAGCTGCTAAAGAACCAGAGAGTCCAGGTTCAGCTCAACAACCAACTGAAAATTCTACATCCAGGAGATCTTACACCCTCTTCTGGCCTCCTCAGGCTCAGACACTCATATAGAACACATACATATAAACGCATATACCTGCATTCTTTAAAATCTTTTTTATATGCCTCTTCTCTGTTTTGTTTTTGAGATGGGGTTTCAATTGTATAACCCTGGCTGTCCTGAAACCCATTCTATAGACCAGGCTGGTCTCAAACTCACAGAGATCCTCCTGCCTCTGCATCTATTTCTACTAGCTGATTTTTATTCTACTTCTTCTAGTTATAGATGGTACCTTCTTGAAATGTTATATAATTTTTAAAATTAGTATTCCAGCCTCAAACTCATAGATCTGCTTGACTCTGCTTTCTAAATGTTCAGATCAAAGACCTGTGCCACCACACCCTGCTAAGCATTTTTTTTTGTTTTTCAAAGATTATATGTGTTTGTGTATACACACACACACACACACACACACACACACACACACACATACATATATATATATTACACTGTCTTCAGACACACCAGAAGAGGACTTCGGATTGGAAGAGCAGTCAGTGCTCTTAACTGCTGAGCCATCTCTCCAACCCCCTGCTAAGCATTTTTATGATGAATACTTTTCGTTAGTATACAAGCCAAGACATATCATACGCATGTCATGCTCACCTTTGCCACTCATGCCCCCCAGAATAAACAGGTTTTTGATTTTTTAATTGTTTTGGTTTTAGACAGGGTTTTACCATGTAACCCTGGCTGGTCTAGAATTCACAGATTGGCCCAGCTCTATCCTCCACCCGCAGTTTGAGGATTGAAGGACTGACCACCATACATCCCAGACAGACAGCTCTTAATGTGAGGATTTACAGTGTATAGCATCATAGCCAACCCAGAAAACTTTTAATCTCAGTCCAGAGTCAGCCCCACAGTGTATGCCTATAATCCTAGTGTAGAGAGCTGCAGGCAGGAGAGTTGGAGCTTTCAGTCAGCCAAGGCTAAAAACAAACAGAATAAAAAGAAGCCCAGGCCCACTGGGCAGTGAGGGCGCACGCCTTTAATCCCACTACTCAGAAGGCAGAGGCAGGTGGATCTCTGAGTTCGAGGCCAGCCTGGTCTACAGAGGGAGTTCCAGGACAGTGAAATCGTATCTTGAAAAACAAACAAACGTTTAAAAGATACGCAGGTCCATCTATGTTCAAAGTTCACGTTTTTCCCCTAACACACAGCTAACTCCTCACAAAATCTATAGGACAAACAAATATGCTTGAATTTCCCATCTCAGGAAAAGTGCCCCAAGCTCCAGACAAGGTTCCTCTCCCTTAAAAATCAGACTGCATGCTAGCACAGGAAGGCATCCTGACATATTTATCCTAGAACGGAAGTGGTGTTAATGAGAATAACACACGGCTTTCTCTTTCTCTTTTTCTCTCTTTCTCTCTCTCTCTCTCTCTCTCTCTCTCTCTCTCTCTCTCTCTCCACCCAATTTTAGCCAGCTGCTCAGGGGCTTCACATCTCTCACTTTAAACAACGTAAACACTGGTTCATTTAAAGTGCCGGCCTCAGATGACACATTTAGATGCTACTGCTTTCAAAAACAACAACAACAACAACAACAAAAACACAAACCAAACCAAAAACCCCTCCAGTTTCTGGAGAGCTGGGCACTCGGGTTGTGGTTGCTGGCTGGCACTTTTATCTACTGGGTCCCAGAGAATCCCTTTAAGCTTCGGTCTCTGCTCACTGCTCAGTGTGTCACATCATCCACCAGGGACTTCTTTAAGAAGCATCTAAACCCTCATCTTTTTTTTTTTTTTTTTTTTTTTTTTAACAATGAATCAAAACATATTCCTATGGGTAATTCCTAACTATGTAAGTATATTTTTAAATCAAATTCTTGCAACTTTTTTCAAAAAACAGTTGTTTTCACCCAAGTCAAGAAAGTAATGTCAGAAATTTGTTTTCCCTGATCTCTTATAGGGCTATTGAAAAGATGTCTTTTTAAATTACTAAATGTAAACAGCTCATTAAATATAATACAATTACTTTCATTGTAAAAAGGGAACAATCACAGTATGTACATGTATTCTTGCCTACTGCATTTAATATATCGAATTAATCTTTCCAGCATTAATATTTTAAATTAACCTTTAACTTTGGAAAAATGTAAAAATGTCTCTCTTTTAAAACATATGCATGTGTGTATAATGCTGTACTCTACTGCGTTTTGTTGCAGTTTTAACCACAAACATTTTTGGCAGGAATAGGTTATTCCTTCAGAAGGCCTAATTATACCCCACCTAGCCCAACTTAACTGGTATTCCCTATCTGCCATAAATTACATTGAAGGTCTATGTAAAATTCTAGTGCTTAAGTGGGACAAAAAGCCAAAAGATTAATTCTGTAGCATTACAATCCACAGAGATGTCACCTGGAAAGGCAATCCAACACAAACTGTCACCAGAATGTAATGGTCCAGTGCGCTACACTTCCTAAGTTCTACTCTGTCCTCACCAAGCCCTCCTGGGAGGCACGCTCTTATTCTCTGGGTTCTGGCCCCTCAAGTCTGCCATCCCCACACTTTCTCTGAACATCCATCTGGCTCGTTGACTTTGACACTCCCCTGTTAAGCAACAGTAAATAAACTGTATAGCTAAGTCTAGGAACTGCTTTGAAAATGGGCTCCAATAATTTTTGAAAGAACATCAATTAGAACAGAGAGGGAAGCAAATCATACAAAAAAAAAAAAAAAAAAAAAAAAAAAAAAAAAAAAAAAAAAAGAAAGAAAGAAAGAAATGAACAAATTTGATCTTGGGTCCAATACATGCACTTAGAAAGCAGAGGGATGGTCAGGAGTCTGTGGCCAGCTTGACCTATGAGACCCTATTTTTAAATGTTTGAGGGTTGACAGGATAGTTCAGTAAGTGAAGATGGCTTGCCACCAAGCCTGATAACCTGACCCACAATGGTGGAAGATGATAATCAACACTTTTTAAAATTTTTCTGCAGCCGGGCGTGGTGGCACAGGCCTTTAATCCCAGAACTTGGGAGGCAGAGGCAGGCGGATTTCTGCGTTCGAGGCCAGCCTGGTCTACAGAGAGAGTTCCAGGACAGCCAGGGCTACACAGAGAAACCCTGTCTCGAAAAAAAAAAAAAATTTCTGCATATGAGTATATTGCCTTCATGTGTGTGTGTACACCATGTATGTGCTTGAGAAGAGAGCCTCAGATCTGATGGAACAGTATTGAAGTTGTGAGCCACCATGTGGGTGGCAGGAATGGAACCCAGGTCCTCCAAAGGAGCAGCAAATGCTGTGAATGGATGAGCTCTCTCTCCAGCCCTGAACAGTGACTTCAAACTGTCCTCCGACCTCTACGCATGGACTCGGCTCAATCACTGTAATAGACTTTTTAAAGTTTCCAAACGTCAGCATGTAGAATGGGGGCTTGAAACCTGATGATGACCACAGCACCCCAGAGAACGGCATCGTTAAAAGAAATTTCACAGATAAAAGGGACATCAGCAGCCAAAAACTAAGCCCTATTCAAAATTTCAATGGCTCAAGTTTCATCTTGATAACACTGGTATTTCTGTCCAAAATATATCTTATTAGGCAGCTCTTGAAAGTTAAAAGGTGTCTTTAAATGCCTGCTGACCTAAAATTGCCATGTTCCATACTTTAAAGGGATTGATTCTGTGCAAGACAATAAGATGCCAGCTTCTGCTCAATGGAGATCAGAAGACTATTTGGTGAACCTATTCTGCACCTGTACAAGTAAAATAAGACCGGCCTGCATATCGCTAAGGGAGGGCTGTATTTATGTGGGCTCTCCCTATGACCTCTTGGCAGAAAATGTAAGAAAAGTCCTTTTCTGAAGCTAAGGGGCGGGCCCAAGACTTTCAACTACCCATTCAAGCAGGGTTACAATTCCCCTCCTCCATAATTAAGTTCCCCTTTTCACTCTCCATGCATGCATGAGTTGCTGTGACACTGACGTGGGGCCCTGACATTAACCTTTGAAGGTCATTTAAGTCTTTCCAAGCAGCCCTAAAAGGTACGTATCATCCATTCTACAATGCCTGAATGTAGCATTTGGCACAATCCTCAGAGCAAATCACCCAAAAATTAAGAGAGCTTCAAATATATGAATCATAAAATGAACAAATCAAAGAAATAAAACATGGTAAAACTCAGTTACTCAAGATACAATAGTAGGCTAGTTGAAATGGTTCATGCCTTTTACCCTAGCACTTGGAAAACACGGACTAGAGGGTCACTGCAAGTTCAAGAATAGCCTGGTCTACTTAGCAAATTCTAGGCAGCCCGGGCTGTACAGTGAGACCCTGTTGTCATCGAATACAGAGAAAATGTGCTTATTAATAATACCAGCTTTATCTGGGAAAGCAGAAAAGATTACTCACAACACAGCTGTTTTACATGGCTCAGACCTCATATCCTGTTCCTGCCTCATATAAATTCCCCTTGTCTGTAGCCCCACAGACCTTGCCACTGGCTACCCCTTACACCATGTTCTTCATTCTTTTCTTAAGTCCATGGTCTTCTGAGATTAAGCACAAGAGAAGCATCTCCTTAGGCCTTGCCGAGAAGACTGACACCCTCTTGTGTCCTCTGGTCCTCTCCGTTTTCATCTTAGAACTAGAGATTAAACCTTGTGAGCATATGGCAAGTTCTCTGCCCCAGAGCTATACCCTCAGCCCTTTCTTCCCTTTTAAGACAGGGTCTTGCTAAGTAGTCTAGGCTAGTCTAAACTCCATCTTCAACCCATACAGGCCTTGAACGTTGAATCTTGCAGCCTCAGCCTTCTGAGTAGCTCTGGTTAGAGGTGTGCCCCGCCAGGCTTAGCTCCACCTTGGTTCTCTAAGTTTCCCTATACCTTTCCCCACCAGACCATCACACTGGGTAACAATCACTGCCTTTCTTACTTGCTGTCCTGATAACCTGAGAGGTTCTCTGAGGCTGGCAATATTACTCATCCTTAGTCTTAGCACCTGCAACTGTATTGGGAAGCAGGAAAATGAGCAGAAATTGAAGAGAGCAAATGAATGAGGCTCTTGGGCCCTAACTCCCTCAAAGATAAGATGTGGATAATGTCAGGACTTCTGCTTCTACAACTCTCTGAGGGAAAAGAGCCAACCTTTACAACGCAAAGCAAAGTCTCTTTTAGGTTTGGTTTTTCAAGACAAGTTCTCTCTACATAGCCCTGGCCATCCTAGAACTCACTCTGTAAACCACACTGACCTCCAACTCAAGAGATCCACCTGTCTCTGCCTCCCGAGTGCTGGGATTAAAGGCTTGCATAACCACACCCAACATTTGTTTTAGTTTTTTTGTGGGGTTTTTAAAAAGATGTATGTATGTATGTATGTATGTATGTATGTATGTATGTCAGTACACTGTCACTCTTGTTAGACACACCAGAAGAGGGCATCAGATCCCATTACAGATGGGTGTGAGCCACCATGTGGTTGCTGGGAATTGAACTCAGGACTTGTGGAAGAGCAGTTGGTACTCTTAACCGCTGAGCCGTCTCTCCAGCCCTTTTGTGGGGTTTTTATGTGGTCTTTAGGAAAGAGACTCCTGCAACCTAGGGTTAACTTTGAATTTGCTATGTAGCCAAAGATGGCTTTGAACTCTTAATCCTTTTGCCCCTACAGGTCCCATTTATGTGGTACTGGAGATCAAACCCAGCAGCTTCCAGGATACTAGGCAAGCACTCTACCAAAGGAGCTAAAACCCCAACACCAACTTCTACTAAAATGTATAGTGGCATCCTGGAACTGTGGTAAACACCTTCAATCCTAGCATTTTTTGAAGCAGAGCCAGGTGGACCTCTGTGAGTTCAAAGATAGCCTGGTCCACATAGTGAGTTTCAGGAGGGTCAGGGTGATGTAGAAAGACCCTGTCTCAAACAAAACAAAATAAGATACCAACAGCTTATCAGCTTATAAGACAGACAGTCATGAGATGCCAAGAAAGTGATGGAGTGCCCAATCGGGGTCACAGTGGGAAAATTAGTTAAAAATTAGAAGCCAGCTAGGCTTCTAAAAGTGATACACATACTTTTGATCAGCACTCAAAAAGCAAAAGTGTATGGAAAAAAAGTTCAAGGCCAGCTTGGTCTACATAGTGAGGTCTACGACAGCCAGAACTCACAGAGAAACCCTGTCTTACAGATACTCTCCGTCCCCAAGGAAACCAATATGATCGGTCTGTCACTTCCACACTTCCATTCTATCCATGTTCCTCAAAGCTCCTAACATGACAAACACATGATAGTGCTGTATCATCAGGAGGGAGAACCACTTCCATAAGGCCAAGGAAGGTCAGAGGAGAGTTAGCCCACAGTGAAGCTGCAGGGGAATCCACGATGTTTTAAACTCTCCAGGGACTTGGTGTGAAATATTAATAAAACACCAAACCCTTCCTTCCTGCCTTGCTTTCCCTCCTCCCAGTATTCTCCCCTGCCTGCCTTTCCAGTCTCACTCCACCTTCTTTCACTAGCCTTTTCCTCCTTCACTCCTTCCTCTACAAACAGAGACAAGGCTGGTCGGCATACAAACAAGTACACAATCCATGAACGGCAACACTAGGAGCACACTGGGGTTATGTAAAACCACACGAATCCCATCACCTGCCATTTGTGCATTCTCTCAGTGGTTTGAGACAGGAACTAGTATGTGGCTCTGGCTGCCTCATACTCAGTAAGGAGGGCAAGCTAGCCTCCAACCCAGAGATCTACCCGCCTCAGATCCTGGAATTAAAAGTGCACCACCGGGCTGGTGAGATGGCTCAGTGGGTAAGAGCACCTGACTGCTCTTCCGAAGGTCTGGAATTCAAATCACAGCAACCACATGGTGGTTCACAACCATCCGTAACAAGATCTGACGCCTTCCTCTGGAGTGTCTGAATAATAATAAATAATAAATAAATAAATAAATAAATCTTTAAAAATATAATAAATAAATAAATCTTTAAAAAAAAAAAAAGTGCACCACCACACCCACAATAAACTTCAAATTCTTGATCCTTCCATCTCAGCCTCTAAATTTCTGAGATTATGGGATGGGAAAGGGAGGGAAGGTATCTTTAATTTCAGGTGGACAGAGCAGCAAGAGCAGAAGCAATGTTCCAGGAACAGCAAACAGCTTGGCGGGCTGAATACAGGAAGCAATGAGGAATGAGCCTAAGAAGCTGACCCAGAGTTAAGAAACAGAGACACAGAGCAGTACATAGGAGGTTATTGCACTTACAGTGTGCTGACGGCTACTGGGAGCCATGTAAAATTGAGGGCAGAGAGCAACATGATCGGATTTAGAGAGCTCTCTTTGGCAGCAGTGTGCAGAATGTGCTACAGGAAGGGTGGAAGAATGAGGCAGAAGCATTTCTGATTGAAAGGATCTATGTAACAGGAAGGGAGAACTGCAAGAGGTAACAGAGGGCTCCACAATCAGTAG